>NC_066583.1:240182595-240511167 GCF_024323335.1 Lathyrus oleraceus | reverse complement strand
CATCTACGCGAATGAGGCTTGACGATAATAGAGCATCTCCATCTAAACAAATATCAATTGATACTTTCGAGCATCCCTTGCCCCTTGCACGAATGATTGACTTCATAATAGCCATTTTACCTGTAAAAAAGAAAATAATTAAAATCAGATGACAAATGTAAAAACAATTAAAATCATAAAAGTCATTTTACCTGTAATAAAGAAAACAATTAAAATCATTTGACCTGTACCTTTTTCACTAAGTTCTCTTTCTTTTATTGGTTGGAATATGTTCTACATGTCTCTTAACAACACGGACGGTTGGATTGATCCAAATACCCTCATTATGATCATTTCTAATATATGAATCATTTGATATATTATTCTCATCTTGATCATTTCTGGTAAACGATTCAATCTGAACATCAATATCACCTTGATCTCCAGTGTTTTCATCAATTACTTTGTTGGAAAAAAGAACTATTGACCATTTCGTACTTTTCGGATCATTGACATAGAACACTTGTCTAGCTTGAGAGGCTAGAATAAAAGACTCATCTTTGTATCCCACCCTATTAAGATCCACTTGCAAAAATCCTGACTTATCCATTCGAATGCCGTTATTATTTTCAACCCACTTGCAACCAAATATAGGAATCTGAAACTTCTCATAATCAAACACCCAAATGCGCTCGATAACACCAAAATACGACAGATTTGCAAATTTGGGGTTTAAGTCCTTCACACTTGATATGTGCATTGCTTCAGCTACCACGGTGACACCACTATTCTGCATAGTACTTTTATCATCTTGTTCTTTGGTATAAAATGTGTATCCATTAATCGCGTATGCGCTATAAGAAAAAACATGGAAACTTGGACCATATGCTAAGCATCTCAACCTTTCTGTTATTGAAGCGGGATCTGAATAATACTTTGAATAAATATGATCCTTAAACCAAGGTATAAAACATCGATTGTGCTCTCGTACTATCCAATTTTCATTTCTATTGGAATTTAAACCTCGGAGAACATCCTTGTGAATTTCAACATACGGCTCAACCTCATTCTCATTGTGCAGAACATACAAATGCACTTGATCCCGTTCGACCCTTGATACTGCCACGATTTTATTTCCAATTATATTTTTTCCTTCTTTCTTTTCGACAAGCTGAGACTTGGGGAGTCCGATTGACTGAACATTAGACAAATATTCAGTACAAAACTCAATCGCTTCTTCAACAATGTATCTTTCAACCATACAACCTTCTGGTCGACTTCGGTTCTTCACGTACCCTTTTAATATTTTCATATAACGTTCAACAGGGTACATCCATCTCATATAAGCTGGTCCACACAATTGTGTCTCTTTCACAAGATGAACAACTAGATGTACCATTATGTCAAAAAATGATGGAGGAAAAAACATTTCAAGCTCACACAAAGTAATAACGATTTCTTTTTGCAACATTGGTAAGATCGCAGGATTGATCACCTTACTGCAAATTGACTTGAAGAAAGAACACAACTTAGTTATAGAGCTTCTTACTTTTTCTGGAAGAATAGAACGTATACCTATTGGGAGAAAATGTTCCATTATAACATGGCAATCATGGGTCTTTAAACTCTTTAACTTGAGGTCTTTCATAGACACAAGTCTTCTAATATCTGAAGAGTACCCTTCTGGAACTTTAACTTCACTTAGAAACTTACACAATGTTTTTTTCTCCTTTCTAGATAGAGTATAAGCAGCAGGCGGTAGATATGTTCGTTTTCCTTTCTTCAAGGGTCCTAATTCAGTTCTTATTCCCATCGCTATCAAGTCCTTTCTTGCCTTAAGGCCATCCTTAGACTTTCCTTGTATATTGAGTAACGTGCCAATAACACTTTCAAATACATTTTTTTCAATATGCATAACATCAAGAAAATGTCTCACATACAAGGACTTCCAATACGGCAATTCAAAAAAAACTGACCTCTTCTTCCACCCACTTTTGACAAGTGTGTGGGCAAAAGGCTTGCCAAACTGAGTATCCAAATCTTTCACCTTTTCAAAAATTTGATCACCCGTCAATATAGGTGGAGCTCTGCCTTGTTCTGTCTCTCCATTGAACCCCTTTCTCCATCCACGGTAGTGATGATTTGAATTTAAGAATCTCCGATGACCGAGAAAGACATTCTTCTGACCAAACTCCAAGCGCTTCCAATCTGTTTTATCTTCACAAATAGGACACGCACATTGACCTTTTATGCTATACCCTGATAGATTTCCGTATGCTGGAAAATCATTAATTGTGCCAAACAACATCGCCCTCAAGTTGAAACTTTCTTTCCTATATCCATCATAAACCTCCACACCGGTCTCCCACAAAATCTTTAAATCTTCGATTAAGGGCTTCAAGTACACGTCTATGTCATTCCCTGGTTGTTTAGGTCCAGAAATCAACATAGACAACATCATGTACTTACGCTTCATACATAGCCATGGAGGTAGGTTATAAATCATAATAATCACAGGCCATGTACTGTGTGAGATACTCTGGATACCGTGTGGGTTCATTCCATCAGTAGATAATGCCAAGCGAAGGTTTCTTGATTCTTCTCCAAATTCAGGATAATCATTATCAATTTTCAACCACTGTGGTGAATCTGCCGGATGTCGATACTTTCCATCTATAATTCTTTCATCTGCATGCCAGGTCAAGTGTCTTGAATCGGTTTCACTACGAAACATGCGTCTAAATCTCGGAATAACAGGAAAATACCACAAGACCTTTGCTGGAGACAACTTGTTCTTATATCGCGAGACACCGCATTTAGGACACTCATTTAACGATGCATACTCATTTCGAAACAAAACGCAATCGTTTGGACATGCATGTATCTTATCATAGCTCATGCCAATAGAGCACAACATCTTTTTGGTCTCATATGTTCGATTGGGAAGAACATTATCCTCAGGAAGCATATCTTTCAAAAGGGCTAATAACTCTGTGAAACTTTTATCCGACCACCCATTGCCCGCCTTTAAGTTGTACAACTTTAATACCGCAGACAATCTTGTGAATTTAGTGCAACCATCATACAAAGGTTTCTCTGCATCACTTACCAACCTCTCAAACATTTCGGGACAATCCTTAAGATCTCCTTCAAGTGCTTCTGCAATCTCTTCAACTCGATCACAATCGTATGTATCTGCGCCATTATAGTTTGAGGCATAGGTCGTACTATCCCCCGGTTCAACATTCTCGTTACTTTTCTCACCATGCAAATTCCAACATGTATAACTTCGATCAATTCCATGCCTCATTAGATGCGATGTCAACTGAACTGCGTCAACCCGTTTCCCATAACAACAACCCAAGCAAGGACATATCATTCTACTGGGGTCTTCGGCGTGCGCAACGGCAAACTTAACGAATTCTAATACCCCATTCTCGTACTCTCTCGACAATCGATTGGAAGACATCCATGTATTATCCATTACTAATTAGAATAAACAAAAAACAATTTCAGAAGAGTTCAAACACATTCGGACCTAGGTTTCTAATGATACTGGTGTTGACACAAAATCAGATATTCATAGGTCGTATAACCCTAACTACTGGGTAATGTAGTCCCATTGCATGCGCTATCATGGTCACTAAAAACCAACCGTCAATTGCCTAATAAACCCAAACAAACGTAGGGCTTGAAATTTAACGCATGCGCTATCAAATTTAAAATGACTATGAATATTGAAACTTTACAGGTTGAAACAAACGTAGCATAGACAACAATAACATAAAACTGAAATGGGGCAAAGCTAAAACAAAGCAAGAAATAGGGCAAAGCTAAAACGAAACAAACGTACCTTTGGTGCCAGAAGGAGGAAACGTCGTAGATCTAACAGAGGTGGAAGGAGAACGCCTTAGAACCCTAGCGTGAAAAAGAACGAAAATAACAGAGAGTGAAATAACAAAACGCGCAGTATGTTATAATTTTAATGTTTACTAAAGGGGACCTTAGAGGGCGCTTGTGGAAAAAAAGCGCCCTCTAAGGTGCGCTGTCTATTGCTCCTTATTTTTTCGCTTCACTTTAGACAGCGCTTTTGTAATAAAGCGCCCTCTAAAGTGCGCTGTTGTACATGGACTTAGAGAGCGCTTTCTTAGAAGCGCCCTCTAAGGATATCCTTAGAGGGCGCTTTCATAAACGCGCCCTCTATTGTTGTCCCTCCATTTCCTCATTATTTTTTCGCTTCACTTTAGAGGGCGCTTTTGTAATAAAGCGCCCTCTAAAGTGCGCTGTTGTACATGGACTTAGAGAGCGCTTTCTTAGAAGCGCCCTCTAAGGGTATCCTTAGAGGGCGCTTTCATAAACGCGCCCTCTATTGTTGTCCCTCCATTTCCTCATTATTTTTTTGCTTCACTTTAGAGGGCGCTTTGTTACAAAAGCGCTCTCTAAAGTGCGCTGTTGTACATGAACTTAGAGAGCGCTTTCTTAGAAGCGCCCTCTAAGGGTATCCTTAGAGGGCGCTTTCATAAACGCGCCCTCTATTGGTGTCCCTCCATTTCCTCATTATTTTTTTGCTTCACTTTAGAGGGCGCTTTGTTACAAAAGCGCCCTCTAAAGTGCGCTGTTTATTCCTCCTTATTTTTCTCTTCACTTTAGAGTGCGCTTCTTTAAGAAAGCGCCCTCTAAGGTGCGCTGTCTATTCCAGTTTTTGGCGTAGTGTAAGAGGAGGAAAGTCGATGGAGGGGACCAAAATCCCTCGTGAACCATTTTTTTCTTCCCCTGACTCGGTGAATTTGAAGAGGAGGGGAGGGAAGATTTTTCATTTTAATTATAATTATATTTACATATTTACCCTTATTTATTTATTTAAATATAAATTTAATTTTTAAAAATGTTAAGTTCTACTTTGAATAAATTTTATCTTCTTTTTATATTTCTTATACTTTTATATCTTCATTTTATTATCATTATAAGTGTTTAAAAAAACTTATTTAATTTTTTATATTTTAATGTTACATTTTGACTATCATAATGTTTTTGTTTATAATAACTTTTGTTAGATTGTATTATATTTGATAATTTTTTTAAAATTATATAATATAATCGTTATGTTTATATAAAAAAGATTCATGATGTTTTTTGATTGAATGTTTATATTTTGTCTGTATTTGAATTATAAACGTTAATATCATGAGTCTTATGATAAAATTAAAAGAATCAAAATATAAATTAATTTTAAAATATCTTCTCTCTTGTGAACCAAATACTTATTTGTAAATAAAATGTCTCCCATACTATTATATTATTAGAACACCCATAACCACAAAAATGTTGGTTGGTAATGGAAAATATTTAATGAACTGATTGAAAGGATGAAACTCCTCATTTTGCTTCTACCTCCCCGTTCTTCCTTTCATCTATAGAGAGAATACACATTAAATGTGATATTTTATTTTGTTGGCATAAAATAAATATGTATAACCGTTAATATTTACTCATAAATATTATATGTATAATCACATGGCAATAGCTAACTCATGTTAAGAATATATAGGACACAATATATATATATATATATATATATATATATATATATATATATATATATATATATATATATTCACACAAAATGTGATCCTACTAGTAATTATTAGGTTGGATAAAAAATGTATAAATCATGATGTATTTCATATTAGTAAAAAAAGTATGTGATATATGATGCTATTTAAATATTTTCTCATATTAGAATTTTGTATTGAATTTTCTTTGTTAACACTTATATTTGACATAAGTTTTTTAAAAATATATTACTTTTCATCTCAATTCTTTTACATCCTTTTTATTTATTATGAACTTTTGAGAAAAATATAGGAACTAGAAAATACCAATAATTTTTTTTATTATTATTTCTTTAATTTTATGCATTGCGGTGGAGGAGTGAGTAAAATAATTCATGATTTGATTGGTGTTTTATTCATTTTGAAATTAAAAATGAAAGTAATTAGTAATACAAAGTATTGTAAATCAGTCTCTTCTACTTTCAAAGCAAGAGGTTAGAAAAGATAATCAGAGTCTTGTTTTTATGATCATGTTCAGATTAAAAAGTCAAAACTCTTATTTAAATTTATAAAAACATAAGTTTTAGTGTAAATTAATCCTTAAAATACAACTTAAACTTACTAATAACAAATGAAAAGTGTCTTCCATAAATAACAATATTAATACCAGTTTGGTTTTATAATTTTTATTAGAAATAAATTTATTTATAATAATATTTTATATTTAATTTTACACTAAATTTTTGTTAAAATATTCAAATAATATATTAAATAAATTAAATTAGAGTCTAACTATATCCTTCTTATTTTCTATATCATATTATAAAATTCTTGTTCTATTTTAATTTTTAAAAATTATATAAAAAATTATTTTACATTATACAATATGTTTTACCGACTTTAAATCATAATTAAATTTTAAATCATACTATCTTTAACTTTCGAATAGAATAATTATTTAGAAGTTTGTTTGGTTTTTGGGTTTAGTCTAATTTGAACATGCCATTAAAAGTATATTGTTTTATTATTTTTTATATTTTATTACAATGAGAGTGGTTTGGTGATGTGGTTTTCTAACATAAATTTAAATAAATATTATAAATTTAAACAAATTCACTTAAAAGGAATTGATACACCCACCCATCATAACTAATTTCTTTTATCTTTTTTATATATTTATTTATGTAAAAACTCAAACACTTATTTTTAATATGATATTGGGTGGCTCATTAAATCGAATAATGTTTTATGTTGACATTAATACAAAAATTCTCAAGTTTCACTAAATTCAAATTATAAATAAGTGTTTATGCATAATTATGACATTTATAATACAAAATATCATTAGACTAATTGCAAAATATAAATAGATAAGTACATAAATCAAATCAATATGCGGAATTTTACTACTTCCTACCCACAGTATCTCAAATTCAAATTCACATAAAACAGCTTTTCCTTAGTGTGAAAATGAGATAAAAGAGAAAAAAAAGTAGTTGTTAAGAAATTAACACCGCTTTTTATTTGAAATTGAAAAAAAAATTGACAAATCTATGATAATATAAATTGTATAAGAATGATTTGAGTGAATAAAAAATAAGTTAATATATTAATTATTGAAATAAATCAGTGATATTATATATTGCAAATTTGAAAACGATGATAGTATTTTTGCTTTTGAGGTGGTTAGTTGATTGCCAAAAAAAACATTATCATATAAAATAATAATATGTTTCAATAATGACATTTCTTTGAAGTTGGTTATTCAACAAAACCAAAACTCATTTCATCAAATCATTCATTTACCCAAAATTGTACTGATACCTATAATTATTTTTTTTAACATTATTTACACTCTACCTATAAACATTGAGACTTTAAAAATCAAGAAATATTATAAGTATTAACTATTTAGTACATTAACAAATTAATAATAAAAATTTTATTTGAAATTGAAAAAAAATTGACAAATCTATGATAATATAAATTGTATAAGAATGATTTGAGTGAATAAAAAATAAGTTAATATATTAATTATTGAAATAAATCAGTGATATTATATATTGCAAATTTGAAAACGATGATAGCATTTTTGCTTTTGAGGTGGTTAGTTGATTGCCAAAAAAAACATTATCATATAAAATAATAATATGTTTCAATAATGACATTTCTTTGAAGTTGGTTATTCAACCAAACCAAAACTCATCTCATCAACTCATTCATTTACCCAAAATTGTACTGATACCTATAATTATTATTTTTAACATTATTTACACTCTACCTATAAACATTGAGACTAAATATTATAAGTATTAACTATTTAGTACATTAACAAATAATAATAAAAAAAAATTCATTCTTATAAAATTAATATTTCCTAACACCATATTACACCGAGCTTCTTATTAATTTAGATAATAACTCTTTTTTGAATGTTTTTTTTTGTATTAATAACCCATATTACGGTCATAGTTAACAAACCTTATTAAAATGTACCTAGAGTGAAGGAATTTGAATCACTTCACCAATAAGTTTTTTATTTATTGGGACATAATGAGTTTGACCTTTTATGTCACCATAATTCTTATAATCAACCGTGGTGTAAGATACAATCATTTCATCATAGTTCATATTATTAACTGTGGTGAAATGTGTTACATATTTATATATAAGCAAAATTATCTCTCACTTCAGTACATAACAATCGTCTCTCAAAACAAAACTCTAACATCTCTTTCACTTGTTTCTCTCAAAACAAAATCTTAACATCTCTGTCACTCGCCTAGCAAATTGCTACCTTAGAGGTTCGTCTTCACAATAGTTTATGTTTCAAAATTTGTTTATATATTATTCTTTATGTTTCATAATGATTGAACTTTTTGCTTGTTTTGACTTATAGGTAGGGATGGTGAATGAAAAAAATTAACGAGGATGAAGCTAAAGTGAGTGCTGCAAACTTGTGTGAATAATCTAGAATGACATTCATTCAAAATTAACACAAGTTTGCAGCTCTCACTTCAGCTTCATCCTCCTTTCATTGTGGATGCAGTTATTGGACATGTATGTTTCTGAAACATTCTATTAGTTGATATGTTGTTGTTGTTATTAATAAAAGTTATATATTGTATGCAATTTATGCTATGTTTTGATGGTTTTGTTGTTTTTAATAAGAGTTGTTTGTTATATCTTGTATGTTATTTAAGGTTTGTTGTTAATGTTTGTTGAAAAGATGAGTTTATTATATGTTATGTTATTTGAGTGGTTTTCCAACCCCTTATCAAATATATTACTTTTAAAATTGCATCAAAAAATTATAATATAATAAATAAAGTTATATTATGCATTAAATAATATCACAATGGTTGTTTGAAATAACCGTTGTGATGACTAGCGCGCTACATAGCTTATAATCACAGTCGCACGACCGTGGTGGAAAATATTATACATACAACCACCCCTTATCTCACAACAATTGATCATGCATGATGGTATCTCTTTTCCAACCATTGTGAAATGACTTTTACGCAGTAATATTTCGTTTAAAAAATCTTAAAATTTCAAACTTACCATCGTCATCACTTCTTATCATTTTCTTTCTAACACTTCACAATAAACAAATATGCATCGTAACATATCTGATTATCCACCATTATAAACATAATCAATGTTATAAACATCAAATTCCAAACACAAGTTATTGGATTTTGGTATGTTGGTATCTTCAAATTCAATGATAAACATATTGACATCCAAAGGTTTCAATGTCAATATATTTCTAAACTTTAATTACATGTTTCTATCAAATTAATAAACTAAAACTTTTTTCCTTTACCTTCTTGTGTCCTTCAAGTTGAGTCAATAAAGAAAAAGCATCCCCTTCTTATGTCCTTCATCCCCTGAATTGAAATTGGGATTGAAATGTGGTTATAGTAGCATGTTGACAAGAACTTTCGATTTTCTGTAAATCAAATATGGCACAATTTGTATTTGTTGTGAAAATTATATTGGAATTACAAAGTAGAATTGATTTCTTGGTAGATAAGAAACCCATAAGGGTAGAAAATGAGAAAACAATAAGAACACAATGAAATTGGTTATAAAATGTTATTCTTTACTCTCTCTCTCTAAAACAAGACTACAAGTGTTACAGGATAGCAAATAACATTTATCACCCTAATTAGGATTTTCCTTATTCAATCATGAAAGACTAGTATGATATTTATAAAAAAAAAACTAACATACTAAGCTAATGAGCATTTACACACAGACCCATTACGCAAGTTAACTTAGAGAACACGCTAACTTAAACAATTGGGCATAACGAACAGGTCCAATTCGACATGCTAACAATCCTAGCATACTTCGACTACAACATGTGAGCAGACTTTGACGACATGCTAAGGTCCTATCGAATTGTAGAACCAAGAAGCTACCATTCGATCATAATAGAGTTCGATCCAATATCTCACAAATCTCCACCTTGGAACAAACTCTATAATATCAAGGGAATAAACTAGATTTCTTCATGCAACTTTATCAACTACATACAGTGGATATCATGAAGTGACTTTATCTCATCATCCATGGCCTTTAACCATTCAGTCTTATTTCGACTCCTCATAACTTCCTTATAGTCTTTAGATTCTTCATCTAGAACCTCACTTGCAGAGATTAAGGCATAAGCAATGAGTCTGCTGACCCAAGTCTTTGAGGTGGCTTTATGACTCTTCTCGACCTATCTCTTGCCAATAGGTAGTCATTGACAGTTTCCTCATCTTCCTCAGTATCTTCAGCATCTTGTGCTTCTTCTTCAACTTGATCTAGGATATGTAATTCAGCACCGACATGCTCCACCTCAACAGGAATTTCTTCTTGCTCCATCTCTTCTTAAGACATTTGTGCACTTCGACTAACATCATCAGTTTTCTTGAAAGCCATCTTAGCCTCATTGAAAACTACATCTTGACTGGTGATACACCTCATGTGACCTAGATCTATGAACCATAACCTATAAGCTTTGACTCCTTCAGGGTATCCCATGAACATGTATCTCAGAGCTTTAGGTTCGACCTTGTCCTGCCTAATGTGAGCATAGGCTATGCAGCCAAATACTCTAAGTTTGTTGAGATCTGGTGGATGTCCTGACCAAATTTCTTCAGGTGTCTTCATATCTAACACAGTCGAAGGACATATGTTTATCAGATATGTTGATGTCGAAACAACCTTGCCCAAAACACCTTCTTTAACCCAACACTAGTCAACATACATCTAACTCTTTCTAAAATGGTTCGATTAAACCTTTCAGTCAAACCACTTTGTTGGGGAGAAGTTTCAGTAGTTATGTGGCTTGCAATACCAGAGGTTGCATAAAAATTGTCGAATGCGACATTGAAAAATTCAAAGCCATTGTCGGTTCTCAATCTCTTGACATTCCTGCCAGTCTGATTTTCGACCAGAGTCTTCCAACTTTTGAAGATCTCAAAAGTTTCATCCTTAGCTTTCTGGATGAATATCCATAACTTTATGGAATAATCATCAACTATGGATAGAAAATACCTTACTCCTGAATGTGATGGACACCTCGCAGGCCCCTAAAGATCAGCATGGATGTAATCAAGTGATCCATGTGTTCTTTATTTTCCTTTGTTGAACTTCACTCTGCAACATTTTCCAAGTACATAGGGTTCACAAAACTTCAGCTTTTCGACTTTGTCTCCACCAAGTAGATTTTTGATTCCCCAATTCGACCAAACCCATTTCACTAACATGGCCCAATCTCATGTGCCAAATTTCTGTCTTCGACAAAGGTTTTGTGGATGTAACATCTGCAGAACCACTGACAACTTCAGCCTCAAGGGTATACAAGCCTTGTTTCTTCACGCCTCTTAAGACTTCCTTCAACGCCTTCATGACTTTTAGAATACTTTTCTCTCCTAGGAAAACATATCCTTTCTTGTCGAATTCACCAAGAGAAAATTAAATTTCTCTTCAAATCAGATACATTCCTGACTTCAGTCAACAACCTTATTGACTAATCATGGAGCTTGAATCTCACAGATCCAACACCTACAATCTTCCAAGCTTTATTGTTTCCAAGCAATACAGATCCACCATCTTGATCACATAGTTCCTCGAACAAGTCTTTGTTTGGAGTCATGTGCCAAGTGCAACCCGAAACCATAATCCACTTTTTACTTGAGTCGCTGTTTTAAACCACAAGAACATCATATGAGTCAAAATCATCTTGAACAATGGTTGCATTGCCATTATCGTTACCTCTATGATCTTTCAAGCATTCAAGGCACACTTTTCTTGTATGACCCTCCTTCTTACAATGATAACACCGAATACCATATGCATCAGCACTATAAGACTTCTATTGACTTTTACCCTTCTTCTTTTCAAACTTCACATCTCTCTTTGTGAATTTCTCCTTAACCTACAGACCTTCACCCCTTGGAGATGGCATGTGCTCCTTTCGTTCTTTTAAATCCTTAGAGTACAAGGCTGATTGAAATTCTTCAAAGGTCAGAGACTTTCTGCCATACAAGAGAGTTTCTTTACAGTGAGTATGTGTTATGGGTAAAGCATACAACAGTAACAGTGCTTGATATTCATCCTTGCTTTTTACATCGATATTTTCAAGATCAAGAATCAACTTATTGAACATATCCAACTGCTCGGCCAAAACTTTTTCTTCACTCATCTTGAATGAATACATAGCTTGCTTCAGGTAGAGGCGATTGACCAATGATTTGGTCATGTATAAACTTTCAAGTTTCTCCCAAAGACCCGACGTCGCCGTCTCCTTCGAAACATGTCGAAGAACCTTATCACCAAGGCTCAATAAGATGGCATTGTAGGCTTTCTCTACCATAGTCAATTTTTCTTTATTCTTTAACGCAACGTCCATGGATGCGGCTCCCTTAAACGCTTCTGATCCGCTGTCGCGCGCGGATCAAAAACGAGTATTTTTGACAAAACGTAGTTAACGACAAATTGACTCGGATTATCGTTCTCACAAGGATTCTTGAATGAATTAACCAATGATAGTAACGATTAATGGGGTTTTGGTTGGTTTAGGATTCAATTAAAAAAATAGATTAAATTAAGTGATTATTGAAATAAGTTGTAGTAACAATTTACTGATTCGGTCTTTGCCTATCATCGACTATCTTAATTCCAACCGCAGATTAAATATTCCTATTCGATTATAATATCAACTGACAAGCGCAATTGATAGTATAAGTTGTATGTTCCTATCATCCGAATTAAGCAAACGGGATTAAGTTTCATGAATTAAGCAAACATGAATTAAACGGACTCGATAACGAATTAAGCAAACGAAATCGTGAATATAGTTAGGATCACACAATCAATCGGATTAAATCAATATAACATATGTAAATCGGATTAAGCAAACCAAATACATATATTAATATTGAAAGGAATAAAAAACCTGAATAAGAATTACTAAAATCTCAAGGTATCGGAACCCGAATACAGTAAATTGTTTGGATCGATTAGTTCTTCATGAGAATTCTTGCCAAAGCTTTCAAGTATTTCGTGAATATTCATTATCCTAATGTTATGCGGCTGCTAGGTATATGGAAAACAAGGAATTTGGTTTACAACCCAACTGGATCGAAAACATAACCCAAGCCCAAAACTAATGACCCAAAAATTAAATAAAACTAATGTTGCAACTTCAACGAATTTTCTGGCCCTGCTACTGTCTGATTCAGCTCTCGACTTCTGAACAAAAGTTGTAGATTTTTTTCTTCGCTTTCCATCGACTGGTAACACGTCTCAATTTGATACTCCTAGCTCAAGATATGATTTTTCTCACGAAAGCTGCTAATGCTGAAAATTAAATACGAAAATTAAATAAGTGCAAAAATAAAATAAATTATGAAAACACATCAAAACATAAAAATAATCAAAGCAAAGCGAAGAAATGCTTAAGTACACACATGGAAGAACGTGCATCAAAATGCACTGATCAAATTCCCCCACACTTGAACTTTTGCACTCCGAGCAAAATGAAAAACAAAACAAAACACAGACACATCAACGGTTACTCATTCTAGACTACAAGTCATCTTCAGTTAACTTTGCTTCGATAGGTACTAATCTTGCACACTAAGGACATTGTAAGAACACTAATCCACAGTTATGCAGACATAAACCTTCTGAATACACAAATCAACTCGAATCATGTTATTATATTAAAGCCTAACTTACTCATCCTTCTTTGGCTCTTTTTCATTCAGGCGCAATCACATTAAACCTGTTATCTCCACACACTCATAGCAAGACGACCGGTTAGTGACTCTGATCCTTTTCTGCACGGGGTTCTAGTACTTAAGTGGCATAACCCTTTGCTTATTCAGTTGTAGTTGCGGGGGATCGGACCGTAATCCGCCCTACCAAGTTCAGTACCAGAAACCGCTGAACCAACTGACAACTAGTCTTATTTTCAAATTTTTTTGAAGGTTCTACATCCGTTGGGTTAAGTGACCGGGTGAGGGTCACCAAACTTAGAAGGTGCATTCCTTTATTTTTTTTCTTTTTTTTTCTTTTTCGGAGCACTCACTTATATTCCTCGGCTTCCCTGTGTAGAGTATGTGTGAGATGGTGCTGACTGCTGAAATAAACTACTCAAGAGCTATAAGAAAAATGAGAACTCAAGGCTATGTCATAACAAGTATTCAAAATGATTTTCATATTCAGGAGATTTAAGGTGTTAAAACGATACCGATCTTGTGAACTTTTCCCAAGTCTCTACAAACCAACCTCAAATTATTCTATAGCCTAAAACTTTCAACAAAAATGCAATTTTTTTTAGAAAGAAAACAAAAACAAAACAAAACAAAGAACAGAAACAAAGAAAATAAAGTATTCCCTCCCCCACACTTAAAATATGCATTGTCCTCAATGAAAGAAACAAACATAAAATAAGAGAGAGAAGAGAGAGGAAAGAACACACCCGAGTGGTCAAGGAGGATAGGTGATCACATAAGCAGCCTTTCCCAAAGAGATATATTCTACATTTTCTTCTTCCAAAGTGGGGCTGTCATGGAATAGCTTTGGGTAATGTCCATTGAACTTGAAATTTTTATTAGTATCTTCGCCTTTTATTCCAGGATCAAAGAATCTTCTAAAAGTAAAAGTGTCAAATGGACATGTGAAGGTGATCTGATCTGGAATGTCAGCCAATGTCCAACCAAATGCCTTTTTATGCTTCCTTAAAACCTGCAAAAGCTTATTTTCTTGATCGAAATCAAGGTTAGAAGAAATTATAGCCGGTAGTTTTTCATTCATCTCTAAATAAGCATATTTCATATTTTCAGGAAGTTGCTTCAGCTCGAGGGAAGGTGGCTGCTCAATAGAAGGAGTATTTGGGGCATTCGGGATGTCAAGAGCTTTATCTACATGAACAACTTTATTTGCAACCTCATCTGCAGTAAGAATATCAACTTGCAAGGCAACCTCAATTTCAGCACAAACAGAGCAAATTTTAGTTTTAGTACAAATATCACAAGAATAAACATCATCAAAACCAGACAATGATGGAAAATCAGATGCAAACAAATCACTACAAGTATCATCAACAATTTCAGAAATCAAATCTATTTGAAAAACAGAATGTTCTTCCAAGGGTTGTTGGTTTGATCCTTGAGCTTGCTGCATGACATTCACCAAAGTGGCAAGCTGCTCAATCTGTGTTTGCAAAGTCTTTAAGGTAGAATCTACTTGTTGTTGAAACTGGAGATTATTTGCAGCCATTTGTTTGACAATATCTTCTAGTGAAGGTCCAGAAGGTGCAGAGCACACAACCTCAAATTCCTTCATATGCTCATGCGGATCCTCACCTGCAAGACCACTAAACCTTGGAAACAAGTGTATTAAACCAGATTTCAATTCAAAAGAAACTGAAACATCAGAATATTCAATATAAAAGTCATTATAATTAACATCAGGAGCAGCAAACTGCCTTAATGTTCTTTGATCCTCCATGTAATAAAAAAAACCACAGAAATACCAACTATGTCCGAAATAGACAAAAACAAATAGAAAGAAGAAAAACGATTAAAATAAATTCAGAAAAATACAAAAGCACCAAACTTAATCTAATGACGTGAAATAAAAATTTTGAGATTTTTTTTGGATTTTTTCGACACTATGAAAACAGTAAAAAATTAATTAAAATTAGAAAAACAGGGAATTTGGCAAATTTGGCGTCAGAGTCCCCTACTCTTTTAGAGTAAGGTAGTATTGATCGCACGATTTTTATGCTTCCAGTAGGCAAAAAACTTATACAATCAAACACAAATTTTCCAAAAACCGATTTTTTCTGACTCTAGACGCAACTCCGAACGCGAAACTGTAGAAAAATTCGGAAAAATAATAGGAAATTGCAGAACAACAAAACACACAATACTTAAAACTAAACTATTGGCTAATTCGACAAGAATCCCGGCAACGACGCCAATTTTGATCCGCTGTCGCGCGCGGATCAAAAACGAGTATTTTTGACAAAACGTAGTTAACGACAAATTGACTCGGATTATCGTTCTCACAAGGATTCTTGAATGAATTAACCAATGATAGTAATGATTAATGGGGTTTTGGTTGGTTTAGGATTCAATTAAAAAAAATAGATTAAAATAAGTGATTATTGAAATAAGCTGTAGTAACAATTTACTGATTCGGTCTTTGCCTATCATCGACTATCGTAATTCCAACCGCAGATTAACTATTCCTATTCGATTATAATATCAACTAACAAGCGCAATTGATAGTATAAGTTGTATGTTCCTATCATCCAAATTAAGTAAACGGGATTAAGTTTCATGAATTAAGCAAACATGAATTAAACAGACTCGATAACGAATTAAGCAAACGAAATCGTGACTATAGTTAGGATCACACAATCAATCGGATTAAATCAATATAACATATGTAAATCGGATTAAGCAAACAAAATACATATATTAATGTTGAAAGGAATAAAAAACCTGAATAAGAATTACTAAAATCTCATGGTATCGGAACCCGAATATAGTAAATTGTTTGGATCGATTAGTTCTTCATGAGAATTCTTGCCAAAGCTTTCAAGTATTTCGTGAATAGTCATCATCCTAATGTTATGCGGCTGCTAGGTATATGGAAAACAAAGAATTTGGTTTACAACCCAACTGGATCGAAAACATAACTCAAGCCCAAAATTAATGACCCAAAACTTAAATAAAACTAATGTTGCAACTTCAACGAATTTTCTGGCCCTGCTACCGTCTGATTCAACTCTCGACTTCTGAACAAAAGTTGTAGATGTTTTTCTTAGCTTTCCATCGACTGGTAGCACGTCTCAATTCGATACTCCTAGCTCAAGATATGATTTTTCTCACGAAAGCTATTAATGCTGAAAATTAAATACGAAAATTAAATAAGTGTAAAAATAAAATAAATTATGAAAACACATCAAAACATAAAAATAATCAAAGCAAAGCGAAGAAATGCTTAAGTACACACATGGAAGAACGTGCATCAATATTTCTTTATTCTTTAACGCAACATCCATGGATGCGGCTCCCTTAAGCGCTTCTAAACAACCTTGTTGAACCCGTAGGGCTTTCATCTTCAAGCGCCACATACCAAAATCATTCACTCCGATTAACTTTCCAATCTCATATTTGTTGACGGCATCTTCTCCAAGCTCACCATACCATTTTGTTGTGAAAATGATGTTAGAATTACAATGTACAATTGATTTCTTGATAGGTAAGAAACCCACAAAGTTATAAAAGGAGAAAATAATAAGAACATAACAAAATTGATTATAAACTGATATTCTTTACTTTCTCTTTGAAACAAGATTACAAGTGTTACAAAATAGCAAATAACCTCTCTCACCCTATTTAGGATTTTCCTTTTTCAATGATAAGAGACTAGTATGATATTTATAAGAAAACTAACATATTAAACTAATGGGCTTTTACACACATGCCTATTACACAAGTTAACTTAGAGAACAAGCTAACCTAAACAATTGGGCATACCAAACATACCCAATTCGACATGCTAATAATCCTAGCATACTTCGACTATATCATGTGAACAGACTTCGACGACATGCTATGGTCCTGTCGAATTGTCGAACCATAGAAACTAATCTTTGACCATACTAGAATTTGATCAAATATATCACAGTATCAAATATGGAATTTGAGTAAACAAACAAAGATTATGAAAAAAAAATATTTTCCATGGATTTAAAAAATGAAACTTATATAAAGTGAATGAAAATAAATATAATAAAAAGTGTGACCTAACCAAAAATCCTTGAAACACATCAACAAGAATTCACATAGGGCATCAAGTATTGCAATTACATATGTGCATTTATTAAGTAAAACATAATTCTTATTGCTTAGGACGAAAAGCAGACGTCTGTTTCATTGACACCGAGAAAGGCCAACTCCAATATATCTCCTTGTCTTTTCATTCAAATTTTTGGACAAACATCCATTAATTAAAATACTACTACAGAAAACATATAATGACGATTTCACGTCTGTTGTTAGGTAGCGTCTGATTGTATGTATGATGGTTTTCACAATGGACGAGTAGTCGTGGTTATAAGTTAGGTAGCGCGCTACTTATAACAACGGGTAAAGAAAACAATGATTGTCAAATATTTTATAGGTCCTGGGTTCAAATTCCAACAACACCATTCTTGCGTTTTATTATTCTGGATAGTACTCTACTTATAACAACGGTTGAATTAAAAATTATTGTGATATTATTTATTTTTTTAATATATATTTTTCAATTTTACAATATTTCCAAAATTTTAACCTGAATATTTTTGAATCGCATCAGACCTGAAACCACAATACAACCATTTATGAATTGATTTAGATAAAAAAAAGTGTATTACATCAATGACACAATTTCATTAGGAACCAAAAATTGTATATTACATTAAAACCAAAATGGCACAAAACAACTTACAATGTACACATCGTTACATTAAATAATAGTATCTTGTTATCTTGGTGTTATGACTTTAAACACCTATAACTTTAAATAATAATAGTTGTTAAAAAATAACATCATTAGAAATTATAACATACAATAAATTATGAATGCAGAATATAAAATACTTACTTGTTAATTTTCCCATATGCCTTCTTGATGATCGTTATCTCTATCAACTTCTTCATGTGATGTAAGCACTTGTGTTTCATAAGAATGAGTGTAAGGGATATTAAAATTTTCATCATCACCATTGTTGCTACCGAGGTTTCGGGTAACAACCGGATGAACTGAAAAAAAGAATGCCTTCTCTCAAAGAGAAGAGAGAAGAAGGAAAAACAGAAGAGTCACCACCAAATTTTATTTTATCCCAAAGAACGAAAGGGGAAATAATCGATAAAACCCTTAAGAAAAAGGAATGCACAAAGAGTGGGTATATGGATATGGATTGCTCTTGCAACAAAGAATGGATTCGGAAGTCGATTACGCAAGTGGGAGGTATTATCACCCCTCACGTCCATGGTACTCCATGGGAACCATTTAAGTTTTCAGCGTATGTGGGTATTTATCTATAAATTTGCTTTATTTTCAAAAGAGTGAGAAAAAGTTTGAGATTTGGGGTTTTTTTATTATTATGCTCGCCAAGGATTGTGGTCTTTGTGCCTACGTATCATTCATCGGGTGATGAAGAATAAGAGTTCCGTAGTTCGACGTAGAAAATGTTTGTGGGTTTGATTGATTTTACCTTTGAAAAAAGGGTTTTTTGTGTGAAGCCCTAAGGCGTAAAAGAATAGGTTTTATGAGTTGATGTTGATTTTACCTTGAAAAGGGGTTTATAAAAAGATTGTTTGTGATTAGATTGTACTAAAGACTTGTGGGCGGAGGCGAATATTTTAGACAAACAAGCCAAGCATCTTGTGTCCAAAATAATCAGAGTAAGGGTAGGACAGTTCCATCCTTACTCATTCCCCCACCAATTAAGGCTCGTGGCGCACAATACTAATCATTTTTTTTAGTTTTATTATGAAAATGCCGTTTGACGTTATATAGGGTTTATTGCTTGATTATGAAATGGTGACGTACAATGAATATACAAAGTAACCAAGCAAGAAAATAAAGGGTCTCATTGTAAGGTAGCCCAAAAGAAAGTTTTGTGTGTGCAAAAGTGACCTAAGCTAACGATGGATAATGGGCTTACAGACATGTCTCCCTGTGGTAGTGCCATGATGCCATTCTTACAATATGATTGTAAGTTACAGATGAAATTTGAGTTAGCGTCAAGTGTCAAAAGATTAGGGTAAGGTCTCCAATCAAGGGTCCTAAATGAAATCCTCTAAGTCCAATGGTTGGTTACAAATGAAATGCATCTTTTTGGTCTTATAATTTTATCATGTTTTTGTCGTTTTTGATTGTATGATGACAATAAATAAATGACAATGATAAATATGCATGAGAGATATATACAATGATGATGATGATTACTTGAAAGTAAATCACAATGCAAAATAGTTGACATAAAACAAATTACAAGATGATAAACAAGAATTAACAATAACAAAGGTTAACAATGTATAGTTAGTGGTTAGTTAAATGTACAAAGTAACCAATTAGATATTATTTATACATAGGTCAAAAGACTCAAAATATGGTGCATCAAGGGATAACTTATCATTGATGCAAAGTATTGATGATGATCCATGATCATCTAAAAATAGATTTGAACCAATGAAAGTTATACAACCCCAAGTCCATCTATCATTGATTTAAAAAATGGAAGATTGTATCACCCAAAGATTACAGGTTTAAGATTGAATAGTGTACAAGTTAAGCAATGAAGCATAAGTGTTAGAGGGTTAGTAGTTAATGCAAGTAACACAAGTCAAATGGATCAATAAGATAGGATCACAAATATAGTTTCATTAACGCATCAAATAAACTAAGTCTGGTTAAATAGAGGCAACCTATCAATGCCTCAAAGTATCATGAATGATCCATTGATCATTCATTGATAGATTTAAAGTATTGAAGGTTTTTTCAACCCTAGGAAACCAAATTGATGATCAAATAGACTTCATCAACCATTATTAACAAAGGCATGAAAAGTGAACAAAAATAGTCAAGATTAAATAATCAAAGTGAAGAAGAAAATATAAGATTAAAAAATAATCAAGGTTTATTTACATAAAATTATGATTAAAAAAAATGAGTGGTGAAATAAGTTTAAATAAAAATAGGTAAAAATGAGAAAATAAGAGAAAAAAAATAAAAGAGAAAGAAATAAAATCAGAGTGAGGGCGTTGGGGGTTGAACCCCTGGCCTTGGGGTCAACCCCCATCCACTAAGCCAAGCTCCTTGTGGCGATAGCTAGCGCATTTAGCAAATAAAATATTAAGATTCAATTAAAAATAAAACATGCGTGTGAAACAACCAATCATAATATTGAATTTTGACTTTTGCAACTCATGTTTTTGGAGGAATCAAACATGGATTCAAACTCTAAACACATCATCGTTGTCTTCTCCACATTCATGAGTCATTGATTGGCTCTGACTATGGAGTATTTCTCAAGAACCCAGATATGAACTTAAAACTAAAATTTAAATTAAATGATGAATAATGCACAATCGAGGCTTAGACCATATGGATTAGCATCAGATAGGAAAATCGAGTAGGATGGTAACTTGTTTGAGTGAAAATGGTGAGTGTAACTACCTTATAAGAATCGATTTTTGATGAAGGTTCCAACGAGTATGGATAGCTCAGGGAAGGTGGTTTCAACTAGTTTCAGTGTTTCAGAAAGCTTGAAGGAGGTTGTGTGAAGGTTTCTGGGTGGTTAACTAAGGTTGATATGGCTTGAAAATTAGAACTCGAAACTCTGTTTTAGGGGAGGAAAATCGGATTTGCATTAGGGTTTTCTTGGCTTGAAAATCTTGGATTTCTAATGGGACACCTTCCCCTATTTATAGGGAATGTGTTGGGATGGATTGGTAGGAGAATGGAAGAGGAATTCTCAGAAAAGTGAAAAGCTCGAAATGTGTCCAAATTGAGAAACTTAGTGGACAAGGGCGGTTTGTGTCTGACCTGGTATTCTCCTCAATCAGTTGGTTTTAAAAGTTAACATCAAATAGGTGAAGCAAGGGGCCTCAATCAGTGCTGAGCTGTTTTTGGCTTTTGTCCATTTTTGAAAAAAAAAACACCTTTTTTACTTTGGTTCGAAATGGCTCACAATGCGACTTGGTATGCTCATTCTGACTTTAATTGGTGTCTTGAAGTGTTTTACATCATGTTTGGGACCAAATGGTATTGAAACAAACAAGTTTATATGCTTAATGAGTGATTAGGCAAATTCTGACTGATGTTGGTCTGAGGTGTGCACCATGATGAATCACCAACGTTGAACTTGGGCCAAATAAAATTGGCTCGTGCATTTCGCATGAAACTTAGGCCATTTTATCTTTGCCATTCCCTTAATCATTTTCAAAAATCTATAGATCAAAAGGACTTGTGGTGTGGAAATGGAATTGAGGTAAAGTGGAGGTTATGGACATGTTTCTAGGTCTGGCTAGGCATCTTGACCAATTCAAAGTTTGAGGTCCTTACTCAATGAATTAGCTATTGGACCTTGAAACAAAGCTGAAGAAGGATTGAATTAGGAAATTTGGATCAAATAAGATCCTCAAAAGGTATAAAGGTGAAAATGTTATGGGGTTTAGAACAAATGGTAGGCCAAACTTGCCAAAACATGACCAACCAACATGCCATTTTGAGTTTTCTTGATTTTCAAGGCACCGTGATGGATGTTTGAAGCTTGAATGATCATATCTTGATGGAAAATAAGCCTTTAAGCTTTGTGTGATAATTATAGGTCAAGTTCATGGGTGGAACCAATGCATTGAAAGTTCGAAGTTCAAGACCAAACCTCCATTTGTACCATGGATGAAATGGATGTTTGCTTGATGAATTATGGTTGAAAATGACTTGAATTTAATGTTAATTAAGTGATGAGTAATGAGGTGATCAAGTGAGGCAAGTCCATGAAGCAAAGGGATGCACAAATTAGGGTTTCTTGTACCACAAGTTTCATCAAGAGCCATAGTCACACAAACTAGGGTTTTGGGGTGTAAGAGGTGTTTTGAAATGATTCACAAGGTTGTGGTATGAAAAAAGTTTGGATATTAGGGTTCCTCAATGGTTAGGCCAAGGCACAAAATGGATCATGACTTGTACAAACCACTGAGGATCAAGAACTAGGGTTGGGGTCCTATGGATGACCCAGATGAATCTTTAAAGTCTTCAATGAGGGCTCACCATCCAATTAGGGTTTTGGAGGTGACTGAGATGTCTTGACTGATCCTCCAAGGTCAAGGATGTTTGAGGATGAAGATTAGGGTTAAGGTGGCTTAGGCACAATTCAACATGATCAAAGGCTCTTGATGTTCCTCAGATGAACACCATGCCTTGAGTTTGAATATCCTTGTTTATCATGAGTGTAGATTAAAATGAAATGGTGTATAAAGGATATATGCTTAATGGATTAGGGTTATGGAAGGTGATATGAGGGTAGGGTGAATTTGAGGGTATGACAGCTATGAGGAATGTTTTTTCCTTTGAGAATAATTGACCACCTCCTCGATAAGTCTGTAGGGTGTGTCACATAAAAAACTATTTGCTTGAGTAGCCATGATGAATGGTTTGATGTTATAATTTTTCTTGCCTAGGTCAATTCGTGTGAATCCTAACTCATCAGTTTTTACACCATTGATATTGGAAACCCACTTGCATTTAAATAAATGCACTTTGAAAATAACATCATCAATCTCCAAAATATCCTCAATGATAACATAGAATGTGGTGGTTGCCAAAATAAGATTCTTATATCTCGAACTAGAGAAACACATGGATACAGCCTCAACCATAACCCAACTATTTTGCATTATACTATGATCATCTTTTGCTTTTGTATAAAAGGAATAATTAGAAATGTTGTATGTCGTCCAAGTTATCACAATGAATTTTGGTATGTACGATAACCATTTAATATTCTCAGATGCACCATCATCATTAGAAATCCTATTATTAAACCAACCTATGAATTCCTCATTATGTCGTGTCAACAACCGCTTGTCATTCATTTGTGGATATTTTTTTGTTATAATTATTTTATGAGTAGCTATATAAGGTTCAACTACACTAAGATTATTCAATATATAGAAATGTGCTTCAAGTACTACATCCCAATCTATTGACTTAACATTTAAACCTTGAGTAACTTTACATTCAAATTTGTCAACATGACGAGGCAAATAACAACCAAAATGGTTCCCGTCGAGTACGATGGGTGTGAGGAATGATAATACCTTCCCCTCGCATAATCGACTCCTTTACCTGTTGCTATTTCCCTTGGGTTTTATTGATATTTTCCATTTCCTTTTTGAATAAATAAAGTTCAGTGGAGACTATGTTGTATCATCGAGCGTGCAATGCACTAGAGTATTTTTTGCGCCGCAACAATTTACAAATAATATCCGCCTCGAAAATCCACTTAAACTAAATAAATCTATTATTACCGAACCTTTGACCTAAATTTGTTACAATATGAAAATGCTGATGAATGACCTAAATGCATGGTCAAATAGACAAATGTATGCAAATGAAAAAAACCATAAACCAGACGAATTGAATGAAGAGGTAGGGAAAATTTTGGAGTATGAAAATACCAATATACCAATCTTGTTATACTAACATCTCACATATTTCTCAACTTTGACAAATTCATCTGACATAGATCCTTAACTTCTGACTTCTCTAACACTACAATATTGCTCAAACCATGTGTCACCCTGTACTCCCACACTACCTATGACATAACTCCCACTTCAACTTCAACCGAGCTCACCAGTTCTCTTTACTTTCTAACTCTTGACTTGAACCTAACCTCAAAACATAAGCTTTACTCAAACTTCGGAGTCCTCGTGGTTACTCAACTATAATCCTAACCACAACACATTTAGAATTAGGTTGATCATGCATAATACTTTATAATGTGATATTAAGAATTATGTTAGCTAAACCCACATATGAGGTAGGAATTGATTTACTTATGATGTTTCAAGGCTAGGTCGAGAATCGACATGCTCTGATACCAATTGTAGCACCCCATATAATATACATCTAGAAAATACATTACACACAATCATTATATATATGTCCATAAGATAAAATACAAAGTATGGCACATGACATACAATAGTTCCTAAATAAAAAGTAAGATCTAGTTACAATATCTTCATTACACACAATCCACGACGGAAGATCAAAATAGTCGAAAATCTTTGAAATATCTATTGAAAACTTCTCTTGCATCTAACCAGCAAATAAAACCTGAAAAACAATAATAATATTGGGGTGCGATAATAATCTCACTGATTTCCCATATCCTATGGATTCACTCAGCTCTACAGGGGTTCTAGTTGATTTCTCAACTTATGTTATTCAAGAGAATAGAGAATTAATCATTTAGAAGATTTTCCAATTGTATGGAAACATGTACTCTTGAGTTCACTAACTCAATTAAGTCACTAATCAAAAACCGTATCAAGGCATCTTTTCTCGGCTAACCCTGCATCTAGAATTATCGACACGGGTCACAAATCCTTATATCATGCTTCGACTATCTGGTGGATTTTGGATTCTCCATGGAACTTGTATCCGTTTCAAGAATCGTTGCTCCATATGGGACTTAAACCCATTTTAAGCCTTTCCTCATATGGGATTCTAACCCATATTGAGGTCAACCCTGTGGATTGTGGATTCTCCATTGGATTTTAACCCATTTCAAGAATCGTGGCTCCATATGGGACTCAAACACATTTTGATCATTTTCTTCGTATGGGACTCTAACCCACTTTGAGGTCCACGTCATCTATGGGTCTCTAACCCATTTGGTTAATACGGAGAAATAATGCATGTATTATAATTCTTACATTTCATAAGCATCGTAATTTAGGACGAGTACAATAGTGGGGTTGTTTTCGAATACATGATTAGTTCATTAATCGCAATGTGATTGTACTTATAAATCAGTAGGTTATCATATTCACCAAGTCTCATAAGCTTAGACTAGTCAGAGGCTTACCCAACCTGAAGTTCACTTCAGATGCTCTTTGTGAAGCATGTCATAAAGGTAAGTTTTCTAAAACATATTTCAAACCGAAAACTGTTATGTCTACCTCTAGATCGTTAGAACTTCTACACATTGATTTATTTGGGCCAGTGAAAACTGCCTCTATCAATGGTAAGAAGTATGGATTAGTCATCATTGAACATGGGTAAAGTTATTGAAACACAAGGATGAGTCACATTTTGTATTCTCTGCCTTCTACTCACTAGTGAAAACTAAAATGAATTGCAAAATAATCAGAGTCAGAAGTGATCATGGTGACGAATTTGAAAAATAAACATTTTGAAAATCTTTTTTGATGTAAATGGAATTTCCCATGATTTCTCATGTCCTAGAACTCAACAGCAAAATAGGGTTATAGAAAGGAAGAATAGGACTTTGTAAGAAATGACTTGCACCATGATCCAAGAAACTGATATCGCTAAGCATTTCTGGGCAGAAGTAGTTAACACAGCTTGTTATATTTAGAACAAGATTTTTATTAGACTTATTCTGGGTAAGACTCCCTATGAATTATGGAAGAACAAAAAGCCCAATATTTCTTATTTTCATCCTTTTGGTTGTGAGTGTTTTATGTTGAACACTAAAGAGAATCTTGGCAAGTTTGATTCTAAAGCACAAAAATCTTATTGTTAGGATTTTCTGAATGCTTTAAAGGCTACAGAGTTTTCAACACTGAGACACGAATTGTCGAAGAATCAATTCATGTTAGATTCAATGATAACTTGACCTTGAAAAGTTAAAGCTAGTTGAGAAATTTTTAAATTTGAAGATCAATCTTTCAAAATACAAGGATAATGATTATGGAGAAAAAGACTATGCAGACAAATCTAAATACATTGAAGCAAAAGACTAAGAAGCAACTCAACCAGAAGTTGTCGTTGGTCTAACTCATTAGAAGAAGAGTAGACCAAGAACTTTTATTCTGAAAAAATGATTCTAGGAGATAAAGACACATCAATCAGAACTAGATCTTCATTCAAACCTTCTAAAGAGACTCTTTTGGGTTTGGTGTCTTTGACAAAGGCCATATCTATTGATGAAGCTCTTCTGGATAATGACTGGATTCTGGCTATGCAAGAAGAACTGAATCAATTCACCATAAACGACACTTGGGATCTTATTTAGAAACCAAAGGGTTTCCATGTAATTGGAACCGAATGGGTCTTCAGAAACAAGCTCAATGAGAAGGGTGAAGTCGTCAGAACTAAGGCTCGGCTGGTAGCACAAGGTTATAGTTAACAAGAAGGTATAGACTATACATAAAAAAATTCTCTAGTTGCCAAGTTAGAGTCTATTCATCTTTTAATTTCGTTTGCATCCAATCATAACATCATTTTTCTATCAGATGGATGTTAAGAGTGCATTCTTAAATGGATACATTTCTGAAGAAGTGTATGTGCACCAACCTCATGGTTTTGAAAGTTCTCAAAATACAGATTTTGTTTTCAAACTGAAAAAATCATTATATGGTCCAAAACAAGCTCCTAGAGCTTGGTATGATAGACTAAGTAACTTCCTTTTGGAAAATGATTTTACCAGAGGGAAAGTGGATACAAATCTCTTTTTCAAAACCTTTAAGAATGATATTTTGGTTGTGCAAATTTATCTTGATGATATTATTTTTGGCTCTGCTAATGCTTTGTTGCGCAAGGATTTTGCTAAGTCGGTGCAGGCAGAGTTTGAAATGAGTCTGATGGGAGAATTCAAGTTCTTTATGGGAATCCAGGTTGATCAATGTTAAGAAGGAATGTACATTCATCATAGCAAGTATACAAGGGAACTTCTGAAGAAATTTAACTTGTCAGAATACAAGTCAACAAAGACTCTAATGCATCCTACATTCATTTTGGAGAAAGAAGACGTAAGCAGTAAGATAAATCAGAAGTTATTCAGAGGTATGATAGGCTCTCTCCTTTATCTAACCACTTATAGACCTGATATTTTATTCAGTGTCTGCTTATATGCTCGCTTTCAATAAGATCTTAGGGAGACTCACTTAACTATTGTTAAAAGAATATTTAGGTATCTGAAAGGTACTACTAACCTTGGTTTGTTTTATAGAAAATCAAGTGAATATAAATTAGTAGGCTATTATGATGTTAATTATGCTGGAGATAAAATAGAAAGGAAAAGTACTTTTGGAAGTTGTCAATTTCTGGGAGACAATCTGATCTCATGGTCCAGCAAGAGACAACCAACAATTGCGCTTTCAATAACCGAATCTGAGTATATTCCAGCTTCTGGATGCATCACTCAGATACTCTGGATGAAGAGCCAGCTGGAAGATTATCAGATATTCGAGAGTAACATTCCTATTCTCTGTGATAATACTTCTGTTATTTGTTTATCTAAGAATCCTATCTTGCATTCTAGGGCTAAGCATATTGAAATTAAACATCACTTTTTATGTGACTATGTTTAGAAGGGTATTTTTCACTTCAAATTTGTTGATACAGACCATCAATGGGATGATATCTTTACAAAACCCCTTGCTGAAGATAAATTTGTTTTCATTATGAAAAACTTATTTATGAAATTTTGTCCATAATGAAAAGATGAATTTCAGAATGTTAAGTCTTCAGAATTCTAGATTAGGTTCTGAGAATTTATTTGTTGATTCTGAGATATGAGCTTTCTGAAGTGAGAAAGTTTCATGAATCAGAAAGATTCTGATCAGAAGCAATCTTATCGATTTTATTCTTGATTCTGAACAGTTGTTGCATTAAATGATTATCTTATTGTTTGATATCTTGTGGTTCTTGGTGGTGACAATTGTCCCACTTTCTGAGCATGCATGATGTTAGCGTGACACATTGGGTTTCACATCTCTTGGAATTAGGTTAAAATATCTTATGCGTCCCCTCTTTTTTGCGTGTTTGTTAGCCTTTCATCATTACATTTTTTTATATAAACCCATTTTACTCACATTTTCACACTACACTTACATTTACTTCCACATCTTTCTCTCTTTCAAACCTTCAAACACCTTCTCTGCAATTTTTCTACTTCATCTTCAACATTTCTCAAATGGTTGATAAAAAATAATAACGACAACAAGCTCAACCCCAACCTCAACCTTCTCATCAGTCAGCCGCTCATAAGAATCCAAGGGAGAAACTAACGTTAATAGTATCACACCGGACTACCTTATATTCACCAAGACCGATCCTCCGGAAGTCTTGGCTTACTACTTGGGAATTTGCCTCGAAGATAATATTGATTCGTTGGTGAATCCCTTAAATCTTTCTGATGACTACCCAACTATTCTGCCACCTCCTCCTCCACCATAAAACCATAAGCTTTCAAAATTGTTTAAGTACTTTTGTATTTTTTATTTTGTTATTTAAAGTACCTTTGTATTCTTATTTTGTTTAAGTATGTTTTTTTGTTTCTGTAACATGATTGTACTCTTTTCAGCCTTATCGAAATATTTAACGAAAATCATGTTTGTTTCTTTCCATCACTTTTACTTTATTTGTCTATGTCTTTTTGATTGATGACAAAGGGGGAGAAACGTATTTAGGGTGAGAATCGTAATTGATTTTGATATAGCTATATTCATGAATCAAAACCTAAACATTTTTTAATGTCTTTGATAACAACTACTTCGAAGAATAGTTTGTTAAGTGTCTTGCAGGGATAAGTTTGGACATCATAAGCTCTTGAAGTCTTTCAGATCAAAACTTAAGTTCTGAGTTTCTAAAGAAATGGTCTACTCTCTGAGTCTGAATATTTAACGTTGTTATTTGAGAAAGATCTCAACCAGGAATCAGAACTTGGCATCAAGTTTTGAAGAACTGAAAATTTGGCATCAAGTTATGAGGAATTGTAAATTCTATGGTAATCAGACTTGACATTCAAGCTCTTTAAGAAGAATTCATAACAAGGGTCTGAAATCTCTTTCAGATATTCATAAAGAATTTCAAAGAGAACTAGACTCTGAATCTTCTTCAAAAGAGTTCAATCAAGCTTCTGAAGTGAAGTTCATCAGAATGTCGATGTTAATAGCCAGTGCTCTGGACAACATCAAGCAACTTCTGAAGATAAACCATATTTTGATGGAAGATCATTCAGGTACTTTAAAAAGGTTAATCATAAAAATTCTCTTTCATTTTGATTTTATCTTTTTAAGATTATACATCTCAGGGGGGAGCTTTGTGCTTCTGTAAGATGTATATTTCCGTGATTACCCTGTACAAAACTGTTCATCAAAATACATGTTTTTGTCATCATCAAAAAAGGGGAGATTGTTAGAACAAGATTTGGTTATGCATTTATACCTTGAGTTTTGATGATAGCAATGTTGTATTTGTGTGAGAACAATTTTGGTACCCTAATGGTTTATTATTGTGTAGGTTTAATAACTAGTTTGGATTCTGAGTTTATGACGTGCAATGTCACCAATTTCTGAACATTGTGTTCCAATTCCTCTTATGCGCTAATCATGAAAAGTTCTGAAAGATGTTCAAGTTGTTGCTGCAGTGATATTTCTACTTCTATTATAACTCACTCCAGAGAAGCTTCTTAGGAGACGTTATGTTTCTGCTACAATGTTCTCTTGGTTTGTGCTTCTAGACTTGAATCTGATCATCAAGCTTCTGAATAATGGCAAGCTTCTGAAATTTTGTTACTTAGATGAAGATTTTGAAGATCTCAAGCCAGACTTTGATGTTATCAAGGTTCTGACTAAAGAGTCTGAAGATTCTGAAGACACTGAAGATCTCAAGCCAGACTGTTGACAATGTCAAGGTTCTAATTGAATATTCCGAAGTTTCTGAATCTAGCTATATGTTTCTTCATTTCATGTTTCATCAACTTTCATCAGAACCAATGAATTTTAAGATAAGATTAAAATGGACACGTGATCAAATAGTACATAGTAAAAAATCAAATATTCCTTCCACTACCTGATATCATGGGAAAAGAATGTACTATACGTCACACCTGTCACTGAAATTGTGGCAAAGGATAGTACTATGTGTCACTCCTTTCACCAACCCAACAATGAACATCTGCTCTATTTGGTATCCCCATTTTCCCTCCAACGGTTTCTTTTCTTATGGTATATAAGTGAGACTTGGAGACTTGAAGAAATGTTAAAGTTGTGTGAAGTATAACAATTTGACAAGTCTATTTTTTTTATGAAAAGCTATCATTTTTTTACCCAGTTTTTCTTTAAGTGTTTGTTTATCGTTTGTGTAAAATATGCTTGTGTATAAGCATCTTGTAAACATAAAACTTTGATTCAAACTGTTTGCTTGTAATTCTTTAAGGAGACTAGGGTATAGTTGAATCCTTGAAACACAAAGAAAATTGTTCTTTGTGATTCCTTAAGGAGACTAGGGTATAGTCGGATCCTTGAGAAGACAAAGAAAGTTGTTCTTTGTGATTCCTTAAGGAGACTAGGGTATAGTCGGATCCTTGAGAAGACAAAGAAGGTTATTCTTTGTAATTATTCTAATCAATTGATTATAGTTGATTAAGGTCTTGTGTATAAGACAAAATTACCTTGGCGGGTGGACTAAGGTAGCTTTGAGTTTCAAGCGAACCAGGATAAAAATACTTGTGTTTTTATCTCTTTTTTATTAACATTTAAGTGGTGTTTTTGAGTTGGTAAAAAACTTTTGTTTTTAAAACCCAATTCAAACCCACATTTCTTGTGTTTTTCACACCTTCAAAGAGAACCCTAATAAAGAACTACAAACACAAAGATGAACACATTTTTTTGTTGTGCCAAGGAATAGAATACAAACACAACTAATACATTAATATATAAAACACAAATACAAAACCGAAATATACAATTTCTACCAAGGAAGAAAACATTACCTGCACTTGGATAAAGAAGATGAATAGTTATGTCCACAATAAACTTGTTCGAAAACCAATCAAGAAAATGAACTGTAGCATGAATCCTAAACATGAACCTTAATAAAAAATTCATAAAATACTTAATAAATAATAATCAAATAGCTGAGAAGAAACTCAAATGGTGGAAGGTGATACACAAACCCATTTCTGAAAATGGACGAAGAGTGAGAGAGATTGCAAAAGGAAGCCGAATACATAAGAGAAGAATGAAAGATGATTTGGATTTGTTTTTGGAAGATATTTGTAAGTCTCATTACGGTTTATAAACCGATGTCACATATCAGAGAAGCCCTAACCGGGAGAAGGAAGAAGATGAACAAATAACAAAGAAAAAGAGGAAGAAGGAAGAAGAGGAAGATGAAGCATCAGGAGAGAGAAAAGAGGACAAGAATATGGAGAAGTTTGATAGAAGAGAGAAAAAGAATAATACAAAATAAAAATGAAGGTAAGAAAAAGTAATTGCAAGTGAACCATGTGACATCATCAATTGAACCAAACCTAACAAGCAAAGGCATAATACAATAAATATGTAGTTGGATTTGAACAATGTGACATCATTAGTTGAAAAAGTAATTTTTGGACCAAAGTTGTCCTCACTTTGGTGAGGTGGAAGATTTAGAGTAAATTGTAAAATAGAATTTTCCACAACATCTAATTTTCTTATTTATAAGTGACTTCACTTGCAACAAGTTTTTTCAATTCATTTTTAGGCTCAACAAGTTTTTCAAACAAGGTTGATACATCCTAAGATTTTAGATCGTGCGATTTCTTAATGGTGGTTACCTTAGGTTGTTATTCTCTGCACATTGATCTCAAAATTTGTTAGCACAATTCTGGTTAGATATAAATTTACTTAAATTTTTTAGCTTGTTGATTAAGTGGAGAAAGTGCATATGCATGGATACTATGGTTTTATTGGGTCCCTTACGGAATAGTTTATACTCCTCAATCAACATGTTAATTTTAGATTTCTTTACCTCTTCACTATCCTCATAAAAGACTTGAAGAACATTTCATATTGATTGTGCAATCTTATGATGCGAAATCGAGTCATACACTTTCGCTTAATACAAAAATGAAATTGTTTCTCGACTTCAAGTCATAAGATGTCTTTTTAGTTTTGTTTTCAGACCAAACCTTTTGAAAATTTATAATGGATACGTCATTGACATCACTTTTATGATTAAAAGATCCACCCATAATATCAACCTAAAATATTTTGTCTAATGATTAAGTGACCGTACATATTAACCTTCTAATAAACGCCTTTAAAAATCATGGATGTATTATACACTCCTTTCAAATCATCATTCCTCATATTTTCAAAAACTATATTTAAAGAGAATTTTATATTTTTAAAATATATTTCATATTTAATATATGAAAGTATTTCTAAGCGAGTTATTTCATGTGATAAAAAATTATGCAAAAAAAATTAAAAAAACATCAGAAGCTATATTCTTTGACTCTAAAAAGGACTAAAGAAGTTAATATTATACAATATTAAATAAATTAAAATTTTGCTAATTCCTTCTTAAAATGGTAACTTATAAGTACAACTTGACTCAATCAAAGTCTTCTAGAATGTATGACTATAAGAACTATCAAAGGATACAAATTCATACCCATAAATTACTACCAACTGCCCAATCGGTCCCACAGATTACTTTCACATGTCGGTCTCACCTTTTCTAGACGCGTTTTGCACTAATTGTCATTCGTCTCTACCTAACTAGAAGAAAATTACTCACAATATCTTTGAATCACTAAATCATATAATATTAATCACAATCCACATAGTATAATAATATATACATATGAATGACAAATTCCATTTCAACCTTTGACAATTACACACGCTATACCCTTCACCTTCCACGAACCTTCATTCAACTTTACCAATCTTTATTTAACTTGTATTGTTTTTTCACAATATTATCACCTACTTAATTTTCTCAAACAATTTCTTAGAGTAACCATGAACATGAACATGATGAACAACGATAACAATGAACAATCCTTCTGGCAATTCAGTGACCAACTAAGACACCAAGCATCAAACTTAGCAAACCTGTCACTAAATGATTCAATTTGGAGCAACAACAAAAGACCTGATCAAAGGAGAAACTTTGATGTCAAAACCAATGGAGTTTCTGATATTAACAACTCAAAGCCTAGTGATTTCAATGATGGGTGGAAGATGATGAACAATTCTAATGGATCAGTTTTTTCCATGCCGCATAATAATTCATTTGCTGGATTTAATAAAGGGCTTTATTCTTCTCCTTATCTTAACAACAACAACAACAACCTTAACCACAACAACGTTAACAACATCAATCTTAATGGTTACAAATCAGGTTTTAAGGTTGGTGATGAGTTTCAATTACCTAACAAAGGTGTTAAGAAGAATCTCAACAACAACAACAGTAGCAACAAGAAGCATGGAGATAACACTGATGTCGGTAAAACTTCTGTGGACAAGAAGTTCAAAACTCTGCCACCGTCTGAATCACTGCCTAGAAATGAAACTATTGGTGGGTATATCTTTGTTTGCAACAATGATACCATGGCGGAGAATCTCAAGAGGCAGATCTTTGGTGAGTTTCTTCTATCCTTTTTTGTTTTTCTCTATATGATATTGTTATTATTATTGCTATAATATTTTTTATCTATTTATCTGTTTTTTAGCTATAGTGATTGGGAACTTTATTGCAATAGGTTTTCTTGTTTTCAATTTCATATTTGTGGTGCTGAACATGATTGTCAAATCGAGATTCAAACTGTGATTTGAAAGATCTGTCTTTTGAACTGTGAATTGAATCTTGTTATGAATAGTTGATAGATACATGAAGTTTTAGGCAATAGTTCGTTAGAAAGAATCAGGATTCATTGAAGGAAATAAAGATTCACTCTAATGAATCATTATTCAAGATAAAATTCATGTCTTAGTGTTCAAATTTGGCTAGGTGTTAATGATTTCTATATTGGGCCTGTCTTAGAGCCGTCTTGAGTTTCTGAAAGACTTGTGTAGGTTTATCACAATTCAACCATGATAAAACAACCAGAGTCTTTATCTAAAACCATTGTCTACCAGTGACATTTTATGAGGTCCTAATTAACTAAGAATTAACTGTGACAAATTTTAAACTCTATGCGGTAGCCCGCCTTATCTTTGTCTGTCTATATAGAACTTTGCTCTGTCTTTAAACGGCCTCTCACAAGTAGATGGTGTGATTGATCTTTTTCAGATTAGACGGTCTTGTACCCGATATTGAGTTTTTAAAATAAAAATGCATGTCCAATATAGACACACACTAAAAATTGGTATGAACTGGGTTCAAATTTGTATTGAATCAAAGTATGACTCACATGTATCATAAGATGCTTAGATTTTGCAGAACAAGTTAACTGAATCACCAATAGTCTTTGGTGTTAGTGTTGATTATTAGAGGAAGACACTTAAATTTTTCTTAGTATTTGTCCTTTTTTTTCTATGAAATTGAACTGTTTAATTTGGTCTCTAAATTATATGTTTTGTTGGTAAATATTATAGGTCTGCCTCCAAGATACAGAGATTCAGTTAGAACAATAACTCCAGGGTTACCCCTTTTTCTGTACAACTATTCCACCCACCAACTCCATGGTATTTTTGAGGTATGTATCATTTTTAGAATCAATCTTCTCTCATCAAGTTTTTGATTAATCCATCACTTGTTACATGCATGAGCTAATACTTGGTTTTGTTTTGGATTTTTAGGCTGCAAGTTTTGGAGGAAGTAATATTGATCCAACAGCTTGGGAGGATAAGAAATGTCCCGGCGAATCTCGTTTCCCTGCTCAGGTATAATAATCACCAATCCGATTATATTATCATTCTGATTAGATTTAATTATTTGAGCTTATTTACAATAACACTTATTTGACCTCCTCTCAAGGTCTCAGGTCGAATTCCGTTAAATGCAAACAACTTTTGTGTTGTGTCAGTCCATACAGAGATTTTTGCTTAGTCAAAACTTATGAATTTTTATACATGATGTTATCAGGTACAGGTGATCAATAGAAAAGTTTGTGAGCCACTAGAAGAGGATTCCTTTAGACCAATTCTTCACCACTACGACGGTCCTAAGTTTCGTCTTGAACTGAGTGTGTCTGAGGTAACATCATCCTCAACTTGCACAACATTGATTTTTCTATGTATTGTTTTTTAAGCGCTCTGAATTAAACTGTGTTTTTATTTTGATTTCAGGCACTGTCTCTTCTGGATATTTTTGCAGATCAGAATAGTTTCAATGATATTTTCAAGGCTATACCAGCATAAAATGGTAGAAATAAAAGAGAATACAAGAACCTTAAGTTATGAAGAAAAATAGAAAATGAATACTGTGGACTTGTAAAGAAGGTCCTAATATATGACAATGAATATGGTGGAGGAAGATTGAATATTCAGCCTATATATGTATAAGTATATGAGTTTTGATGTTATTTGTATATAGAGGCTGTTATGCCTAATTTCCTCCCTTTTTATTGTGAGTGTATATCAACCTATAAAAGAATACAATAAGAATGAACTAATTTATCTTATAGCCAATTATTATGTACTATAATTTATCTTCTTAGCTTGTTGATTAACCTAGCCAAAAAGCATATGTTCACATGCGTTTTTTTTCCAACGTAATACTCATGATAGTGTATCTGGGTCTTTGGATTCTCGTTTAGAGCATTAATTTATTTTGGTGGTTCCTTCAATGGGTTTGCCAGCATGGCAACCATCTTTTCACTTTTTCTAATTTCAAACATATGTCAACGTGGATAACAGTGTAATGTGAAGCAACGGTTCCTGAAATGAGTTTTAATTAATATAAAATTTAATTAATATAAATACTAAAATTAGAGTTGTGAGATTATTATTTTAATTAATATAAAATTTAATATGAATAAAATATTAATATATAAAATAAAGATGTGAGATCCAATCTGAGTTCTTCAGAGTTGCACCATTGGAGTGAAAAAGTAGTTGAGTTGCTTCAAGCTGACGTGGTTTAATAGGTCCCACAAAGAACTCAAAAATGGGTTCACGGTTGAAGATGCTATTGATTTTGGATCTTTAATCGCTATGAGTATAATTAATTATGCTTTTTAAAATAGATTTTATTTGAAGTTATGATTTGTGACTTTTAAGTTTAAATATGATTTTTACATTAAAATTATAGTTCAACTCATATTTTTGTAAGAATTTATCTAAATATAAATTACTTTATATTTTAATCATTTTTAGGAAGAATCAATTTTAAATAATCAATTCACTTAAAAAAAATTATTGTATAATCGAACACATATTTTTTATAAAACAAACACGGATTTATTTTTACTTTTAAAATCTTTTAAGACTCATAAGCTAATATTTGCAACTTAAAAAAAACATCTATAAAAGTATATTAGAATGCCAGAAAAAGTATGAAAACAACCCACTAACCAAATCATATATTCCCTCGTCATCAACCATTAGATCTAATTAGTTGATCTCTAATTAGTTGATCTCCCGTATTCTGCATTGCATCAAGCAGAAACGGTTATAACCATTCATTCTATATAAGCTCATTCAGACGCCATGATAGATATTATTCCATTCATTCTTACAAAATACAACTCTTTAGCGTCACTGACTCAGACGTTAAAGTGTGAATCTTGTAGTGAAATGAAAATTGAACACAAGGACACCATACTTAAATATCACCACACTAGGAGCGTAGTGAAATGAAAATTGATCGTCTTCACCCTTAAGATAGCCCACATGAAGTGGTTTAAACCCCTATCTGACGACTCCATCACTCATGGAATAAGTTGTGTGATGAATTCACAACCCAATTCACGGCACAGAAGAGGCAACCAAAGAAAATAGTCGTCCTTAACAATATGAACTAAAGCATACCCTCAAATGTTGTTTGGAATATTCGCAAAGAAAATGATGTGCTTTGACTACAAGCAAAGTTAGAAAGATCACACCATTTTTGTTAAAATTTCATTAGGAGGATAATGTACTATTATTTTTGTTAATGTTGAGGATACTATTGTTATAGGAGATGATTTGATACAAAAACAATTGCTCAAGAAGAAGTTGTTTGAGGAATTTGAATTTAAGGACTCTTACCAACTTAAGTATACTTAGGGAATTTATGTGGCCAACTCAAAGAAAGAGACTTTTAATATTAATATGATTGATTCGTAACACTCCCCCTCAAGATGGGTAATATATGTCATATGAGCCGAACTTGAGAATCCCTAAGTGACTTAGTGAACATAATAGTCAATTAGTCTTCAGATTTGACAAAATATGTGATGATTTCTCCTGAAAGTACCTTGCCCCTTACATGATGACTTTCTATTTATATGTATTTGATCCATTCGTGGAAAACCAGATTAGATGTAATGTGGGGTTCCACTTGATTTTCGCATATGAGTTTTATGGTATGAAGATCTCGCAACCTTTAGTCAGAATTCTCAAGAAGTCATTAGTAATTAGTCTTTGAGTTGTAATTCCTTGAGAGACTAGGATATAGTCAGAATTTCTCAATAAGTCTTAAACTGTGTGTCTTTGAGTTTGTTGTATTCAGTTTGATTATTGGATTAAGTCCTTATTGAGAAGGCAAAATCACTAAGACGGGTGGAGTGGATGTAGCTTATTAACAGCGAACCAGAACAAAAATACTTGTTTATCATCTTTATCATTATCTTTGTTGTTTTAGTTATTGGGTTACAAAAAATTTTTAAGTTCAGAACTCAATTCAAACCCCTCTTTCTTGTGTTTCATGCACCTTCAGAAGTCGGTTATTCAACCCATCTGATTAGCTAATAGTTCATAACTTTGGTTGGTGTTCTGAATTAGGGAATTGAACACCGTACCAGTCTGTTAGGTCAACATGTTAACCATTTCTTGGTCACTTTCGTCCATTTGCGGTCTCATAGACATAAGGGGTGGTGTATTCAAAGTCGACATCGTTTGAAGGGCATAATTTGATCCTCTCGATAGTGGCTCCGTTTGACTGGCGTTATTTTTTATCATACTTGAGGCCGGATATGGATTATATAATGGCACAACAGTCATTGTGTTATCATCATAAGTCAACGTATTTAAGTGAAGGCATGCCATCATCGTTGTTAGCATACTATATGGGTGTTCTCGGTTTCCCATAGGAAGTGTAAAACTTGGAAGGAATGGTAACTTAAGGTCTCGCAAAGTTGGTCTTATGACCGAGGGGTTAAATGGGAAACTCCCTGGTTGTGGAGAAATTGGCCCTTGTGTCGGTGTCGACAAAATTGGTGTCGATGACGCCATAGGAGCAGTCGTTCTAACAGGATTTAAGACATCTGCATCCCTAGAGCTTTTGAGAATTTTTATGTGAGTTAGAAGTTAGGTTATTCGTAGATGGACGTGTCATCTTAGGCAGAGTTTTTCCACTTCTTAACGCATACACAGATAAATACCAAGAACATTTCATGCATCAAGAACGATTCATAAAAGAAAAACACAATAATTGTAAATTTAAATTTTTTACACAAAGGTCCCACTGGACGTGCCAATTTGTTTACCCCTACTTTTGATAAACAACCGCTAGTCTCTTAGAAAAGTTACTTGCAGGATTAATTAGTGAATCTTAGGATATATGTTCATAAATTCTTAAAAGATTGTTTCATTTTTTGTTTTAAATGTAGAAATAGATTCTAACTTTGTAAGGAAATAAAGACAATAACTTGTAAAGAAAATAAAGGGATTTCAATAGTGTTGAGATCCTTTTAAAATGTAAGATGTAAGACAAGTAAATTGATGAAATGAGTGTGAAAAGTAAGAAAAAGTACTTTTCTTAAATATGTAAAGAATGGTGTGCAAGATCATACATGTTTTCTCATTGACTCGTGTCTCACTCTTGTTTGGGTACTTTGAGTTTTTGCAGTTTTTGTAATGATATTGCCACCTTGAATCCTAACACTGGAATCTGTATACATACTAAAACATAAAACTGCCTACAACAGTTTTATTCCTAGCGATCGAGACATATCTAGTTGCATGATTTCCACCCTTCTATCTTACTTTCATATGTCTTCAATGCATGGATAAGATCAAAAAACAATTACTCAATATGATCTCATCGCTTCGCTCTAACTGCCACTGTCGATCAGTAGTTGTTAGATGCCCAAAAGTGCTTCTTTGAGCTATCATATGTGGGCATCTTTCACTCTTATTCCTTGCTAATGTGGTCAAAACCACATTCATTTTACATAGAATGCATCACATTGATAAGCAAGCTTGGTGCCTTTGATTTGTGTGTTATTGTGCAGGAAAAGGCATGAACTAATTGAAAATGAAGACACAAGAAAATTGGCAAAGGAACCAAGTTCACAAGCATTCTATCTGCCAGCTCGCTAGGCGAGGATGTGGCGAAGCAAAACCTTCGCTAGGCGAGCTCCTGGCGAAAGGCTCCAGTAAATTGGTTAATTAATTCGCTAGGCGAACTGAAGGCGAAGTGGCAGCGAATTCAGTCTGCTTTGGTGAAAAGAGCAGCCAGCACTAGCTCGCTAGGCGAGGCTCTAGCGAGTCCCCAGCGAGCATTCCAGTAGCAAAACCTCTCAACCACGCTGGGGCGAAGGTTGAAGCGAGTTCTTCGCTAGGCGAAGGTCTGTTCGCTAGGCGAACATGACAGTTCCACAGGCCCAGTTTTCTCTGGGCGCAGGGGCATTTTGTGCCCATTTTTGGCCTTCGCTAGGCGAGCCATTCTGCTCGCCTAGCGAACGTGACAGTTCTGCACTTGTCTATAAGTAGCAGGTGCCACTTTTTGAGCCCATACCACTTTTTACCAACTTTTCCATTTTTTGTACTTTCTCTTAGATATTTTACAGCATTGTTTGGAGGGATTTTTGATGCCCTAATTTCATTTCTCTTCATCTAGCAACCATCTTCCACAAAAAGAAGGTGGATTCCCATCCAACTTCGATCATTCGACTTGGATGTTGATCAACCCTCTTTTCTTACTTGCCGACCAAGCTACCATGAAAATGAGTAGCTAAGTCTCCATTTGTCAAGGTTAGATGTAGGTGATTTCCAAGCTTTGTGTGTAAATGTAAGGATCCTCATTTGTAAACTCTTTAACGGTAAATATATGATGAAAACTTTGTTTCTATTTAAAACTCTTTGTGTTGGTATTTGATCGAGAGATGTTTACCGATTCTTGACCTAGGTTTTCATCCAAACTTGTTTGTTAGCTAGAGATAGTAACGAATGATTTTGTTCACCATAAGGTTGAACCAAAAAGTTGTCATTTTGATAGATTGTGTTCGAGAGAAACAATGGATCAAAATGACAAAACTCACAATGGGTGTTCGAGAGAAACGCATTGAGAGGACTTTGTGAAATTATTTATCATCTAAAGGAGTTTATAAGATTGTTGACCGAGCAAATACATGCAAAGCAAATGTAATCATTGAAACCTAACTTTGACAATATTTCTCATATTAATCAAAACATAACTTTTACCGCAATTAATTACTTTGTATGCAAGATAACTTGATTAAAACCAAAACCCTAGTGTTACATTAAGTTAAGATTAATTCAACCATTGAACGGCAGTGATATCTTACAATCTCTGTGGATACGATAACAAAACCCGACACTTAAAAACTGTTTCAACAAAATGGCGCCGTTGCCGGGGATTGTAAATTGATATTGCGAGCATCGCATTGGTTGTTTAAGTTTTAGCTTGTGAATTTTTGACTTGTGCTTGTAATTCGTTTGGTTTAGTGTGCAGCTTACGTTTTATGCGAGGGAAAATCCCTGTGGACGAACTTCTTTTTGATCCGGAGATCGAGAGAACCGCAAGGAGGCTCAATAGCAAAACAAGACGTAGGAGGCAACAGGCTAGGCAACGCCAAGAGCAAGGAGAAAGTTCTTCAACCACAAATCCACACCCATTCGTACCAAACATGGAGCCACAACCACCACCACCGATTTCTACTCCATGTATCAACAGTCCAAGGAACACCGCTCAGTTTGCTAACCACACAGGAAGGCAAGCTGAGATGAAGACGGGAACTCTGAATTTATTGTATGGGAGTCCATTCACCGGAATGGACCATGAAGACCCATTTGCTTTTCTCACAAAATTCTATGAGATAGCATTGGCTGCCGGAGTGGATCAGGCTCAGGAGCTTCCGTTGTTCAGACGTTTATTTCCTCACGCTTTGCTCGGTAAAGCAAAGGATTGGTATCTCGATCAAACACCTGCCGTAATGACAGATTGGAATGTGTTAGAGGAGAAATTCATTGAAAGATTTTTCTCTCATAACCGATTCATGGAATCAAAGACGGCCATCTCGGTGTTTTCTCAAGGAACCAGTGAATCGTTGAATGAAGCGTGGGAGAGATTCAAGTCCATGCTAAGGAAATGTAAAGGGCATGGATTTGATGAATTAACTCAAATCCATATCTTCAGAAATGGACTTCAACCAAACTGTAAGACGTTGTTGGATGCCACCTCGGGTGGCTCGTTGATGTCAAAGAGTGCCGAAGAAGCCACCAACATTATCAACCGTATGGCTTTGAATGATCTTCAAAGTCAAAGTCGTGGAAGTTCTTTAAAGAAGGCGGGAGTGCTTGAGTTAGGGACGAATGATGCCATACTTGCCCAAAACAAGCTCATCTCACAACAAGTGGAACTTTTAACGCAACAAATCAAAGAGTTAAGAGAACCGTCAAAAGTTAAACAAATAGCTTGTTGTGAACTTTGTAAAGGTGAACATGACACCGGATTTTGTCCACCTCCCGGCTTTGACGAAGTGAACTATATGGCCAATCAACGGGACTATCAACCAAGACAACAACAACCTTATCAACCGCACCCTCAACAACAACAACAACAACAACAATTCCAAGGGAACCAAGGGTTCCAACCTAGAAGCAACTATTATCATAACCAAGGTTATGGAGGTGGTTCTTCTAGCCGTCAAAATCCTCCCCAAAATCCGTATCAATCTCAACAACCGCCGGTAGTCAATTCTAAATTGGAAGAGACATTGACGCAATTCATGCAGATGTCAATGGCCAATCAAAAGAGTAATGACGCGGCCATAAAAAATCTTGAAACTCAAGTTGGGCAACTTGCCAAGCAACTAGCTGAACAACAAACCGGTCCTTCTTTCTCGGCCAATACGCAAACAAATCCTAAGGAGCATTGTAAGGCGATTGTGACGAGAAGTGGAAGGGAGTTGGGTAGTGAAAACGAAAAAAGAGTGGAGAGTGAAAAAAGAGAGAAAGAGAAGGAGATTGAGGAGGAGATAGTGGAAGAAAATGTTGATGGTGAAGTAGGAGTGTGGAGTGATGAGGAAGTAGTTGAAAAGAATAAAAATAATGGTGAAGTTGAAAATGAAAAAAATGTGGAGATTGAGGAGAATAAAAATGATGAGGTAATAAGGGAGGTAGTGAAGAAGCCGAGATGGAAAAGCGCTAGAGTAGCGAAAGGGAAGGAGGTAGTGAGCGCTACTCCTGTCCAAAACCTTCCTTACCCTCATGCCCCTTCCAAAAGGGAAAATGAACGGCATTACGCCCGGTTCATGGATATTTTTAAGCAATTACAAATAAACATTCCGTTTGCTGAAGCTTTGGAACAAATGCCAAAGTATGCCAAGTTCATGAAGGACATACTAACCAAAAAGCGGAGGTATACGGAACCGGAGACCATCGTCCTTGACGCGAGCTGTAGTGCCATCATTCAAAGGACGCTTCCTAAGAAAGAGGTTGATCCGGGAAGAGTTACATTGCCGGTTAAAATTGGTGATGTGTATGTCGGAAAGGGACTTATTGACTTGGGGTCGAGCATAAATCTTATACCTTTGTCAATTATCAAGAGGCTTGGCAACATCGAGATTAAGTCCATCCGAATGACATTACAATTGGCGGATAAGTCGACGACCCATCCTCATGGCGTAGCCCAAGATGTGTTGGTGAAGGTCGACAAATTCTTTTTCCCGGTGGATTTTATTGTAATTGATATGGAGGAAGATGATGATGCTCCGCTCATATTGGGCCGACCATTCATGAAGACCGCAAGAATGATGATTGATGTTGATGACGGTTTAATGAAGGTGCGTGTTCAAAATGAGGAGGTCACCTTTGATCTATTCGAGGCGATGAAGCATTCCAAATATAGACATGATAGCTTTCGAATCGATGTGATCGAAGACGCTATTATGGAAGTTTCAAAGCATATTCACGAGATATCTCCTATGGAGTTAGCTCTCGACGACTCATTGGAGGTTTTCACTGTTGAAGAGGAGCTAGCTCTTGAGGAATGCTTGAAGGAACTTGATAGCTTGGAAGACCTACAACCGTGGGAAGTAGAGGAAGAAAATTTGAAGAAGGAGGTAATTGACGAGAAAGCGTCAATTGAATTAAAAGAGTTACCTTCGACTTTGAAATATGTATTCCTTGATGATACCGAGGGCAAGCCGGTTATCATAAGCAACCTTTTGACAATTGAAGAAGAAGCCCGTCTCATATTTGTGCTAAAGACCAATCAAGAAGCTATGGGTTGGACTCTTTCCGATCTTAAAGGAATTAGTCCATCCTATTGTATGCACAAGATTTTGATGGAGGAGGATTTCAAGCCGGTGGCTCAACCACAACGCCGCTTAAATCCTACAATGAAAGAGGTTGTAAGAAAGGAGGTGGTGAAGCTTTTGGATGCGGGAATGATTTACCCGATCTCGGATAGTCCGTGGGTTAGTCCCGTGCACGTGGTTCCGAAGAAGGGTGGAATGACCGTAATCCGTAATGACAAAGACGAATTGATCCCGACTAAAGTTGCCACGGGATGGAGAATGTGTATAGATTATAGACGGTTGAATACCGCGACTCGTAAGGACCATTTTCCACTCCCATTTATGGATCAAATGCTTGAAAGACTATCGGGCCAACAATACTACTGTTTTTTAGACGGCTACTCCGGGTACAACCAAATTGCGGTTGACCCGGTTGATCATGAGAAGACGGCTTTCACGTGTCCGTTTGGAGTGTTCGCATACAGAAAAATGCCTTTTGGGCTTTGCAATGCGCCGGCGACATTCCAACGATGTGTCCAAGCTATTTTTGCCGATCTAATAGAGAAAACAATGGAAGTCTTCATGGATGACTTCTCGGTGTTTGGTGGGACGTTTAGTCTATGCTTGGCAAATTTGAAGACGGTGTTGGAAAGGTGTGTGAAGACTAATTTGGTGCTAAATTGGGAAAAGTGTCACTTTATGGTGACCGAGGGGATTGTGCTAGGCCACAAAGTCTCTAAAAGGGGGCTTGAAGTGGATAGAGCTAAGGTTGATGTAATTGAAAAATTACCCCCTCCGGTCAATGTGAAGGGCATCCGTAGTTTTTTGGGGCACGCGGGGTTCTACCGGCGCTTCATCAAGGACTTCTCAAAGGTGGCTAAACCTTTGAGCAATTTACTCGCCAAAGATCAGGTATTTCTCTTCACCGACGATTGTTTGCAAGCTTTCGAGGTTTTAAAAGAAAAATTGGTTACCGCTCCAATAATAGTCGCTCCCGATTGGAATGAAAATTTTGAACTAATGTGTGACGCGAGTGACTATGCCGTTGGAGCGGTACTTGGCCAAAGAAAGGACAAAACTTTTCATGCTATACATTATGCGAGCAAGGTTCTTAACGAGGCTCAAATAAATTATGCCACAACGGAAAAAGAACTACTCGCAATAGTGTATGCTCTAGAAAAGTTTAGGTCCTATCTTATAGGGTCTAAAGTCGTGGTGTACACCGACCACGCGGCGATTAAATATCTGCTGACCAAGCCGGATTCGAAGCAAAGGCTCATCCGTTGGATCCTCTTGTTACAAGAATTCGATGTCGAAATTAAAGACAAGAAGGGGTCGGAAAACTTGGTAGCGGATCATTTATCCCGCTTGGTGAATGTCGAGGTTACCGCATCTAAAAAGGAAATCCGGGAAGAATTTCCTGATGAAAAATTGTTTAAGGTTCAAGTTAGGCCGTGGTTTGCAGACTTTGCAAACCACAAGGCTAGTGGTTGTGTGCCGGCCGATCTAACTTCGAACCAAAAGAGGAAGTTCCTTTCGGATGCGAAGTATTATGTTTGGGATGACCCATACTTGTTTAAGTTGGGTAGCGATAACCTGTTAAGGAGATGCGTAACTGGTGATGAAGCCCAGAGCATCCTTTGGCATTGTCACAACTCGCCTTATGGCGGTCATTATAATGGGGTTAGAACGGCCACTAAAATTCTTCAATCGGGATTTTATTGGCCAACTATTTTTAAAGACGCACATACCCATGCGCAAAGTTGTGACAGTTGCCAAAGAAGTGGTGGGATAGGTAAGAGAGATGAGATGCCTCTCCAAAATATCCAAGAAGTGGAAGTGTTCGATTGTTGGGGCATAGATTTTGTTGGACCTTTCCCACCCTCTTACGGGAATGAGTACATGCTTGTAGCTGTTGATTATGTCTCTAAGTGGGTTGAGGCGATTGCCTCACCTCGGGCGGATGCCAAAACGGTGATAAAATTTTTAAAGAAAAACATCTTTTCCCGTTTTGGAACACCCCGAGTGTTGATAAGTGACGGAGGGTCACACTTTTGCAATGCACCTTTGGAAACAATTCTAAAACATTATGGTGTGTCGCATAGGGTGACAACTCCGTACCACCCTCAGGCTAACGGGCAAGCGGAGGTCTCTAATCGAGAGATTAAGAGAATCCTAGAAAAAACCGTGTCTAATTCTAAAAAGAGTGGTCCCAAAAATTGGACGAAGCATTGTGGGCCTACCGTACGGCCTTTAAAGCTCCAATTGGCCTAACTCCATTTCAATTGGTATTTGGTAAAACTTGCCATTTGCCGGTTGAATTGGAGCACAAAGCCTTGTGGGCCCTAAAATTTCTAAATTTTGAACATGAGTTGGCCGGTAACAAAAGGAAAGTACAACTACTTGAGTTGGAGGAGATGCGCAATGCCGCATACCACTCAAGTTGGTTGTACAAGGAAAAAGCAAAGAAATATCATGACAAGAAGATCCGAACCAAAGAATTCATGCCCGGACAATTGGTCTTATTGTTCAACTCCCGGTTGAAGTTGTTTCCCGGGAAGTTGAAATCAAAATGGTCCGGGTCATTTCGGGTGAAAGAAGTAAAAGAATACGGGGCCATTATCATTGAAGACATGGACGAGAAAGACAGTTGGACCGTGAACGGCCAACGATTGAAAGTGTATCTCGGCGGTCATGTGGATCGCGAGAGTTGTGCTCAGCCGCTCGATGCTCCTCTGTGAGCATCGCACCGTCGAGCTTAGCCGACGTTAAACAAGCGCTAGTTGGGAGGCACCCCAACATTGTAAGTATTTCCTGTTTTATGTTTGATGTTGTATGAGTATTGTGTGCTTTTTCAGGCTGGATGACATGCAAGTGCTGCATTTGCAAAAGCACTTGCTGTCATGCTCGCTTGCAGCTCGCTAGGCGAGGCTGCAGCGAGCGCGCTCGCTGGCTGCTCGCTAGGCGAGGCAGTAGCGAGCGCACCAGTACTGTTCTATTTAAACAGTTCAGCAGGGCAGTTTTGCCCTTACCCTAAAAATTCTTCTAAACTGCTCTGCTGAAGAGTGCGATTTGCCTTCTCAAATTCTCTGCTGTGCATCCATATCAACAACATTTGTGTGTCGGTCAATTGCAAACACTTCCCACTTCTCCTTTCCAAATCCGTTTACCTCAAGGTTTGCCCTATTGCATGTTTCTTTTGTTGCATTATTTATTTCCAAATTTGAATGGTAAATAGGATAGGTGTGATAGGAACCTTGAGGTTGCATGCAATTTCGGGAGTTTGCAATGTTGTGCATTTAGGTTTTTAAATTGGGGATTTACTCTTACTTAGGTTTTCCATGAAATTAGGTATCCCCAATAGCATAGAACAATTCATAGTCATGAGAAATCATTGGGTTTTGCTGTGGAAACCTTGTATGTACGGGTTTTGGGGGAAACAATTTTGAAAATGCAGAAAACCCCAAAACCCGTAAGGTTCGCTAGCACTCGCTAGGCGAACCTGGGGCGAGCATTCGCTGCCACTTCGCTAGGCGAAGCAGCAGCGAGCAAACCAGTCCCTTATAAAAACTGTTTTGGTTCTAATCTGTTTGTTTCGTGTTTGTTGCTTTATCTCTTGTTTTGCAGAATGGAGTCAAGATCTAGTGCTGGCAAGAAAAGAAAGGGTGCGGCAACTACTTCACGAACCGTGCCGATCCAATTCGATACCGACAAGTTTGTCGGTGCAAAGCAAGCGGCACGGTACATCGCTTTGGAGAAGCGAAAATTTTGCCTGAGAAGCGTTTTCTGATCAACCCACAGGGCACGTATAGGAGTTTTGCCGGGTTGATCGATACAAAGAAATGGGATAGGTTGATAAATCCCTTGGAACACTATGACATCGCTACAGTGCGGGAGTTCTACGCTAACGCATTGCCAGATGATGATGAGCCCTTCACTTGGGTCTCTAGAGTGGCCGGTCGGCCAGTTCCTTTTGACAGGGATACGATCAACCAAATCCTCGGGGAGCCGCTTCAGCTGGGTGCTGACCAAAGAGACCAGTACCATATTGACCTCCGGCTGCACAAGGATGTCCCAGCAATTACGGCCGCCCTGCTTTTACCTGGGAAATCAGTTGAGCCGAATCCATCTGGGGTTCCTGTGAGATATCATCGGGAGGACATGACTCCCATGGCTCAGCTGATTCTACTTCTGGTTTTGACCAACATACAACCCAAATCCCACACATCTACTGTGCCGATCCCAGTGGCACATTTAGTACATTCCATCCTCGCCAATGTCGAGATTGATGTGGCGAGGATCATTGCCAATGAGCTGAAGACGGTAATAGAGAGCGGACTGAAGTCGGGGGCTCGGGTGAATTGCCCCCTTGCATTCCCTTGTTTGATTATGAGTCTGTGCATTAAGGCACGAGTGCGACTTCCGTCTCGGGGTCAGGTTAGGATCCCGGCTCCTATTGATGACCGGTATGTGGCAAAATACTGCAGAGCTAAGGCCACCGGCAGCAGTGCAGCCTCAGGTAGTACTAGGGTTTCTGATGGTCCTAGTGCTTCTACTCCCAGGGTCGATCCATACCTGCGGGCTGCGTGTGAATTCAATTTCGAGTGGATGGCAGCATCGCAGAGGGCTATGATTGACATGCACGACTCGATGCAGCGTTTGCAGCTGCAGGGTAGTGGTGCACATGCTTTGATGACACGGGAGCAGTTTCTGACTAATGCAAATTGGCCCGTGGACGTGCCAGTCTATTCTGAGGGGGTGGGAGCTGATGATGATGATGAGGATGATGATGAGGCGACCGGTTCTGAGGCCGGTAGTGAGGAGGAGTCTTGAGCCCTTTGTGGGTTAAGTTTTTGTTTTTGTATTTCAGTTTTTTTATTATGGCATTTTTATTTGTACTTTTGAATTTTGTATTTTGACCATGGGTTGTACTATTGGGGTGTTTTGTCCCCCACGAACAAAATTTTACTTTTCAGTTAATGATATTTATGTTTGTTTTTAATTTTGTGTGTTTAATAAATTTTTGGTTGAATAAGTGGCAAACCCTTCTAGATTGGTTGCTCCTCAAGAAGTACCCAATGAAGGTGCATCCGAGCTTGGATGGCAATGATAAGAATAACAAGTGAATGAAGCTAAGGTACATGGTTACCGTCGGCTAGAATTTTAGAATGCATTAGGAACTTTACTCTTTTTGGTAAATAGAATATTGTCTTTTTGCAACATAATTGAATGAATGTTTCATCTAGAACTGAGAACCATATATTGTGAGGAAACCTCCATTGTACACTTAAATGCTGGAGTCTAATAAGTTTTGTTGATTCATTTGATTCATTATTTGTCTGTTATTATTGTGAAATTGTGGAAGCAATTAGAAATGATCAAGGCACTTGTTTTCTTTCGAGCACAACTACATCCAAAAACAACTTACCTGTGAGCTGAGAGAGTATTTGTTAACCCCTTTGAGCCTAAACAGTTGAATCTCGGCTTGAAATAAAGCGAGATCTCAAAAAAAAATTTTACAACCCGGAAAATATTGATTATTGTTCTTTTGCCGTAAAAAGGTAAGAGCATTCACTTAGGGTGTGGAAGAATTAAGTTGGGGAGAACGAAAAAGAATCGGTAAATTCCACAACTCTTGAAAAAGAAAAGAAAAACCGAACAAGCATAGAAAAATATATGTATAGAAAATGTAGAAAATAAACATCTGTTTTGTATATTTGATGTGAAAGAAAAGAACAAAAATAGAAAATGAATGCTTGCTTGGAAGAAAAATAGTGAAAAATAAAAGTGGAGTTGTGGAAAATGTGTTGTGAAGGTTACAAATAAGAAACAAAGGAAACAAAGTCGAGTAGTGTGAATAATACTGTGAATGTCTCTTTTGCATCGGCACTTTCGTTTCAATGGCCTTAGAAATGTCCCTTGTTTGTTAACCCGACCAAGTTTCAACCGAAAAGCCCTTAGTGATCTGTATGCTTCCACAGTACCATTTATGATTGATTAGACATTGTATGAATCTGTTTGATTTCTTCATTATTTGTTAGAGAGTGAGATTAGTCCCGCGGTTGCAAACGCGCAAAATCTTCATTCCTTATTCGAAGAGGAGAGATAGGATGATTCATTCAGAATAGCATTGTTGTAGATAGATAAATATTTTGCATTGCTATTTAAGTTTTAGTTCTTATGTATTATTTTATTCAAAACCGTTGGAAACGTGTATTTGCGGATTTCGCTTGTGTTTGAGCCGTTTATCCAACTTCGGAGAAACCGTTTTCTTAAAAGCAAATCCTCTTGTTCTTCAAAGAGGCATACTTTGCTTGAGGACAAGCAAGAATCTAGTTGGGGAGAGTTATTAGATGCCCAAAAGTGCTTCTTTGAGCTATCATATGTGGGCATCTTTCACTCTTATTCCTTGCTAATGTGGTCAAAACCACATTCATTTTACATAGAATGCATCACATTGATAAGCAAGCTTGGTGCCTTTGATTTGTGTGTTATTGTGCAGGAAAAGGCATGAACTAATTGAAAATGAAGACACAAGAAAATTGGCAAAGGAACCAAGTTCACAAGCATTCTATCTGCCAGCTCGCTAGGCGAGGATGTGGCGAAGCAAAACCTTCGCTAGGCGAGCTCCTGGCGAAAGGCTCCAGTAAATTGGTTAATTAATTCGCTAGGCGAACTGAAGGCGAAGTGGCAGCGAATTCAGTCTGCTTTGGTGAAAAGAGCAGCCAGCACTAGCTCGCTAGGCGAGGCTCTAGCGAGTCCCCAGCGAGCATTCCAGTAGCAAAACCTCTCAACCTCGCTGGGGCGAAGGTTGAAGCGAGTTCTTCGCTAGGCGAACATGACAGTTCCACAGGCCCAGTTTTCTCTGGGCGCAGGGGCATTTTGTGCCCATTTTTGGCCTTCGCTAGGCGAGCCATTCTGCTCGCCTAGCGAACGTGACAGTTCTGCACTTGTCTATAAGTAGCAGGTGCCACTTTTTGAGCCCATACCACTTTTTACCAACTTTTCCATTTTTTGTACTTTCTCTTAGATATTTTACAGCATTGTTTGGAGGGATTTTTGATGCCCTAATTTCATTTCTCTTCATCTAGCAACCATCTTCCACAAAAAGAAGGTGGATTCCCATCCAACTTCGATCATTCGACTTGGATGTTGATCAACCCTCTTTTCTTACTTGCCGACCAAGCTACCATGAAAATGAGTAGCTAAGTCTCCATTTGTCAAGGTTAGATGTAGGTGATTTCCAAGCTTTGTGTGTAAATGTAAGGATCCTCATTTGTAAACTCTTTAACGGTAAATATATGATGAAAACTTTGTTTCTATTTAAAACTCTTTGTGTTGGTATTTGATCGAGAGATGTTTACCGATTCTTGACCTAGGTTTTCATCCAAACTTGTTTGTTAGCTAGAGATAGTAACGAATGATTTTGTTCACCATAAGGTTGAACCAAAAAGTTGTCATTTTGATAGATTGTGTTCGAGAGAAACAATGGATCAAAATGACAAAACTCACAATGGGTGTTCGAGAGAAACGCATTGAGAGGACTTTGTGAAATTATTTATCATCTAAAGGAGTTTATAAGATTGTTGACCGAGCAAATACATGCAAAGCAAATGTAATCATTGAAACCTAACTTTGACAATATTTCTCATATTAATCAAAACATAACTTTTACCGCAATTAATTACTTTGTATGCAAGATAACTTGATTAAAACCAAAACCCTAGTGTTACATTAAGTTAAGATTAATTCAACCATTGAACGGCAGTGATATCTTACAATCTCTGTGGATACGATAACAAAACCCGACACTTAAAAACTGTTTCAACAGTAGTCATTGTCGAATTCCTGAGAATGTTATCCTTCATAGTCTTGAGAAAACATGCTAAGTTCCCATCTTCAAGTTTAACATAACTTCTTCAGCGCCCTTGGCTAAGGATCCTTCTTGTTGAAATGCTATCACACATCATTATTTTATTAAGTATTTTCTAAATTCACTTTCCCTGTGTCAAGCTCATGATGTCTAAATTACATGTCAACAGTAGTAGGTGTTGTATTGAGGAAAAAGAATGATAGAAATATGAATATTAAGGTTATAATAGAGTCAAATGATATTGACTTTCATGAAACCAAATTCCCGTTTAAACCTAGAAATTATGGGGGCACCAAATCAAGTAACATTCACATGATCAGGAGTAATGAAAGCAACAATTAAGAATAAGCGGAATCACATATAAGCAAGAAAACAATAATTTATAAAGACTATGGACCCTACTTTGCAACCTATACCATATTGAAGGATCTGACAAACTCTCAAGAAGTTATTTCTTCACTGGATGTTGACTTATGGTATGAGGCCATTAACAACGAGATGGATTCTCTAGAATCTATCAAACCTGGAGATTAATAGACTTACCTCTTGGGTGAAAATCTATAGGTTGTAAATTGAAGAAAAAAACTTATACTTGATATAACCGTTGAAAAATACATGGGTCGCCTTGTAGTCAAGGATTTTACACAATGAGATAATCTAAATTTCTTCAACACATTCTCACCTTTTACTAGAATAACGTCCATTAGAATACTCATTTCACTTGTAGCAATTTGTAACTTAGAAGCACATTAAATGGACGTTAAAATTGTTTTATTAATATTAATTTAGAAGAAAAATAAATATGGAACAATCGGAAGGATTTGTGGTTCATGGAAAAGAGAATAAGGTCAATAAGTTAGATAAACTCATGTATGATCTAAAACAATTTCTAAACAATGACATGAAAGTTTGACAATCTAATTGTCTAGAATGAGTTTAAAGTGAATGAAAGTGATAAAGTTATTTATTACAAATATGTAAGTGACATTTATGTTGTTAATAATGTGAAATCATTGTTGTGTAAGAGATTTAATTTGAAAGACCTCAGAGAAGTAAGTGTGATCTTCGGTATTAAAATTATTAGGTCATATAAGGGATTTTTTGGGATTCATCTCACAACGTTGAGAAGAACTTAAAGTAATATAATTATTTTGATTGTAAACCTACACCGACCATATATGATCCAAATGTTAAGATCTTCAAGAACACCGGTGATAGAATAATACAATTTGAATATGTGAATATCATTGATAGCCTTAGATATGCTAATGATTGTATGAGACCTAATATTTATTATGTTGTGGGACTATTGTGCAAGTTTATCAATAGCCATAGTATTGAGCATTGTCACGCTATTGAAAGAGTTATGAGGTACCATAAAAGGACTATGAATCTAAAGTTAAAATTTCAAGAGTTTCTTGTTGTCCTAGAGGGATACAATAATATTGATAGGAACACATTGTTGGATGATTTTGAATCGACAAGTAATTGCATATTTAGCATAGCTGGAGGAAAAGTCTCTTAGCAGTATAAGAAATCGCCGACTCTCGCACAATTATCTAAGGAATTAGAAATGGTAGCTCTTGCAACCTCTATTGAAGAAGCAAGTTGGTTGAGATGTTTTCTGGCGGAGATTCCCATGTAGGAAAAACAAGGCATGTTGTTTTGATCCACTATGTTAGTATTGTGACTATTTCAAAAAATTGATCATCGTTAGTACAATGGTAAGAGACGACAAATTTGTTAAGCGTTGTATTGTTAGAAAGTTACTTTTTAAATGAGTTGTTAGAGTGGATGTACGCGCTAATGAAAACTTAGTTGACTCTAACAAAATGATTAGCTCGGGAGAAATTCCAAAATACATCCAAAAGGATGTGACTAGTGTTGATAGATCAATGAATCACTCATAGTGACAACTCTTTCTAAAAGAACGAAGATTCCAAGAATTAGATTCAATGAGTAATAACAAGTTTTGAAGTGATGTGAGAATGGACATGCTAGTGAGCATGATTCATAAAGTGATTAGAGGTTGAGTTAATAGAAATCACAGGTTGCCCCCACTTATAAACTCATGTTCAGGCCATATATTGTCCAATGTGGGACTCTTAACACACTCCCTCACGTCCAGGACTGGACATCTGGAGCGTGGAAATAAATGGTGGGTGGTCCGATAGCGGAAACCATAGTAGGTGACCCACCGGATCTTAAACGAGACTCTGATACCATGTTGATAATGCGTGAATAGGCCACAAACTCCATGGAAAAGTTGTAGTAATACAAGAAGAAGAAGAGGAAGAAAGTAAAGATTAAAGATGTGATTATTGTTCTTATTAGTAAAGTGGTTACACTCTATGCTATATATACACAAAGGGTAATAATAGAAATAACTGATAGATAGAAGGATGTAACTAACTAGCCACGTGTCAAGCACAGATAGGCTAAATATGTACAAGCCTAAAATGGCTAATATTGACAATAATCTATATTTTAAAAATCTGTTTTGCTAAATAAAAATAATTGTGATATACTTTTTGAAAATATAAAAATTCAACTAATATACATTTAAGTTCATTAAAATATTTTTAATAATTAATGATAAAATATATAATTCACTTAATTAATAAAAATTATATTTAAGTGTTGGTTTGAATAATTAATGAATATATATATATATATATATATATATATATATATATATATATATATATATATATATATATATATATATATATATATATATATATATATATATATATATATAATTCATTTAATGTATAAAATATATGAGGATTAATTAGAGAGAGAGAGTAATTGATAGTGAAAATTTTAATTTTCATTAACATATTGCAATTAAAAAATATTGTAAGTAAGTACTATAATACAATTAATAAAACCGTGTTTTTTTCCCGCTTATTTGAATTGAAAATTGAAAAGTAAAACTAAAAATTGAAAATCAAAACATATTTTTAGTTTCAGTTTTTTAAATTTTAATACACTGAATTTTAAAAGTGTTTTTAGAAATAGTTTTAAGAAACAAATCTATCTAACAAGTTCTTTGTTTTTTAATTTTTAAAAATTATAAAACAGTTTCAAAGAGGCTCATTTGTATCTCTTTCTAGACCTATATTCTCCAAAATTTTGATAATAAATACTCTATTTTTTCTCAATAGTGTCTCTATCTATGGAACTCCTTAAGCTGTGTGTGTTTTGTGGCATCCCTTCTCAAGTATTGTTGTTGCAGCTTTGAATAAAATACATAGATGACACTGATCATGCCTATGTATGATTCTATTTTGTTTGTTGAGTTGTTCTTCTATGTGGTTTTCTTATGTTCTATCTTCAATTACACATGCATAGATGAACATTAGATTATTTATGTGATTGTCCTTTGTTAGTGTCTTGACACAATCAAACTGTATTAGCAATTTGGCATCATATCAACATCACCAATATATGAGATATCAACATATTATCATTAAAAACAAGACCATCTCCACCTATCCACATTATATAGTATTCAACTTATTACATTGAAGAAAAATACCTACATAAAATGTACTGCAAAAACAAAGCATCATTAATGAAGACACATTCAAATTATGCCATGTATGAGAAAATCCTCTACGCCATCTCCGAGACATTAGAAACACGCATCCAAGACACAACAGCAACATATTGCAGCACAGCTGCATGAAATAAATTGGCAGAAAAATTACTAGATTGTACTAAGTCATGGACAAAGTCATAAAAAAAATTAACATAATTACCATCCCTTCCAGAATCCATCACCCTTGGAGTTTGTTTCCACTGCATGGTTTTGTTGATTGTCTTGTTTAGTAGGATAACCAAGAGGAGGGGGTGGTGCAGTTGCAGGTGGAGGATACACTGTGGACTGGGCTGAATTCATCTTGAAATACTAATAAAAAGAAATTGGATCTACGAATAAAGGCTTGAATTAAGATAGGTTGAAGTAGGAGAATGAAAAATATGTAGACTATATAGAGAGAGCATAGAAGCGAAGATAACAAGAGGTTAGTTAATTAGGAGATTAAATTATGTTACTTGGAAGGTAATGGAATTGGAAACAAACAAACAAACAACGTTGGACGGCACACAAAGATCAGCCACAGGGGCGGCAACTATGCCATATGGTAAACTATTATGTAAGTTTATTTTTGCTTATTTGAAAAAAATGCATTTTGTTTACAAGTTGTGGAACAAATTAGTGATTAATTAGTGATAATTACATTTACAAGTGACTGTTTAGATTTGGAAATAGAGCGTGTGTTGTTTGTGACTCTTGGTCGTCCTTTTCTCTAACCAAATCCCATGCTCTCACTTTATGTTTATTTTAACGAAATCCTAATGTCATTTAACAAAAATTGTTGACATGTCATTGATGATGTTAATTTCCACTCACATGATTGTTATGAGACTAAATCGAACTCCAATATTTTCATTAGCATCCATAATTTCATTTATACCGAAATACAATTGAGTAAGGAAGACTCGGTGGGGGAAGAATAGGGTTAGACATTATAAGAAAATTTTCTCTCAGCGTCATAACGTTGTGATATGAAAATCACATGATAAGAAAAAGGCTATTGCGACGTAATATTCACATCGTTAAAGTTTTTTAATAATTAAATAAAAAACTCAACTTTTTAGATGGTGGGGCGTTATAAAATTAAAAAATATATATATATTGTGTCGTGTTAAACACGTCACAACATATATTTCCAAATAAAAAAAAGGCGTCAGTGTTTTCACACGAGAGAGATTCAAATTTTAAAAAAATTAAGTTGTGAGGTGTAAAACACGCTGCAAAATGCTTTTCATAAAAAAGGGAGTCTTGACTGACTTTAATTGATGGTTAGGCAAGCATTATGACCGTTCTGACATCTCAATTTTACCGACGTGTAAATCATGTCGCAAAGTAACGGTTACTTTTGTTAGAACAAACAACCACAAGATTGGTGAAACAATAATTGAGTAATTTTGGATATGGAGAGTGAAATAGGAGAATTGAGGGAGAACGAAAGAGAGAGGATTGAGGGTGAGATGCTATATTTTTATTAACTAGGGTGAGAGTGTATTCTAAACACTTATATACATGTTACATAATGATTGGAATGCAATTTGACCAAATACAATAGCAAAAAATACAAAAACTCGGGCTTGTAACAGGTTACACCAAAACGTGTAACCGGTTACACCTGAGACTGAAAAACTAAGAAATTAATTCAGCTTCAGTGGTAACTGATTACACCATTTCTAATAATCAGTACACCTTCGAAAACTTCAGATTTCTGCTACTGTAAAGCATATCATCATCAGCTGTAACTGGTTGCACACCCGTGGTAACCAGTTACAACATTTGAATTACTTCACAAACTTTAACACACCACCTTAATTCAAGTGTTTCAAGTCCACCATGTTCATGTTCATCTTCAACCTCTTGAATACATCATTTGTGACTCCCTTAGTCAGCAAATCAACAATTTGATCCTCACTCCTGCAATATCTCAATCGTAACCTCCATTCGCTAATAAGTTCCCTTAAATAATGGAACCTCATCTCAATGTGCTTGCTCCTCCTATATGCAATTGGGTTCTTAGCAAGATTAATTGCATAAACATTGTCAACTAAGAGTGTGATATCCTCACCCTCACTGATGTCCAGCTCCTCCAATAGATTCATAAACCATACGACTTGACACAGACATAACGAAGCGGCAATGCACTCGGCCTCACAAGATGAGAGTGCAACTATCACTACAACAAACAAGACCTTAGACAGCGCTTTTTTTAGCCTTAGACAGCGCTTTAAAGCGTTGTCTAAACCTCCGCTGCTATAGGTTTAGACAGCGCTTTTTTAAATCTTAAAAGCGCTGTCTAAGCCCCCCCCCCCCCCCCTTAGACAGCGCTTTGGCCAAAAGCGCTTTATAAGACCCTCTTATTTTAAATTTTTTAGGTATATCTTAGACAGCGCTTTTGAAAAGCGCTGTCTAAGCCCCACCCCCTTAGACAGCGCTTTGGCCAAAAGCGCTTTCTAAGACCCTCCTATTTTAATTTTTTTAGGTATACCTTAGACAGCGCTTTTCAAAAAGCGCTGTCTAAGCCCCCCCCCCCCCCCCCCTTAGACAGCGCTTTTGCCTAAAGCGCTTTCTAATCCCCCCTTAGACAACGCTTTTTACAAAAGCGCTGTCTAAGGTATACGAAAATTTTTGAAGCTTTTGTTTTAAACCACATTTTTTTCAGGTTTATAAACCAGAATTTCTACCTGTTTTCAACCAGATTTTGACAGACAATTATCACATTTTATATATGCCATTTTGGCCTTTTTTCTACCAATTTTTGGCTAACAAATATATATATATACCAATTCAAACCAATTTTGCCTTAAATGTATCAAAATATATACAAATTTATGTACACATTTACAAGTCATAACATATACTACAAATGTACACATTAATTACACAAATTTATGAACAAACATTGAGCTTTATCATGAATTGACACCACTCCTCTTTGATTTCGTCCACTTGATCCTTTGTATAAAATGCACACTTGAATTCATCAAAGTACTACATAATAATATAACATATTTTGAATTAATTCCAACTATTTAATTATATGAGATATGTGTAAATATAAAAATAACTCATAAGTTAGAAATACATACATCGGTGGGAATCTTTAATCGGCCCAAAGCAAGAGTATCTCGCATAAACCTCAACATGAAATACCCGCAATCTATTTGATTACGTTGTTGAGGACACTACACCTGCAAGTGCTATAGACGAGTGATCCTCCAACTTTTAGTAGTCTGAAACCGTTGGCGAGAAGATTCAGCTGTAGTGAGATACAAAAGGTATGTGTGTGAGTTAAAAACAAAATGATATTTAAGACTAAAGGTATGCATGTAAATTATAGATCAAGAGAATAACAAGTCTTTGCCTGAAGAGCATGTAAATTATCCGTCCTCTCAGCATCCAGCACACGACGTTGAAGAGTTACCCAGCCCCAATGTTCAAACTTTTGAATATGTTTAACTGAACCATCATGAGTACATTCTGCATCCACAAGGACCTGAATCAAATCCCAACAAATGATAACTTTTTAAGGGTAAATGACAATGAAGAACTGTGCAAAATGAATTCAAAGTAATACAGTAGTTACTTTGTCATAGCCATAGCCTGCAATCTCATTTTCAGCTACAGTCTTATATAATTCTCCTTTAGTAAGACCAATAACTCCAGAATGTTGTCCATAATATATGAGTTCAGGAGGGTGAGACTTAGACACCACTTGTGGAGTGGCACACTTCTTTGCTTTTTTCCTTTCTTTCCATGGTCTTCTAGATGTCCACTCCTTGAACACGTCCATTCTTTCTTCCGATCTAGACTCGTCTGTTTAATACTTGATAGAATGAAAACATTTCAAAATTGGGTAATAATGATTAATGAATAAGCATGATATTAAAATTTCAATATTACATTCCAAGATTAAACATCACTAACATGATTCAGAATCAGAACGAAACCCCTCAGGAATAACTGAAAATGTTGTTCCATCAGCAACAAAAAGTCGGCATCTATCACCCAGTTTATACTTCTGCAGCATTGTTCTACACGCTGCCAACCGATGCCTTGCAGCATCAACTCCAGTTACAGAGCCCGAATCACCAAGAAGGTCTAATATCATACAAAGTTTAGCACCTAAACATTACATTTGAAAGAAAACCATTATAATCATGTGATTTGTTTAGCAAACTGAAATAATTATATAGAAAGCTGCTCTTTGAACTAAAAGCATCCCTGAAAAATGTTCTTATTTAGAATAAAAAGTTTTCTATATGTTTTCCCTGAAATAAATCAAGTCTTAATCTCAAAAACAATTTTTATAACATCATTATAAACAATAACAGGACAGACTATGAAGCATGTATACTTCAAATATGTCAAAGTATCAGTGTCCAACATGTATCCAAAACTAATGTGTTTGATACTTTCCCGATACGTACCCAAAAAGTATCCAATAATTTTATTAATTCACTTTAAAAAATTCCACCAATACGTCTAAGATACGACATCGATAATTCCTCCCAACAATATACACATGTTGTGTTGATACGATACATCTTTGCAATATGTATATCTTGGTTACATCATATTAACTACAAACACAAAATTGTGTTTTTTATGTCACATTCATAGTAGAAAGAATAACGTTTATATAGGCGAGGTAGCTATAAGTATGTTTGGAACCGTATCCAATAGGACTTTGAACACGCAGCCATTGTGAAAGTACTACTTGAAGCATCATGTTAACAACATGTTTATTTATGTACTTATAAAGAATTAACAATGTGAACGTCTCTTCACAGACTTGTTAACCTATCTTGGCCATATCGAATCTTAATTTCTTAAAATTACTAGAATTCATGTATTTGAATCATACTATCATCTGTGTGCTATGTATCCAAGCTTCTTAGAGGACAGATACTATAAACATGATTAAGCAAAGAAATATCTACCAGGTGCGGCACATAGGTCCAACACATGATCCCCCGGTGATATGCCTAAAGCCATAACAGCAGCTCCAGAAGATGCATCAATACCATATATCTGATACAAAACAATCAACCATAATCAATAACACAAAAAAATCCAAAATATCAAAGCAAAAAATAACGGAAATATAAAAAGAATTCAAATTCCAATGCAAAGAAACTCACTAACCTTTCCTTCTCGGTATGCATTAGTGGGCACTTTCCATTAACCCGGAAGAAAAACAATACTGACAAAGTTCTGCTTTTTTGCTACGAAATTATAACATTATTTTTCAAGTTCTGCTTACGTAATTGTGGACCAAGTTAATAGGTATGAAAGTGTCTTTTTGACAAAGTCCTACGAAATTATAACATATCTATATGAGAACTAGCACCATAGGATATTTCTTACTTAGTTCTTTTGAGCTTTCTAATAGAATAATATACTAGAGTTGAAGTTGAATATGTCTTCCAATACAACAGGCATAACGGTTACCAAATACATACTAAGAACATTCATCCATATAAGAGTAACACATTGCATCAAAAGGAATTTAGCTAGTTGAAAAGCAAATTATCATTCCCTACAGACTAGTGACCAACCATCAAGTAAATAGTGAATTGGATTATAGGATCATATACCTTAAGTTGCTTCCTTATGACATAAGCATTCTCCTCCTCAGCATCATTGTTGTACCGTAATTTCTTTGTGAAGAAATGAAAAGTTGCAGTGTTGCTCTTGGGGACATGCACTGCCATGTACTCAAAATTAAACTCTTCCGACTAACACAATAAAAATACACATAATTAGAATAGAATACTAAACCCAAGAACATGTGATCAATAAATAGAATCTAAAAAATGCACTACCATGTACTTAGTACCAAAGACCTCTTATGGGTATCAACCACGCTGAGGGAAGTGATAGTAGCATGACACTTACACAATAAAACTAGAGCAGTCCCAAATTTATTTATTCCTATAAGACCAAGGGCAAGCATTCAGCCGTTATTGACATTAAAAATCAAAATTTAATTATACACAATATTTGAAACACATTATTTTAAAAACAAATAAGCCATCATGACTCTAATGAACTCCTCATAGTTGATATGACCATCACCGTCAACATCAACTTCGCGAATCATCTCGTCAACCTCTTCATATTTCAGCTTTTAGCTGAGATTTGTCATAACATGACAGAGCTCAGCTGCAGTGATGAAACCATTTTGATCCTTGTCGAACACACAGATTAGTATCATGTCATAAGAAATACCAAAAGCTTCTCATCTTGGCATTCTATATAATGAAAACCTCTAACCACCCAAATTTAAAACCAATTTAACACTCATTTTATGTTTCATCCCCTGCATTCAAAACGAAAATATCATGGAAAGAATAGGGAAAGTAGTACCAATTAGCAAGGTAGAGCAAAATTTAAAATAGAAGAAGAAAAATTTATTAAATAAGAAACTAGAGTAGAAATAACCATTTTTTGTTAGGAATAACATTACCGAATGGAAAAAAATAACTTACTAGTAATGAAAGGTTCAAAAATTCTTTGAGGTTTGAGAAATTTTGAACAAACAAAGTCTTTAATAGTTAGGGTTTAAGACCTGCGAAAAAGAAAGGGTTAGATTCATACAGAGAGAACAAATAAAGTTGAAGGAGAGTTTTTACAAGTTGAAGGAAGCTCGTCCGGGGAAGGAGAGCTCGTAATAGAAGGAAGCATGTTTATGAAGCGAGCCTGCACGGATCCAATCAGTAGTGAAAAACCACACAGGATAAGAATCATACATATAATGGGGGAAAGGGTTAGGGTTTAGGGGAAGAATCTTTCACACAGGATAAACAAGCTCTGATTGAGGGTTGGAAGAAGGGGGAGTGGATTTGGGAGAAAGAGAAGCAAGCTCTGATTGAGGGTTTGGGAGAAGAATGTAGGATTTTTAGGATTTGGGAGGGAATAACTTTTTTTTCGTGACATGGAGGGAATAAAGACTTTAGACAGCGCTTTTGGTTTTAATTTTTTTTTTAATCTAAAGACTTTAGACAGTGCTTTATCAAAAGCGCTGACTAAGGTCTATATTTAAAAGCGCTTTCTAAAAGCGCTGTCTAAGGGGGGGTCTTAGACAGCGCTTTTAGAAAGCGCTGTCTAAGACCCCCCCTTAGACAGCGCTTTCATTATTTTTTTGGAACATTTTCCGTGTTTTATTTTAATTTTAACCTTAGACAGCGCTTTCTTTTAAAAGCGCTGTCTAAGATGCGCTGTTAAAAGTCATTTTTGGCGTAGTGTATCGGTTCCTTCTTCGAACACCAACAGATTGGTGTCGCACCAAACATGAATATCTATCCATGTCTAGACTTTCGATCATTTTTATCTCTGCACCAGTCAGAATCGATAAAATTGAGCAAACTGCATTTTTTATCAGTATCCGCTGCGGGAAAGAGAATTATGCAGCCAGCAAAACCTTTGACATAGCGTAAGATCCTCTTGATTGCTGCCATATGAGACACCTTCGGTCTCTCCATGAATCTACTCACAATAGTGACACTAAACGCTAAGTTCGGTCGCGTATTGCACAAGTAACGTAAAGATTCAATCAACCTCCTATATTGAGTTGGATCAGCATCTTCTTCATCCTCATTCTTATACAATTGCAACCTTGGTTCAGCTAGAGAAATGGCAGCATTGCAATGCTCCATTCACACCTTTTCAATATCTCAAGAGCATATCTCCTTTGATGCACGAGCAGTCCCATTTTAGACTTGTGGAACTCAATGCAAAGAAAATAAGTCATGAGACCAAGGTCTATCATCTCAAAATCATCCATAAGTTCACTCTTGAACTTTGAAATCACTCATCATTGTTGCCCGTGATCAACAAATCACGGAGATACAGACAAAGGATGATTACTCCTTCACTAGCATTCGTCTTCATATATATTCCATGTTCTGATACACATTTCTTAAAGCCAATGTCCTTTAGGAAATCATCAAATCTTCCAGTCCAAGCTCTTGGAGCTTGCTTCAAACTATATAGAGCTTTCTTCAACTTGTAGAATTCCAGCTCTTGGTTTTTCACAACAAAACCAGGGAGTTTTCCTACATATACCTCATCTTTAAGTAGTCCATTCAAAAGCGCGGATTTGACATCCATTGCTAAATAGGCCAATTATTGCAATACCAACAACGTGCCTAATGGTTTCAATCCTTGCAACCGGTGCAAATACCTCCTTAAAGTTTATACCTTCTCTTTGCAAAAATCCCTTAGCCACTAATCGAGCCTTATTCTTGATTATCTCACCCTTAGGATTTGCCTTCACTTTGAACACCCACTTCACACCAATTGCCTTCTTCACTTTTGGTAGATCAAATAGCTCCCATATACTGTTTTTCTCAATGGTATCCAGCTCCTCTTTCATATCACAAATCCACTTTGGATCACTTAAGGCTTCTTCCGCACTAACGGGTTCGGATTCGGCCATAAGTGCAAAATGGATGAAATCACCATCATCATTGACTTCATTGTCACGAAACATCTTACAATCTTGGAGTCTCTCAGACAACCCTCTTTGCCTTGTTGACCTCCAGTTATTTCCTTAATTTTAGGCTTCAACAACATGTTCTGTCCTTCCTGCTTCCTCAAAACCAGAAAATTTTGAACCTGTAACTGGTTATAGGATTTTGGTTACTGGTTATAGCCTGCATGTAACCGGTTACAGACTACTGTCAACCGGTTACACCCTGCTACAACTACTTTAATTCATCGATTACAACATCATGACTGATCACGATCCTCCTGTTCACATCACCAAAAAGTTTGTAACCACCAGTAGAGTGATATCAAACAAGAATCATCACCTCTCCCTTGTCATCCAACTTCTTCCTAAGTTGACCCGGAACATATCGGTATGCAATGGAACCAAAAACTTTCAAGTGGTTCAGATTTGGCTCGAACTCTTACCATGCTTCCTTCGGTGTTACATTTCCAAGCTCTTTTTAGGGTACTTATTCAACAAATAGGCATTTGTGGATATCGTTTTTCCCTATAGCTCCTTTGGAAAGTTCTTCCCCTTCAACATGCTTCTCACCATTTTCATAATCGATTGATTCTTCCTTTCTGCCATGCCATTTTATTGTGATGTATAGGGTGGTACTACTTCACATATAATCCCTTCTTGATCACAAAACTTCCCAAATTCATTTGAGACATATTCACCTCCACCATCAGTTTTGAGCACTTTGAGCTTGTGACCACTTTACCTCTTCACCATGGACTTGAACTTTGTTAATTCTCTATATTAGTGATTGGCAGTAATTTTGGTAAAACTAACTTAGCAATAACATATTGAACAAGATATCCTAACATGTGGATCCAACATCTTGTCTGATACTGGTCTACTCTTGGTAACGGTTGGTTGATTAACAGATTACTGAATATTCTAGGAATATTAAGTAATCCTATGTGGCATCCAAGATTGAGGAATCAGAGATTCTAATTGAGTTTAAATTTATTCTATTTTTCTAAATGTTGAGACATTTTAGGAAACTCTTGATTGAGGACCTAATTTTATGTTGACTTTTGGTTGTTGTCTTGCTGCGTGTATGAAGCCCAAATCCAGTCCAGACTTTGGTTATAAATAGAATGCCTCAAACCTAGTTGAAGCACGAATCAAATATTGTTTTACCGAGGTGTTAGGGTTTGTGTGTTCTTGTTAATTATGAGCCTCTATAATATCATCTTGAAGATGAATGTGACCTGGATACAGATGAAGGGGTGTCTAATGTTATTGTATTACTTGGAAGACATATCAACAAAGTGATAAAGAAGAAGGACTGAAAGACAAGATCAAATGTCAAGAACATGTCATTCGACATCAACAAAAATCAGGATTTTGGAAGAAGGCCCAAAATTGAAGAAAATACTAACTAAGGAGAAGGAATCCAATGTCATGGATGTGAAGGGTTTGGACACATAAGAGTTGAGTGTCCCACTTATCTTAAGAAGCAGAAGAAGGGTTTGTTTGTGTCATGGTCAGAAGATGATTCTGAAAGTGATCCTGAAGTGGAACCTGCCAAATAAGTTACTGCCTTGACTGGAATTTGTGGTTCTGATGAAGAATCAGATTGTGAGGAACTCACTTTTGAGGAACTTATTGATTCTTACAAGGAGTTATGCGTCAGAAGAGAAGAAGTGTGTCAACTGGGAAAAGATCAAAATAAAGTTATTGCTCAACTACAGGCTGAAAAAGTGGAGCATCTGTCTATCATCTCTGATATGAAGGATGAAGTTGTATTGCTCAATTCAAAACTTGACAATATAACTAAGTCTGTAAGAATGCTTAACAGTAGTTCTGATGTGCTGGAAGAGATTCTTCAAACTGGTAAGAATACTGGAAATGTTCAAGGTCTTGGTTATGATAACCAAGTTGTGATGAACAAAGGAAAAGGGTCTGCAATGAATTTTATTCAACCTAAAATAAAACAAGAACAAAATGTGTCAAATCAAATGTCCTAACATCGGCAAAGAAATCAAAATGATTACTTAGGAAGCAAGATCTAACGATGGAAATGTCATCATTGTGGGAGGTTTGGTCACATAAAAATTATATCGCTATTACAAACCTGTTTCACAGCCCAGAAGAAAACAGACTATTGTTAAAGCAAAGAAAAAGTGGATTCCCATAAATGTCATTTCTGGACTCATAGCTCACACCTCCCTTAGAGCGTTTGCTAGAGAGAATTGGTATTTCAATAGTGGTTGTTCTAGACACAAGACCGATGTCAAGAAATTCTTGGTGGATATTAAATCATATCCCACTAGCTACGTCACCTTTGGAGATGGATCAAAAGGAGATATAAAGGGTGTTGGAAAGCTGGATTATCCTAGACTCCCTAGTGTTGATGATGTATTGTTTGTTAAAGGGATGACTGCTAATTTGATAAGTATTAGTCAAATATGTGACCAAGGTCTCAAAGTTAACTTTAGTAAATCTGAATGCATGGTAACAAATGAGATGAATGAAATTATCTTGAAGGGATCCAAATCAAAAGATAACTTCTATCTGTGGACTCCTCAAGAAACATATTATTTCTCCACATGATTTATGTCAAAAGAAGATGAGGCTAAGTTATGGCATCAAAAGCTTTGTCACTTATATCTGAAAGGTATGAAGAAAGTTTTGTCAAAGGAAGCAGTCAGAGGTATTCCCAAGCTGAAAATTGATGAAGGAAGAATCTATGGTGAATGTCAAATTGGGAAGCAAACAAAGATGTCACATAAGAAGCTCCAACATCTAACCACTTCAAAAGTTCTAGTGCTACTTCATAGGGACTTGATGGGACCCATGCAAGTTGAAAGTCTTGGAGGAAAGAGGTATACATATGTTATTGTTGATGACTTCTCAAGGTTCACTTGGGTGGATTTCATCAAAGAAAAGTCTGAAATGTTTGAAGTATTTAAAGAACTCTGTCAAAATATTCAAAGAGAGAAGGATTGTAGTATTGTCAGAATTAGAAGTGACCATGGGAAGGAATTTGAAAATAGCAAGTTTGATGAATTCTGCACTTCTGAAGGGATTAGTCATGAGTTCTCTTCACCCATCACCCTTCAATAGAATGGTGTGGTTGAGCGCAAGAATAAGGCTATTCAAGAATGTGCCAGGGTCATGCTTCATGCTAAGAAACTACCATATCATTTATGGGTTAAACCCGTGAACACTGCCTAATATATCCTTAATAGAGTGACTATCTGATTCGGTACATCGGCTACACTTTATGAACTGTGGAAAGGAAGAAAGCCAACGGGTAAATATTTCCATGTATTTGGAAGTAGATGTTATATTTTGGCAGATCGTGAGCAGAGGAGAAAAATGGATCCTAAAAGTGATGAGAGAATTTTTCTAGGATACTCAACAAATAGTAAAGCATACAGAGTATTCAACTTCAGAACCAAGGTGATGATGGAATCCATAAACATTGTTGTGGATGACTCAACTAAAGAAGTTGATGTCACAGATGATGTTGAAACATCTATGAATGTATTTCTGAAGATGCTATAGACTCAAGTGCTAATACTGAACCTGTAGAGACTGAGTCAACTGACAAAGGACCTTCCATCAAAATTCAGAAAGATCATTCTAAGGAGCTTATAATAGGAAATCTAAATAAAGGGATAATTACCATATCAAGGGAATTTGTGTCAAATGCATGTTTTGTTTCTAAATTTGAACCACAGAATATCAAGGAGGCCTTGACTGATGAGTTCTGGATAAATGTTATACAAGATGAGCTTGGACAATTCAAAAGAAATGAGGTTTCGGACTTGATACCAAGACTTGAAGGGACAAATGTTATTGTTACTAGATGGTTGTATAAGAACAAGTCATATGAACAATGGGTTGTTACCAGAAACAAAGACATACTTGTTGCTCAAGAATACACTCAAATGGAAGGAGTTGACTTTGTTGATGAAGGAGAATTGCCATCCAAGGCGCAACGGAATTTAAAAATTTCTCCATTCCTTGACTGATGAGTTCTGGATAAATGTTATACAAGATGAGCTTGGACAATTCAAAAGAAATGAGGTTTCGGACTTGATACCAAGACTTGAAGGGACAAATGTTATTGTTACTAGATGGTTGTATAAGAACAAGTCATATGAACAATGGGTTGTTACCAGAAACAAAGACATACTTGTTGCTCAAGAATACACTCAAATGGAAGGAGTTGACTTTGTTGATGAAGGAGAATTGCCATCCAAGGCGCAACGGAATTTAAAAATTTCTCCATTTAGTGATCCTTACGAATGGGCATGATCAGTGATAGAATCGTTACCTCTTGTGGCGATCACGAACGTTGAACGATGACAACGTCTCTACTCAGTCCACACGAACGGATTCCTTCAATCTCAGTGCTAGCTGCTACGAATGAAGGCTTTGAGTGAGAGAGGGAGAAACGAAATTGCAAGCAAGAGTTACAATGCTTCTACCCAAGGGTTCTATTTATAGAACCACTTGTGTGGGCTTCAAGCTAAAAAGCCCACTTAAGTGTATCTGGCCCATACCTCATAATATGCCAAAATCACTTAAGTATTTGGTACCTTACCATATTTCGTATTCTACTTAAGTACACCGTACCTTACGATGTTCTATAATTCACTTAAGGAAACCGTACATTACAGTATTCCTTAATTACTCTATCTCTCATCAATCCGTCCTTTGTGTGTGACCCTATAGGTTTTCGCGGCGTTGACAATCATATTAAATCACGTATTTAATATAATAAACAGTGAGCAGTATCTAGCAACACATCACTGCTGCCCAAGACACGAAAATGTCATGTGATCTGACAAGTCCTTCTGTGATAATAATTATGTGTATAATTACCCCTTTGCCCTTATGTCTATATTGAACACAAGGTATAGACCGTGTCATCCTTGTCCAGTTCAATATTGGGCCCATAGACATTTATCCTGTTACGTAGGATGGGCAAATTTCATCTAGGTCACTCATGTCCCTCAGCATGCTTTGTGGAGTACCCATCAACTGTCTTTATGGTTATCCAGTTACGGACAATGTTGGATCAGCAATAAAGCACTCGACTCTACATCTAGGGTCCATGGTGGTTTCAGGTCGAAGAGTGGTACACACCATTATCACCATGAGAATAACTTATAACACTTTGCATAACTTTCTATATAGTATTCTCATAGCGGGTCAATCCGGTATAAATATTACTCTTAATATTCATACCTATGTTTAAGACTTGATAACTCTTTATCCATGATCCATGAGATGTGATCATCAGTCTACAAACATAATAGTCTCAATGCTTTAATGTTATCCCACCTCACAATAAATCTCGACTACGGATACTTTAAGAATAGTGTCCTTATGTTTAATGTGATCTCATGATTAAGTCATACTTGATACATTAAACGGACTAGCTATTCTAGGGACTTTATTAATCAAACATAATAAAGAAAAAGCCTTAAATAATTCGATACAAGTAACAAAAGTATTGGCCTCTAGGGCTTACACCAACAATCTCCCACTAGCACTAGAGCCAATCAAGCATATCCCTAATGCGCATAGATCTAGTATGGCCATCATGCTTCTGCTGCGCAAGAGGCTTTGTCGGTGGGTCAGCAGTATTGTCAAGTGTAGGTACTTTGCATATTTTCACATATCCTCTATCTATTATCTCTTGAATGAGGTGATAATGCCTAAGTATGTGTTTGGATCGTTGGTGAGATCTAGGTTCCCTAGCTTGTGCGATAGCACCATTGTTATCACAATAGAGACCAATGGGATCCACTATGCTAGGAACTATGTCAAGTTCACTAATGAACTTTTTGATCCAAACAGCTTCCTTTGCTGCACTTGAGGCAGCAATATACTCGGCTTTGATTGTAGAATCAGCAATTGTATCTTGCTTTGAACTTTTCCAGCTCACAGTGCCACCGTTTAAGCAAAAACACATAACCATTGGAATCATGCATATTAAAGCATCTCAGCACTTTGTCTATGTATGTACTCTGACTTAGGCCAAGCAGTTTTGTGATCTATCTCTATAGATTCTGATTCCTAATATATAGGCTTCTTCACTTAGGTCCTTCATAGAAAAGCATTTCCCCAACCAAGACTTTACTTGTTGCAGGGTAGGGATATCGTTTCCAATGAGTAATATGTCATCTACATATAATACCAGGAAAACGATCATGCTCCCACTAACCTTCTTGTAGACACAAGGCTCATGTTCGTTCTTGATCCACGAGTGATACATCACCTTGATCAGTTATGAGATATCAATATCTCTCAGGTAGGTGATGTATCCTGCCTGACCTACACTGGTCTTGTTCTACTTAAGCAGGTTGCTCTTACACAACTACTTGTGTTTCCTGCTCCAATTCCTCCATAGGTGTATCGATGCTTTGTGATTCTTGATTTTTTTTTTCAAGCTCTACTTTCCTCCCACTGATTCCTTTGGAAATAAAATCCTTTTCTAGGAAAACTCCAGTTCGAGCGGCAAACACTTTGCCCTCAGAAGGATTGTTAGAAGTAATACCCTCTCGTTTCTTTAGGATATCCCACAAATAAGCATTTGTCAGATTTTGGGCTCAAGCTTAGTTGAAATTTGTCGTTTCACATAAACTTCGCAACCCCAAATCTTCATGTAAGACATATGTGGTTTCTTACCACTCCATATCTCATATGGTGTCTTCTCAACCTTTTGGATGGAACACGGTTAAGTGTATAAGTTGATGTCAATAGTGCATGTCCTCAAAAGGAGTTTGGAAGATCGGCGTGACTCATCATGGATCGGGCCATGTCTAACAGGGTTCGATTTCTTCTCTCAGATACACCATTCCATTTGGGTGTTCCAGGAGGAGTGAGTTGGGATAGGATCCCACACTCTTTCAGATGGTCATCAAACTCTAGGCTTAAATACTCACCACCTCGATCTGATCGAAGAGTTTTAATATTCTTACCTAGTTGGTTTTGTACTTCATTCTTGAATTCCTTGAACTTTTCAAAGGACTCTAATTTGTGTTTCATACACATAACCATATCTACTGAAATCATCAGTAAATGTGATGAAGTACTGAAAACCTCCTCTGGCTGGTATGTTCAGTGGTCCACATACATCAGTATGTATGAGGGCCAAAAGATCATTAGCTCTTTCACCTTTTCCTACGAATGGAGACTTTGTCATCTTTCCAATTAAACAAGATTTGCATGTCTCATATGATTTATAATCAAAAGAGTCCAAGAGTCCATCTTTTTGGAAATGTGTTTCTCATTTATGTGGCCTAATCGACAATGCCAAAGGTAAGTTGGATTTAACTCATTGGGTTTCATCCTTTTAGTATTAATGTTATAAATAGGCATTTCAAGATCAAGGACATATAGTCCATTGTTCATTTGTGCAGTAGAATATCATTCAAATAAATTGAGCAATAATTGTTCTTTATTATAAATGAAAAACCAAACTTGTCCAAACAAGAAACGGAAATACTATTCGTGCTAATTGCAGGTACATAATAACAGTTCTCTAACTGAATTATTAAACCACTAGGTAAAGTCAATACATAAGTCCCTACGGCTAAAGCAGCAACCTTTGCTCCATTGCCAGCTCGTAGGTCAACTTCACCTTTTGCCAAATCTCTACTCCTTTTCAGCCCCTGCACATTTGTATAAATGTGAGAACCGCATCCAGTATCTAATACCCATGATGCAGAAGTAGATAAATTAATTTTAATAACAAAAATACCTGAAGTTGAAGTCTCTACTCCATTCTTCTTATCTTCCAGGTACTTTGGGCAGTTTCTCTTCCAGTATCCGGTCTTACCGCAATGGAAGCAGGTGCCTTCTTTTGCTATGCCTCCACTAGGCTTTAAAGCAGCAACGGTGGGTTTGGGTTTGGCAACTTCCTTGCCTTTCCCTTTATCACCTTGCTTAGTGGGCCTTTTGTTCTGTCTCTTTCCATTTCCGATCATCAGAATGGACTTCCCTTTTGACTTCAGATTCTGCTCGGCAGTTCTTAACATGGCGAGCAGTTCAGGAAGAGATTTGTCCATATCGTTCATATTGAAATTTAGGACAAAGTGACTGAATCTATCTGGCAACGATTGCAAGATCAAATCAGTCGCAAGTTCCTTTCCAAGGGGAAAACCCAATCTCTCAAGGTTTTCCACATACCCAATCATCTTTAGCACATGGGGACCTACAGGAGCTCCCTCAGCTAACTTGCCTTGAAAAAGGGCTTTTGAAACTTCAAACCTCTCATGCCTTGCTTGCTCTTGATAGAGCATCTTCAGGTGTTCGATCATATCGAACACTGACATGTTCTCATGTTGCTTTTGCAATTCTGAGTTTATGGTAGCTAGCATGAGACAAGCATTTTCATTGGCATCATCGACATGCTTCTTATAAGCATCTCTTTCTGCCTTAGGTGCAGAACTAGGAGGTTCCTCTTCAGGAACAGGTGTCTCCAAGACATACAACTTTTTATCATGTTTGAGGACAATCCTCAGGTTTCGGTGTCAATCCAGAAAAGTTGTCCCAGATAATTTTTCCTTATCAAGGATTGATCGCAAGATGTTGTTAGAGGTGTTTGGTGTCATGGTAATCTACATAAGGATTAATGAAAATATAAGTATCATTGACATATTTAATTAGACCTTTAATTAAATATGCTCCCACTATTTTACTCAAAACAAATGACCCTCATCATTTGATTCGGAAAATCCCGTTGGAAGATTTTCTAGTGGGTCGAGATCCATATTTCACTTCGTTCTAAGTCCGCGTAGGCGGATTACACAAAACTAGGTTATTTAGGTAGGAACTCCTTCCAGTTGTATCTCATATAACTCTCGAAAATCTCAGTTGGGCGAATAACTCCTTATTCCAATCCATCATATGGATCATTCCCAACTCTTGCTTCTAAACATATTTAATATTACTATAATTAAGTTTGACCCATTGTTTTAGTAGTTGAATATTACAATTATCCCATCGCACCTTACCAATATAGAAAATGCACCTCGCGTAGGTGAAACCTACATTATCCGATACTAGTCTTGATGAGTGCTAAAACTTGGAAAGCAAACATATATAATATTATTATAATTTGTTTAGTTAAGTTTGACCCATTGTTTTAACAGTTGGATATTACAATTATCCCATCGCACCTTACTAATATAGAACATGCACCTCGCGTAGGCGAAACCTACATTATCCGATACTAGTCTTGATGAGTGTTAAAACTTGGAAAGCATAAACTTAATATTTAATTTGAGGGAATTGCAATTTTTCTGATCTCACCGGCTTATTTATCATATAAATCGTCTCTCACATGCATCAACATACATTCACATGCATCAACATATATTCACATAATGAAACAGTTATGGCCCCTAGCGTAGTTGTTCTCCCAAGCCAATGAGAGAACCTAAGCTAACCTAATAACGATCTAAGCTTCCCCAAGCAAGATCTTCAAGGTTGTCCTCCTTTGGCATTGACTTCTTTGCTTTCTTCATATCATTACATTATATAAAAAAAACTCGTTTTACATACGAGGGAGTGAGATAAGAAAAGAAGTTACATTGAGAGATTAAAAGAGAGGCACGACACGCAGGTCGTATTTTAAATGCCCAAAACAAAAGGAAAACTAAGGCCATAACCGATCACCACAAGACAATAATAAACACATTATTATTATTAATTAATTCCTTTAATTAATTAAAACCAAATTAAATCTCGACGACCGATCACATTACGCAGAGTTAGCCGAACGGGTGAATTTTGCCTTGTGTTAACCGGTTAACCAAATGCGTTAACCGGTTAACACTGTTGAAAACTGTTAGAAAGTTTTCTTTCTGTCTTGCGTTAACCGGTTAACCAAATGCATTAACCGGTTAACACTGTTTGAAAATCTGTTCAAAATTTGTTTTCTGTCTTGCGTTAACCGGTTAACCAAATACGTTAACCGGTTAACACTGTTTGAAAATTTCTTAGAAAACTGTATTCCTTCTTGCGTTAACCGGTTAACCAAATGCGTTAACCGGTTAACACTGTTTGAAAATCTCTTAAAAGGCAGTATTTTGTCTCGCGTTAACCGGTTAACCATATACGTTAACCGGTTAACACTGTTTGAAAATATTTTACAAAACAGTATTTCGTCTTGCGTTAACCGGTTAACACTATACGAAAATTTGTTAGAAAGCACAACTCTTGTGCAGTCACAACCCCAATCGCATAACTCTCTAACAACACAACCCTTGTGCCGTCGCTAACCCTGATGCACCAATTTCAGACCGTCAAACACACCTCGAATGTTGATTCAGTATGATTGATCAACACGTCATTGCTTCACCATACTAATGTCGGATCAAGAAGCAAACGACCATTGATCGCTCAAAGGAAAACAACCATTAAGTGTTTGAATGAACGAAACAAGAACACTATATCATATATAATGTATTTTGCATCAGGATTACATATATCATATATATAACTTGATCAATCTCAATTTAATCTTTGATTCATTCTATTTTAATCGTATTAATACAGAGAATAAACAGTTGTCAGATTCATGGTTTGGTAAGTGGCTCTGATACCACTGAAGGAGAATTGCCATCCAAGGCGCAACGGAATTTAAAAATTTCTCCATTTAGTGATCCTTACGAATGGGCATGATCAGTGATAGAATTGTTACCTCTTGTGGCGATCACGAACGTTAAACGATGACAACGTCTCTACTCAGTCCACACGAACAGATTCCTTCAATCTCAGTGCTAGCTGCTACGAATGAAGGCTTTGAGTGACAGAGGGAGAAACGAAATTGCAAGCAAGAGTTACAATGCTTCTACCCAAGGGTTCTATTTATAGAACCACTTGTGTGGGCTTTAAGCTAAAAAGCCCACTTAAGTGTATCTGGCCCATATCTCATAATATGCCAAAATCACTTAAGTATTTGGTACCTTACCATATTTCGTATTCTACTTAAGTACACCGTACCTTACGATGTTCTATAATTCACTTAAGGAAACCGTACATTACAGTATTCCTTAATTACTCTATCTCTCATCAATCCGTCCTTTGTGTGTGACCCTATAGGTTTTCGCGGTGTTGGCAATTATATTAAATCACGTATTTAATATAATAAACAGTGAGCGGTATCTAGCAACACATCACTGCTACCCAAGATACAAAAATGTCATGTGATCTGACAAGTCCTTTTGTGATAATAATTATGTGTATAATTACCCCTTTGCCCTTATGTCTATATTGAACACAAGGTATAGACCGTGTCATCCTTGTCCAGTTCAATATTGGGCCCATAGACATTTATCCTGTTATGCAGGATGGGCAAATTTCATCTAGGTCACTCATGTCCCTCAGTATGCTTTGTGGAGTACCCATCAACTGTCTTTATGGTTATCCAGTTACGGACAACATTGGATCAACAATAAAGCACTCGACTCTACATCTAGGGTCCATAGTGGTTTCAGGTCGAAGAGTGGCACACACCATTATCACCATGAGAATAACTTATGACACTTTGCATAACTTTCTATATAGTATTCTCATAGCGGATCAATCCGGTATAAATATTACTCTTAATATTCATACCTATGTTTAAGACTTGATAACTATTTATCCATGATCCATGAGATGTGATCATCAGTCTACAAACATAATAGTCTCAATGCTTTAATGTTATCCCACCTCACAATAAAGCTCGACTACGGATACTTTAAGAATAGTGTCCTTATGTTTAATATGATCTCATGATCAAGTCATACTTGATACATTAAACGGACTAGCTATTCTAGGGACTTTATTAAACAAACATAATAAAGAAAAAGCCTTAAATAATTCGATTCAAGTACCAAAAGTATTGGCCTCTAGGGCTTACACCAACAGTTGAAACATTTGCTCATGTGGCTCACTTGGAGTCTATTAGATTGTTACTTGGAACGACATACCTTTTAAAGTTAAAGTTGTTCCAAATAGATGTTGAAAGTTCCTTTTTAAGTGGCTATTTAAATGAAGATATGTATGTTGAACATCCAAAAGAATTTGTTGATCCTACTTTCCCAAATCATGTGTTCAAACTAAAGAAGGCATTGTATGGTTTAAAACAAGCTCTAAGAGCATGGTATGAAAGGTTGACTGAGTTTCTCATCAACCATGGATATATAAAGGGTTGGATTGATAAGAATCTCTTTGTCAAAGAGAAGGATGGAAAACTTATGATATCTCAGATCTATGTGGATGATATTGTATTTTGAGGGATTTCAGATGAGATGGTCCAATGTTTTGTCAAGAAAATGCAATCCGATATTGAAATGAGTTTGGTAGGTGAATTAACTTACTTTCTTGGACTCCAAGTCAAATAGATGGAAGACTCCATTTTTCTTTGTCAAAGCAAATGTGCAAAGAATATTGTGAAGAAATTTGGATTGGAGAATGCTAGTCACAAAAGAACTCTTGTTCCTACTCACTTGAAGTTATCTAAAGATGAAAAGGGCATAAGTGTTGATCAGAGTATATATAGAAGCATGATTGGTAGTCTTCTATACCTTACAACAAGTAGACCAAATATAACTTTTGTTATTGGAGTTTGTGCTAGATATCAAGCAGAACCCAAAGTGAGTCACATCAATCAAGTAAAAAGGATTTTGAAGTATGTGAACGACACATGTCATTATGGAATGTTATATTCTCGTGATTCAAACTCCATGTTATTAGGGTATTGTGATGCTAATTAGGTTGGTAGTGCTGATGACAGAAAGAGTACCTTTGGAGGATGTTTCTTTTTGGGAAATAATTTTATTTTATGGTTCAGCAAGAAACAAAATTGTGTATCCTTATCTATTGTTGAAGTTGAGTACATAGCAGCAAGTAGCAGCTGCTCTCAATTAATGTGAATGAAACAAATGTTAACTGAATATAATGTCACACAAGATGTCATGATATTATTTTGTGACAACTTGAGTGATTTAATATCTCCAAAAATCCTACTTAGCACAGTAGGACTAAACACATTGACATCAAGTATCATTTTATTAGAGAACTTGTTGAAGACAAAGTCGTAACACTTGAGCATGTTAGTATAGAAAATCAGCTTGCAAACATTTTTACCCAAAGCCTTAGATGCAGTTCAGTTTGAAAAATTAAGAGGAAAAATTGGGATTTATGTTAATAAGCATTTATAGAAATTACATTTATTTAAGTGTGTCAAACATGTTTTTAATTATCACCATTACACACGACACACTTGTCTAAGCCCATTACTCCATTGTGTATCCTTTTGGAGAAAAATACGCTACCCACTTCTTTCAAACGCTTTGTTCCTCTCTAGAAATTTATGATCACCTTCTCTCAAGTGTCTTTCCCAATTCCATTTGTGTCAAGTGTTACCTAAGATGTCGAAACAATCTTCACCCAAACACGTGCATGTCTCAACTGAAACCAATGGATCATCATCCACAACTGCTAGGGCATATGAACCTTTCCAAGTGATCAAAATGTATGATCTTGTCTTGGATGTTGCTTCCTTATCCACGATTCAGCCACCCTCTCAGAAGAAAGCAACGCCATTTATTTCAAAGAATGTCAAGACTTCTGGTAAGTCTTCTGTTTCTGAGCCTACAATCCATAGTGAAGATAAGACTGTTGTTGAAGAGGGTTATAGGTCTAAAGGTTCTAAGATGAGAAACCCTACTAAGCCTACTGGTGGCACTGAGAATCAAACCGAAGAGGAAAGGACTTCCATTGACAAGGAACTTTGGAAGTTTGTTACCTATATGTTGAAGGAAGTAAACTCAGATGTTTTTCCAGATGTTCAAACATATTTGGCAAAAGAAACTAGCCCTGATGGTAATTCTAGTGAAAATGATGAGGAATGTGTCCCCGAGCAAGCTGCTCATGAAACAAGGAGTAAGAAGAAGGTTGATGAATGTGTCCTTGAGCAAGCTGCTCATGAAAGAAGCAAAAAGAAAGTTGATTATGTTTTCAATGTTGATGACCTAACATATGATGAAGAACCTCTTACTAACATCGTGACTCTTGGTATAGCCAAGAGACTTTAGAGAAGAAAAGGTAAGGTTGTGATGTTTGAGGATTCTCCTTCTAAGGAGATAAAAAGAAAATTTGGTGGCATGAAAGGCATTCCCTCTAGAAGTTACAAAGGAAAATCTCATGTTGGTCCTGCTAGATCATGGAGTAAAGTTGTTACACCTACGAGGAATAGGAAAGTTGTTTATTCAAGAGATTCTGAGTTTGAGGTCGAAGAGGATGTCCATGACATCACTCATATGAGAAGATCTGCTATAAATAAGCCTTATGCTGCTATGCCTGAGGCTCCACTGGACAATGTATCATTAGATTATATGAAGAATGCTGAAAGGTGGAAGTATGTCATTAAAATGAGGATATATTTTGAGAGGGAATTGGGTAAGGATGCCCTAAAATGTAAGGAGGTTATGGAGATTATAGAAGTTGATGGTCTGATGAAGACTGTCGCAAAATTTGGCACTTGCTATGAAAGTCTAGTCAAGGAGTTTATGGTGACCATTCCTGATAGGTGTGATAATGTGAAGAGTGAAGACTATAGGAAGGTGTATGTCAGAGGAAATTTCATAACATTTTCTCCTGTTATGATCAACAAGTTTCTGGGAAGATCTGGAGAACCCCAGGCTGAGCTAGAGGTTACAGATGACCAAGTGTGCAAGGAGATAACTGCCAAGCAAGTAAAACAATGGCCAAACAGAGGAAAGTTGTTTGTTGGGAAGCTAAGTGTCAAGTATGCAATCCTTCATAGGATTGGGACTACCAACTGGGTGCCTACTAATCACACCTCAACCATCTCTACTGGGCTTGGGAAGTTTATATATGTTATTGGGACAAGAAGAGATTTTGATTTTGAGAAGTACATTTTTGAACAAGTTCTGAAGCAGACCTTCTCAACTGTTGCGAAGATGCCTATCTGCTTTCCCTCACTCATCTGTGGGATAATCCTAAACCAACATCCTGGAATCTTATTTCCTATTAATAGTGTGAAGAAAAATGAATCTCCTTTATCCTTCCACTACAAATTGTTTGTTGGAACACATGTTCCAGATATTGTACAACTGAAGGAGACTTGTAAAGAGTCAGAGGATTCCATAAGGTTTAGCACTGCTACAAAGATATATCTTGAAAAATTGATGAAGGCTTTGATGGAAGAAGAAGAAAAGAAAGTTGAACATGATAGTGATGACAATGTTATAGCTGATGTTGAGGACTCTGTTGGTGGCAATGATATTGAGATTGATGTAGCTAAAGAAGATAAAGGAGAGGAGTATGCTACTGCATACTCAGATAGTCAGGAAGATATCTGATTGTAGTGTTGTTTTTGGTTTGGTTTTGTGGTCTCTGACCAGGATTTTAAGCACCATTGTGTGAACTTTTGTTTGTGCTACTTAGCTTTATGAATGTGGTTTCTTTGTTTTGGTTAGCTGCTTACCTTTGTCATATTATGGATAAAAAGGGGGAGTAATGTCTATGTGCTCTAACCACTAACCATTAACTGTTGGTTGTGCTTGAGGAGGAGTTCTTGTGCTAGATGTGTTAGAGGAGAAGTTCCTATTCTAGAACTATTGGGTTGCTGTGAAGTGATGTCAGACATGATGTCCTGACATCAATTTGTCTGAGGAAATGTTGTTGTGTGAGGCTTTTTTTTCTTATGCTGCATATGCCTCTGATGTGTGAACTTGGACAGGTCATTGTAGTTTTGGATGTTCCCTTGAGGGGTAGTGGTGATTATGTGTGACATGGGGAGTACAAAACTTGTCAGCTATGTTGCTATATTAATGCATGTTTATTTATGATGTGTGTTTGATTTGTCTTTTTTTCTTCAAATTTCTATAGTTCTGTTGTAACCTAGATTGTGGTGCGTGTGCGCAAGGGGTGTTTAGTTGTTTTAGCCAAAATTTGACAAAGGGGAAGATTGTTAATTCTCTATATTAGTGATTGGCAGTAATTTTGGTAAAACTAACTTAATAGCAGCATGTTGAACAAGATGTCCTAACATGTGGATCTGACATCTTGTTTGAGACTGGTCTACTCTTGGTAACGGTTGGTTGATTAACATATTACTGAATATTCTAGGAATATTAAGTAATCTTATGTGGCGTCCAAGATTGAGGAATCATAGATTATAATTGAATTTAAAGTTATTCTGTTTTTCTAAATGTTGAGACATTTCAGGAAACTCTTGATTGAATACCTAATTTTATGTTAACTTTTGATTGTTGTCTCGTTGCGTGTATGAAGCCCAAATCCAGTCCAGACTTTGGTTATAAATAGAATGCCTCAAACATAATTGAAGCACGAATCAAATATTGTTTTACTAAGGTGTTAGGGTTTGCGTGTTCTTGTTAATTGTGAGCCTCTCTAATATCATCTTGATATAAGAGTATGATTGTGTTTATTGAGTTGTAAGTTCTGTCAATCACTCATAAGCTTTTAAGCATTGAGTGATTATGTGTCTGTGAAGTGTGACTTCTGAAACATTCTTAATTGTATTGATTCATCACTGTTGTGATTGAAAGGGAAGTGAGAAGGGTCTCATACCTAGGCGTGTCTTAGGTAGAAGTTAAGCACATGTAGTGATTAGGGAGTACATTGTAAATTGGAGACAATTTGCTGAAGGTCTACAAACTAATACTATTTAGTGGATTTACTCCCTGGCTTAGTAGCCCCCAGATGTAGGTGTTGTTGTACACCTAACTGCGTTAACAACTCTATCAAGACTAATTGACAAATGCAAATTTTTGGGCATTCTAGTGTTCAATAATCTTCCACCTCCAGACCACGAATGGCATACATGCCATCCTAACTCTCTCGGTTCAAGAATATTGAACAGGGGCAGTTGTCATACCCCAAAATTTGCCCATTAATCTTGCAAAACATTTCTCGAAGCACTCCAACTTGTTCTGCAAGACACTGACCTTAAAGGAACAAAAGCCCAGCTCACAACAGGCCCAATCCAGAAAATGGCCCAAACTGGCCTGCTCGCTACACGCTCGCCTAGCGAATCTTCGCTACACGCTCGCCTAGCGAACCTTCGCTACACGCTCGCCTAGCGAAGCTTGCGAACATCAGAATTTTTGGGCTTCATTCTGAGCCCATTAGGTCACCACGATCACTATAAATACTGGCACTTCAGCCACGAAAATGGACAGACCAAGACGGACAGAGAAGGACGGATAGAAACCCTGGCATAGAAACCCTGCTAATCCAGAGAATTCAGAAGGAGGAAACCCTGAAGGCAGCTCATCCGCACCGGAGCTACCGCCGCCCAACTCATTCCGGTATCCAGAGTGATCAGTCCCTTTCAACATCGCAATTGCAAACAGGTTTGCGCATCACCACTGTTTTACGCTTTCAATCGGTATTCTTTACATGCATAATGCATTATGATTAAAGTTTTGACGTGTAATTTGATTTCACATGTGAGTCTAAGTATGCCTGAATATCCTGAATGTTTGTCCATGCTATTCATGCAACTATATGCCATGAAGTTCAAGGTTCCGGAGATAGTGTTGTTGTCAAATTCAAAACCCGTAGACGCTCGCTAAGCGAGCCCGTAGCGAGTCCTCGCTAAGCCTTCGCTAGGCGAGGCAGGGGCGAACGTACCAGTAGCTGTTTTTGTGTTTTGTCTTATGTTTGTCTTATTATAATCATGCATTATTTGGCCTTATGACTGTTGTGTTCATTTTGTAGTGCAATTTTCAATTGCACTTTATCTCGGTATTCTCACCCGTGTGTTTGAATTGTGTAAAGCTTGCATATTCCCGAAGAAACGGCCGGCTAGGTATTCCACTTTATTTGTGGGATACCCTCATGGAGATGTATTCCGAATTGCTTAATTAACTTTAATGTGGAGATGCATCCTAATGGACTAATTAATATGAATATGCATCCTAATTGCCTAATTAATTTTAATGTGGAGGTTCATCCTAATTGATTGTAATACGGAAATTCATCTTAAAATATTGCCTTTGAATATGTGATCTTGGACCTCTCTTTATTGCCTTCGGTATTACGGTATAACGGTCATGTCCCGCGAATGTGGGGATACCCTTAGCAAAGACCCTCCGGTTAAATCATCATGTCCCTACAAAATAAATCATAGTCCCTCCGATGTTGCCTTCTTCGAATATACGATTTTGTCCCTCGATGACCCTTCGGTGTAGCCTACGGTTAAATGATGATAGTCCCTTCGAATGCTAAGGTATCCTTACAACTGTTGCCATCAATGACCAATCAATGACCCTACGATGACCCTTTTACATCCAAAGGATAAAATTACTTATTTCTCAATAATAAGGACAGTTTTACCCTCATAAGGAAAGGAAATGCCTATAAAGACCTTGGGTAGGTATAACTCTTAATTGCTGGCCCACAACCTAAAACATTTTTCGCACCTCACACCTTTCAAACTATCTTTGGAAAATCACCACTTGGTATACATTCATACTAGAATCATTACCGAGTTATATTTTTCTAAACAATTTTCAAAACTAAACGAGATAACCACTTTGTATACATTCATACAAGAATCATTACAAAGTTAAATTCTCTTTTTCAAAACATTTTCTAAACAGTTTACAAACACGTTTTCAAACTAGAAAAACATAAATGATCAAGCAATTAAGAGCCCATGGATAACCATGGATACAAAGGGTGCTAACACCTTCCCTTTGTATAATGTACCTCCCGAACCTAAGAATCTAAATTAAGGTCTTTCCTGTTCTTTTCCACCTTTCCTTATTGGATAAAAGAAAAGTCGGTGGCGACTCTTGCTATCCCCGACATTTGCTTTCCAAAGCAAAACACACAAAGTCAGTTCACCGTATGACAGAACTGGCGACTCTGCTGGGGAGTATAAAGAGAGGTCACCTTAAAAAAAAATCATTTATGTTTTCAAAATTGTTCCTTCTTTTAAGGGTATTGTTGAGTGAAAGATCCTACACCCGGATCTAGTGTACCTTAGGTAAGTAGCAATAGATCATTGCGACTATCCGGCGTATACTGGAATGGTTAAAATGATGGCTACGGTTAATGTGACACTTTGAATGTCCTGATGTTCCTCATGTTTACTTTAGGAAAAATTTGGCATTCGCGTGGTGTCATCAAAGCATTAACCAGACCTGTAGAACCCTAATTGACTCATCCTAGCCATTAGAAAGTAGTGAGATAACTGGCTTCGGTTCCGACTGAGGTTGGTTGAGACTCGATACTACACTCTTTGAGATTGGACTTTGGAGAAACTTCGGTCAACCACTTGGTGTTGCACTGAAGTGGACTTAAGGAAAGGTCGATGATTTGAGATCCTTCTAGAACCCGGTTACTATTCTAGGACAGGTTGAACCAACCAAACTTCAGTGGGGAGGGTAATTACCTATGGAACTCATGCAAGCCTTAAAAGTTAGGAATGATGGTTGTGTGACTTGCTTGTGCTTGCTATTTACTTAACATCATAACATCATAACATCATCATAACATCATCATAACATCATGGCATTGAACTAACCATTTCGAGGACTTAGGGATTTAACTTCGCTCTATTTTGTAAAAAAAAAAAAAAAAAAAAAAAAAAAAAAAGTTTCCTTTTTTGGTAGTTTATGCAAAGTTAAATTCCAAAAGTCCTTGAAAACATTTCATACATTGCATAGCATAACATTGCATAACAGGTGTTCTAAAGGGATCAATGTTCTCACGGTTTTCATGCAAACAGAAAAATGGACCTCGGACAAACTGTCAAAGATCTCCATGCTCAGAATGCTCAACTCCAGGAGATGATCTTGAACTTATCCAAGGGGCAGGAGGAACTGAAGGCTCTTTTGCTCGAAAAGAAGAAAGACAAGAAAGCTGTGAGTTTCATTAACCCGGGAAGAAGGCGTAAAGGACAGGCCGCAGGAGTCAAGTTTGGGATCCCGAATGGTCCAGAAGAGGAGACAGAGAATGATTCAGAAGAGGAGAATGTCGATCTCTTCAACCCTGAGGACGACGATGAAGATTATGAAAATGAACAGTACTCTCCAAGAGATGATAAGTACAAGTTGCTGGAAGAACGTATGCTAGCTATGGAGGGTCAGAAGGCGCCCGGTCTGGATTTCGAAAGTTTGGGTCTGGTCTCCGATGTGACCATCCCTCGCAAATTCAAAATCCCCACTTTCACTAAGTACGATGGTGCGTCCTGTCCTCAGATGCATCTGAGAGCTTATGTGAGAAAGATTCAGCCGCATACCACTGACAGGAAGCTATGGATCCATTTCTTCCAAGAGAGCCTGTCTGGCACACAGTTGGAATGGTATTATCAGCTCGAGAGCTCTGACATCCGCACCTGGACTGATTTAGCAACAACTTTCTATAAACAGTACCAGTGTAACTCTGAACTAGCGCCTACCCGGCTACAGCTGCAGAATATGACTATGGGATCTAAAGAAAGCTTTAAAGAATATGCTCAAAAGTGGAGAGATTTGGCTGGCAGAGTCAAACCCCCTATGACTGACAGAGAATTGGTGGATATGTTCATGGGCACACTGACCGGCCCATTCTACAGCCATCTATTGGGAAGTTCTTCATCAGGTTTCACTGAACTTATATTGACAGGTGAACGTGTTGAAAGCGGCATCCGAAGTGGAAAGATACAGGCGGCTGCCTCTGCAAGCACCAAAAGGTCCTATCAGGGGAGGAATGAATCAAATGCTGTGTACGGTCAAAAGGGTCGTAACAAGAAAAACCGTGACCATGACATCGGAGCAGTTACGATTGCAGCACCACCATCTCAAAACTTCCAGCCCAAACAAGACAGGCCAAGAAGGCAGTTTACGAAGATCAATATGACTTTAGCACAAGCACTGCAGGGTATGCTAAAAGCAAATTTAATTACCCTCATAGATCCTCCTGCAAAACCCAACACTACTTCCCCTAGTTATAATCCCAACGCCAGGTGTGCGTATCACTCCGATAGCCCCGGGCATAATACAAACGATTGTTGGTCGTTGAAGAATAAAATTCAGGATATGATCGACGCCGGAGAATTTGAATTTGAGCCTCCGGAGACTCCTAATGTCATCACTGCACCTATGCCTAATCATGACAAAACTGTTAATGCTATGGATGACAACTGTCACATTTCTAATGTAGCTGATTTAACATCTCCTCTCCTGATCATCAAGAAGGATTTATTGCAAGCTGGTTTATTTCCAGGTTGTGCTGAAAATTGTGATCGCTGTATACTCCGACCCAATGAGTGCTTGAAGTTGAGGAATGGTGTTCAACGGCTGATGGATGATCGCACAATTCTCTTCGAAAAGGTTCCTAAGGTGGAAAACCCTACTGAAGAGATATCTGTGATTGATAGGTCCAAAGTTCCAGTGAAGATTACCGCTACTAGAGCGCCTGTGAAGATTACTGCTGAGCCCAAGGTAGCTCCCATAATCATTACTGCACCTGGCCCAGTACCGTATTCCTCCAGCAAAGCCATTCCGTGGAATTATGGAGGTGATGTTTACATCCATGGCGTAAAGCAAGTTGGTAATGCTGCTAATCCTAATGACATTGTTGGGACTAGTAAAATTACTCGAAGTGGAAGGATCTTCTCTCCAGAAATCTCACCTCCTGTCCTTGAAACTCGAGGAAAGGAACCAGTCAATCCTTCTCAGTCAGAGACACCGGTCGAAGTTACTCCCGAAGATGTTGCCAAACAGGAAATGGAAGAAGTGCTGAAAATCATCCGCAAGAGTAATTTCGATGTGGTAGAACAGTTGGGGCATACCCCGTATAAGATCTCGATGTTATCCTTGCTGTTATCTTCTGAATCTCATGCCAATGCATTGATAAAATTCTTGAAGACTGCTCATGTGCCTCAGGAAACATCTGTCGATCAGTTCGAAAACTATGTTGCTAACCTGACTGTTGACAATGGCCTAGGCTTTTCCGATGCTGATCTGACACCAGCAGGAAGGAATCATAACAAAGCTCTGCACATCTCCATTGAGTGAAAAGGGATCACCTTGGCTCATGTGTTGATCGATAATGGCTCTTCTTTGAATGTGCTACCGAAATTTGTACTCGATAAGCTTGACTGTCAGAGCATCGAATTGAAACCTAGTGATACTGTGGTGCGTGCGTACGACGGTGCAAAAAGCGTAGTTCACGGTGAAGTGGTTCTCCCTATCAAGATAGGACCTCAAGTCTTCAACACTACCTTTCACGTGATGAACATCCGTCCTGCCTATTCATGCTTGTTGGGACGCCCTTGGATCCACGGGGCAAGTGCTGTAGCTTCATCTCTCCATCAAAAGCTGAGGTATCCAATAGAGGGTAAGATTGTCACCGTGTGTGGAGAAGAAGAGTACATTGTCAGTAGTGTGCAGGCCTTCAGATACGTCGAGATGGATGGCGAATTCTTGGAGACTCCTTCTCAGTCATTTGAAGTAGTTCCTCCGACCAGTCCTGTCCTTAAGCCGACTTCCTGTGTGCCCAAGGTTATCCGTGCTCCTCCTGCCATGATTTCTCTGAAGGACGCTCAAGCCGTGGTTGAAAATGGTGGTCGTACTGGTTGGGGTCAACTGATCAACGTACCATACAAGTCTGACAAGTCTGGTCTGGGATTTAACTCTGAAAGGATGGTCAAAGATCAAATTAATGTTGTAGAAGATGCTGATAGCGATTGCGACCTGGATAGCTGGATTTTCCCAACAATTGGTGACGGACTCAATAATTGGAAGGCTGAAGACACTATCCCGATTTCCTTTAGTCAGGAGTAATTGCTATTGTCTGTTTTAGTGTTGCAATTTTTAAATTTTATAGCTGAACTTCTTAAAGCATTGTGTCTATGCCCGGGGTACAATAGCTAATTTGTTAAGGGTTTTGTCATTTTCATAAGCATATTCATATTCAATAAATCAATGGACTTTTTGCATTCAAAAATTGCGCTCTTTATCTTTCCTGTCATCTTCCAAAAAAGCTATGTTTTCTTACACACACTCACGTAACGAATTGCAGATCCATACCCACTCTGGATCCTGTTGATAATAGTTCTACTACTGTTCATTTTGACTTTGAAAATCCGATCTACCAAGCCGAGGATGGAAGTGAGGAAGATTGTGAAGTACCTGGAGAACTTGCCAGACTGTTACTGCAAGAAGAAAGGACTATACAGCCGCATGAAGAGTCAATCGAAATTGTAAACCTGGGTACTGAAGTGGACAGGAGAGAAGTCAAAATAGGAGCAAGCTTGGAAAACAGTATTAAAGAAAGATTGATTCAGATGTTACATGACTATGTAGAGATTTTTGCTTGGTCTTATGAAGACATGCCAGGATTGGATACTGATATAGTAGTGCATCGTTTGCCAACGAAGGAAGAGTGTCGTCCTGTTAAGCAAAAGGTTCGTCGCATGCGCCCTGAAATGTCTGAGAAAATCAAAGCCGAGGTTATGAAACAATTTGATGCAGGTTTTCTGGCTGTTACTTCTTATCCTCAATGGGTTGCTAATGTGGTACCAGTACCGAAGAAGGATGGTAAGGTACGAATGTGCGTCGATTACAGAGATCTGAATAAAGCGAGTCCCAAAGATGACTTTCCACTCCCGCACATTGATGTTCTGGTAGACAATACCGCTCAACACAAAGTATTCTCCTTCATGGATGGATTCTCGGGTTACAACCAGATTAAGATGGCACCTGAAGACATGGAGAAAACTACGTTTGTGACGCAATGGGGCACTTTCTGTTACAAAGTAATGCCATTCGGTTTAAAGAACGCCGGGGCAACGTACCAGCGTGCTATGGTGGTTTTGTTCCACGACATGATTCATCATGAAATAGAAGTATATGTGGATGACATGATAGCCCGATCTAATACTGAAGAAGAACATCTCGATCATTTGTACAAATTGTTTGAGAGGTTGAAGAAATACAAGCTGAGATTGAACCCGAACAAATGCACCTTTGGAGTAAGATCCGGTAAACTCTTGGGATTTATTGTCAGCGGTAAAGGAATTGAGGTTGACCCGGCTAAGGTGAGAGCTATCCAAGAAATGCCAGTGCCCCGTACAGATAAGGAAGTCAGAGGTTTCTTGGGACGTTTGAATTACATTGCCCGGTTTATCTCCCATTTAACTGCTACCTGCAAACCCATCTTCAAACTACTAAGGAAGAATCAAGAGATGATATGGAATGACGAATGTCAAGAAGCTTTTGACAAAATCAAGAAGTATCTCCAGGAACCTCCGATCCTGATACCACCAGTTGAAGGAAGATCTCTAATCATGTATTTGACCGTGTTAGAAAATTCAATGGGGTGTGTGTTGGGGCAACATGACGAGGCTGGTCGAAAAGAGCATGCCATATACTACCTTAGCAAAAAGTTTACCGACTGTGAAACAAGATACTCACTGCTCGAGAGAACTTGTTGTGCTTTGGCTTGGGCTGCTCGCCGACTAAGACAGTATATGTTGAATCATACCACTTTGTTGATTTCTAAGATGGATCCCATCAAATACATATTTGAGAAACCTGCCCTCTCCGGAAGAATAGCGAGATGGCAAATGATTTTAACAGAGTATGATATCCAGTATACTACCCAGAAAGCGATCAAAGGAAGCGTGCTGGCCGATCATTTGGCTCATCAAGCAGTGGATGATTACCAATCTATGAATTTTGAGTTCCCAGATGAGGATGTCATGCTTGTTAATGATTATGAAGAACCTGGACCGGATGAAGGGCCCGAACCGGGATCCCGATGGACTATGGTTTTTGATGGATCTTCTAATGCATTGGGCAATGGTGTTGGTGTTGTCATCGTTTCCCCCAAGGGTTGTCATACGCCTTTCACTGCTAGACTCTGTTTCGATTGTACCAACAATATGGCCGAGTATGAGGCATGTATTTTGGGACTCAGAGCTGCTATAGACCTGAGAATCAAGTTTTTGAGTGTGTATGGAGACTCAGCATTAGTAATCAGTCAGATCAAAGGAGAATGGGACACTAAACATCCGAATCTCATCCCTTATCGAGAGCGGGTGTTGACATTAATCCCATACTTTGAAGAGATTACATTCGAACATATTCCACGAGAGGAGAATCAGTTGGCAGACGCATTGGCTACCATGTCATCTATGTTCAGAGTCAGATGGGATAATGAAGCTCCCAGGATCACCATTGAACGATTAGATGAACCAGCATATTGTTATGAACTTAATACTGAGGGAGTAGAGGAGAGACCTTGGTTCCACGAAGTGAAAAGATATTTAGAAACTCAGGAATACCCTGAAGGGGCATCCATCAATGACAGAAAGTTCCTGAGGAAGTTCTCCGCTAAATTCTTTTTGAGTAATGGAGTGTTATACAAACGTAATCATGATTCGACTCTGCTTCGCTGTGTGGATAAAAAGGAAGCAGAAAAGATTATGGAAGACCTGCATGACGGTATTTTTGGGACTCATTCTAGTGGACATACGATGGCCAAGAAGATTCTGAGATCAGGGTATTATTGGTCTACCATGGAAGCTGATTGCCACCATCACTCCAGAACTTGTCACAAGTGCCAGATCTATGCGGATAAAATACATGTACCTCCTGCTCCATTAAACGTGTTGACGGCCCCTTGGCCCTTTGCAATGTGGGGCATTGATATGATTGGGGAGATTAAACCTACTGCTTCTAACGGACATCGCTTCATTCTTGTTGCGATTGATTACTTTACAAAGTGGGTAGAGGCAGCCTCATTTGCGTCTGTTACCAAGAATGTGGTGGCACGATTCATCAGGAATAATCTTATTTGTCGATATGGCATCCCTGAAAGAGTTATCACTGATAATGGCACTAATTTGAACAACAAGATGATTACTGAACTCTGCACACAGTTCAAGATAAAACACCATAACTCTTCTCCGTACCGGCCAAAGATGAACGGCGCCGTGGAGGCTGCTAATAAGAATATCAAGAAGATCATACAAAAGATGATAGTAACGTATAAAGACTGGCATGAAATGTTACCGTTTGCTCTTCATGGCTATCGCACTTCAGTACGAACTTCAACAGGGGCAACTCCTTTCTCTTTAGTCTACGGAATGGAAGCCGTCTTACCGGTGGAAGTTCAGATTCCTTCTCTAAGAATCATGAAAGAGGCAGGTTTAGACGAGGATGAATGGATTCAGACTCGACTCGATCAGATAAATTTGATTGATGAAAAGAGACTCGCGGCTGTTTGTCATGGGCAGATATATCAGAAGCGCATGACCCAGGCATTCAACAAAAAGGTCAAGAGACGGGTGTATCAAATCGGCGAATTGGTGATAAAGCGTATCATTCTACCACAAGGTGACTCCAGAGGCAAATGGACTCCCATATACGAAGGGGCATTTGTAGTTAAGAAGGTATTCTCTGGTGGAGCCATGATACTTGCTACGATGGATGGTGAAGATTTCCCGCATCCGGTGAACGCGGACATAGTTAAAAAATACTACGCATAAAAGACCCGCTAGGTCGACGTGTCTAGGCAAAAGTAAGGGCATCCCGGCGAACCAAAAGGGTTCGGGCAAAAATTAGGGATAAACATATAAAAATGTACACCCGGCAAGTCGAAAACCAGAAAAGGCGGCTTGGGAACAAAAGGGTATCCTGGTGGACTGAAAACCTGAAAGGGCGGTCCAGGCAAAAATTAGGGATTAAAAGCGTATGACTATGTCCCGTTCTCAGACAGCTTTATCCAAGTTCAAGGGACTGAACAAGCCAATCAATTCTATCCGACGGCGGGAGATGAGACGCTTGAAGACATAATGACAGTAGTAGAATTAAAATCAACAGGGCTTTTCCTTCATAGATTTTCTTTATGTCCTCGACAATTTCCTCTTACTAGGATTTCTGTCTCCGTGTATACAAATTGCCTGTTTATAGGCCCTCTTTCAAATCAATATAATTTTATTTCCAAAAAGATGCTTTTGTTTTTACTTTTTCTGTTTTGTTTGCATAAATGTCCATTGATTTAATTTGAATTGATATGTGCATTTGAATATGATCGATGTGTACCAAAAATGCATGCATAAAATAGAAATAGCAATCACTACGAGACTTCAGGATCGAGGAGAAGGTCTAACCATGCTTTCCAATGAATCCGTTGCTAATTCTATTCCCCAGCAAAGCCAGTTATTCCCCAAAAGCAATTGGCACTACTAGACAAATTGGTCATCTCTTCCACCCCCAGCCAGGCTTCTGTTAAATATTTCTACCCTCCGACAGAATCAAGTATCCCCAGCTAAGAAAGGATCACCGATACCGGTATCTCCAACCAGAAGACTGAGATTTATTTCCTCAGTGGAGGCCTCGGGAAGAACTTTCCAGATGCATAATTCATTCATTACATCATTTCACAGCATACGCATGCATACATTGTTCGCATTTATTGTCAAAAGCATAAAACATCTCATGCATCATGACATGGCATGAAGCTAACTTTATTTTTCCGGTTAATTATCCTCCTGAGGATGGTATCTTTAAGCCCATCCCGGCCATTTATTGCAAATATAGCATCTACAAATGCGATCAGATACAGTCTAACGTACGGTTCATTCTGATTTAGCTCAACATATGACTCCTTCCACTCAGATACGATCTAACGGACGATCCATTCTGGCCTTCAACTACTCCAAGACGGTCTAATTTACGACCCAGTTGGACCTTTCATTTCTCAGAGACTACCTAGCGTACGGTACATTCTGAAGTGCAGTCTAGCGTACGACTACCCCTTTCATCCTCAGATACAGCCTAATGGACGGCTCATCTTGCAACTCAGATACGATCTAGCGTACGATCCATTCTGATCTTGCATCCCCGGCGGAGTCACCTGCCTAGGGAACAACTCCCTCTGCTATTCAGATACGATCTATCGTATAATCCATTCTGATCCCTTATCCCCAGTAGCGTATAACACACTCTGACTCCCCGGCAAAATCGACAGCATAATGGAGGACTCACTATGCGGTCTAGCGTATGACCCAGTATGACACCCCTGCCTTCGGATATCGTCTAATGCACGACGCACTCTGAAGCCCTCATCATCAAACTTCCTGGATGGCATCTTTAAGCCCATCTCCATCAAGACTAATTGATAAATGCAAATTTTTGGGCATTCTAGTGTTCAATAATCTTCCACCTCCAGACCACGAATGGCATACATGCCATCCTAACTCTCTCGGTTCAAGAATATTGAACAGGGGCAGCTGTCATACCCCAAAATTTGCCCATTAATCTTGCAAAACATTTCTCGAAGCACTCCAACTTGTTCTGCAAGACACTGACCTTAAAGGAACAAAAGCCCAACTCACAACAGGCCCAATCCAGAAAATGGCCCAAACTGGCATGCTCGCTACACGCTCGCCTAGCGAATCTTCGCTACACGCTCGCCTAGCGAACCTTCGCTACACGCTCGCCTAGCGAAGCTTGCGAACATCAGAATTTTTGGGCTTCATTCTGAGCCCATTAGGTCACCACGATCACTATAAATACTGGCACTTCAGCCACGAAAATGGACAGACCAAGACGGACAGAGAAGGACGGATAGAAACCCTGGCATAGAAACCCTGCTAATCCAGAGAATTCAGAAGGAGGAAACCCTGAAGGCAGCTCATCCGCACCGGAGCTACCGCCGCCCAACTCATTCCGGTATCCAGAGTGATCAGTCCCTTTCAACATCGCAATTGCAAACAGGTTTGCGCATCACCACTGTTTTACGCTTTCAATCGGTATTCTTTACATGCATAATGCATTATGATTAAAGTTTTGACGTGTAATTTGATTTCACATGTGAGTCTAAGTATGCCTGAATATCCTGAATGTTTGTCCATGCTATTCATGCAACTATATGCCATGAAGTTCAAGGTTCCGGAGATAGTGTTGTTGTCAAATTCAAAACCCGTAGACGCTCGCTAAGCGAGCCCGTAGCGAGTCCTCGCTAAGCCTTCGCTAGGCGAGGCAGGGGCGAACGTACCAGTAGCTGTTTTTGTGTTTTGTCTTATGTTTGTCTTATTATAATCATGCATTATTTGGCCTTATGACTGTTGTGTTCATTTTGTAGTGCAATTTTCAATTGCACTTTATCTCGGTATTCTCACCCGTGTGTTTGAATTGTGTAAAGCTTGCATATTCCCGAAGAAACGGCCGGCTAGGTATTCCACTTTATTTGTGGGATACCCTCATGGAGATGTATTCCGAATTGCTTAATTAACTTTAATGTGGAGATGCATCCTAATGGACTAATTAATATGAATATGCATCCTAATTGCCTAATTAATTTTAATGTGGAGGTTCATCCTAATTGATTGTAATACGGAAATTCATCTTAAAATATTGCCTTTGAATATGTGATCTTGGACCTCTCTTTATTGCCTTCGGTATTACGGTATAACGGTCATGTCCCGCGAATGTGGGGACACCCTTAGCAAAGACCCTCCGGTTAAATCATCATGTCCCTACAAAATAAATCATAGTCCCTCCGATGTTGCCTTCTTCGAATATACGATTTTGTCCCTCGATGACCCTTCGGTGTAGCCTACGGTTAAATGATGATAGTCCCTTCGAATGCTAAGGTATCCTTACAACTGTTGCCATCAATGACCAATCAATGACCCTACGATGACCCTTTTACATCCAAAGGATAAAATTACTTATTTCTCAATAATAAGGACAGTTTTACCCTCATAAGGAAAGGAAATGCCTATAAAGACCTTGGGTAGGTATAACTCTTAATTGCTGGCCCACAACCTAAAACATTTTTCGCACCTCACACCTTTCAAACTATCTTTGGAAAATCACCACTTGGTATACATTCATACTAGAATCATTACCGAGTTATATTTTTCTAAACAATTTTCAAAACTAAACGAGATAACCACTTTGTATACATTCATACAAGAATCATTACAAAGTTAAATTCTCTTTTTCAAAACATTTTCTAAACAGTTCACAAACACTTTTTCAAACTAGAAAAACATAAATGATCAAGCAATTAAGAGCCCATGGATAACCATGGATACAAAGGGTGCTAACACCTTCCCTTTGTATAATGTACCTCCCGAACCTAAGAATCTAAATTAAGGTCTTTCCTGTTCTTTTCCACCTTTCCTTATTGGATAAAAGAAAAGTCGGTGGCGACTCTTGCTATCCGCGACATTTGCTTTCCAAAGCAAAACACACAAAGTCAGTTCACCGTATGACAACCACATTAAGGTGATTCTTGGTTCTCTAGTCTACATCATTGCGGAATTTTCCCTTATGTTACTTAGCTTGCACATATTCTTCACAAATTTTAATTGGTATATTGATAGATGACATCCTTGTTACCATTCTGTTCTTTTGCAAATTCTTGAGATCTCTAAAATTGAGATGTCCAAGATTATAGTGCCACATCCACTCTTCTCTACTTGCTACAGTAGAAAGACATTTATGCTCCATAACCTCCAACTCAACCTTGAAGGTTCTATTGGCAGCCATATACACTTTAATGACCAAAACTCCCTTTGCATCCAAAATATGCAGCTCCTTGTTTTCCATATGAATCTTGTAACCCTTCTCAAGCAATTGGTCAATGCTTATAATTGTGAGCCATATGATTATGTTGATGATTAACAACTTGAAGATGAGGTAAATATTCCAACTAATGATGGCGAAGGGGAAAGCGATATGTCACAGGATGAAAACCTTGGTGAAGCTCCAAAATCATCTCAAGTTCAACTTATGAGGTCTAACAGGAAGAGACAACCTTCTATAAGGTATAATTCTGATGAGTATGTGATCTTGACTGATGAGGGTGAATTCGAGTGTTTTCAAGAGGCCGTGGAAAGTGATGAAAATCAAAAGTGGTTGGATGCAATGCATTATGAGATGAAATCATTGCATGATAATCACACTTATAATTTAGTGAAGTTGTCTAAAGAAAAAAAGGGCTTTGGAAGACAGATGGATTTATATAGTTAAAACATGAGAGCAAATCTAAGTCTCCAAGATATAAAGCCAAATTAGTGGTGAAAGGTTTCCGTCAAAGAAAGGGTGTTGATTTTAATGATATTTTCTCACATGTTGTAAAGATGTCACCAATTAGAATCGTGTTGAGTTTGACGTCTACTCTTGATTTAGAGATTGAGAAAGTGGATGTGAAAACGGATTTCCCTCATAAACAATCATAACAATCACTAATCTAAATATGATAACAACATGTGAGTATATATATATATATATATATATATATATATATATATATATATATATATATATATATATATAACAACCTAAATTATAACAAGTAAGCATATATAGAACATAATTTACTAGACTTGATACATATTTCTCAATCTTAAACAAAAGGTGTACCTCCCTAATGACTATGCTGAAATCGTTATGTATGAAGTCTTCATCCAGGTATGATATTACTCGAGATAGAGATTGGTGAGCATGTAATAGATTTAAATAAAATAGAGCTAGGATTAAGACTAGAGAAATATAGTATTGAATTGATAATTGAGGAATTATAGTAACAGTAATGGAAATATATCAAGTAGAGGGATACTGCTAGCCAAGTCTTGTGGCTCCTTAAATAATCTCTCTCCAATAACATAATTCCAAGATGATTCACGTGTACCACTTTATTCCCTTTTTAAATAACTTGACACACCTTTCATACGCACCCTGCCACCACATTCTTTTACATTCTTTACTTGACTCCTCACATGTTTTATGTGGTACACTATCCACACTTTGGGCCTACAATCATTCTCATCTAATGAGGCTTTCTAACTAGGATCAATTACCATTTCTTTATTAATGCCGCCCTTTAAACAAAATCTCCAGAAGTCTTTTGTTTCATTGCTTAGGAATCTCATCAAATTTCCGTTAGTTCAAATTTTGTTTTCCCTGTTGATATATAGAAAGTGGTATTATACCAAAATTCTTCCCAACATATCCAATGAGCCCAATTACAGGTTGTTCTGAAGCAAAACATCTCAAATAATTTTCCAAGCAACGATTGAGGATCTCCATTTTCCCATCTATTTCCAGGTGGTACGCATAAATCAATTTTAACCGAGTTCCTTGAAGTCTAAACGTCTCCTTCCAAAACTTACTAACAAATAAAGGGTCTCTATCAGTAATTATTGAATTGGGAATACCATGTAGTGATAACACTTCTTTCATAAAAGACTTTGTTGTATAACAGTCTTTAAACAAAACAAAATGATTGTATTTGGACAAACTATCCACCACGACCATGACAACTTGGAATCATTTTGACTTAGACAACCCTATAACAAAATCCATTGATATATCTTCCCATATTAATTTTGGAAATGGTAGTGGTTGTAAGAGTCCTTTTGGCGATATAGCAATATATTTCTGTCTTTTGTACATATCACAAGTATGCACAAAATTCATCACAGCCTTTTGCATCCCTGTCCAATAAACATTGTGTGTCAGCCTCCTATACATTCTCATAAACTCAGAATTCCCTCCAATAGGGGTGGATGTAACATTAATAGAATAAAAGATGATTTTATGGAAATCACCACCCTGTCATGATACAATAAAACTCCATCTTGTACTAAATATCCATCAATGCATCCTGGATTTTGCACTACTTATGTGATTAGTTTCTGAGTATATGAGTCTTATGTGGATTCTACAATTAGTCCAACACCATTCAACCATATAGGATAATACACCAATGTCCTTATCTCTCCATCATCTCTACACACACAGAGAGAGACTTATTTTCCCATCCCAATTCGTATCTCACCTCCATTTGATACCCAAGTAACTTTTAGAAACAACATTATTGGTCTAGATGATGTGCAAGGTCATAAGCGTCCGATAATGCAAAGTAGTAATTACAAATATCGATGCAGAGGGAGATTATTTTGAGTACTGATTTTTATCCTATCAGCGTATAGATAAAGCAATCTAAAAGTGTGGTGATTCATTGCAAAGTTAAGTAAAATTAACAGAATAATAAAAAATAGGATATGGAGTTGTGATCATCTATCTAGAATCACCCTACTTATCTAAATTTGAACATGAGAATATCTAAGTAATTTATTGAAAAGTAGACAAATAGGTATGACACCCACTTTCGTGGCATGTGTATCTAGACATGTTTCTGGCACGAATAAGCGGCTTTCTCAATTGAGAACGAGTCACCTTGTCATGGTGGGTGCCTCATTACATGATTATTTAGCAATCAACGATCTGATATCAACTCATATCCTTTCGGACTATGGTCATATCTGGGTTGCCTTTGCTTTCGCACTCGATACGAATATTTTTGAAATTTTGGATTCTAAAATAAAAAATACTTATAATTCTCATAGATTATGTTCAAATAAATCAATTGGGGTTTGTCATGTGATAGACTCTCATGGCCTCTTTTTCTTATAAAAATATTCACTCGTGGTGAGGTAAACAATGATTAAGCAAGTAAAAAACATAGCATGCAAAGTAAATATAATAAAGCCATTACAAATAAAGAACCTAAATAAGAGAAAGTTTGATTGAAATAGATAAATATAACAATGTCGTAGAGGAAATCCAGAGACATGCAACAATGTTGTAAAGGAGGAAATCCAGAGACATGCAACAATGTTGTAAAGGAAATACTGAGAAAATAGAAAGCATAAACTAAGAGTTACAAAGTAAAGTGGAAGTAAAGAATGATAGATTTCTCCCTTTGTCTCAATCTCAAGTGCATTACTAATACAAAACTATCAATTAATCACTCATAGTTTTATGCATAATCATTAAGGTCCACTAACATTAAGTCATGATCAGTTTTAGATATCCAAAAGTCACAAAACTGCTTTAAAAACTTTTGATTTCGTAACTGTCGTTGGGTGCAACATGGGTGTGTCATCGGGTGAAGGGGACGTGACAGGATACATGGCCCATATTTCCCCCAAATTTTTTTGTATGGGCGACACGGTCCAACCGTGTTAGCCTCGTGTATTTTGTATAGGGAGACTTCCTTTGTGCGTGATCCTTGGCCTTTTCACTCACGTTGGGTCTAATACTCTCTTATTTCCTAAAAACATCAAAAGAACACAAAAGCACATAAAATTGAACTAAAACAATAAAACAGATGATAAAGCGGGAGGAAAATAAGTTAAAATATGGTGCAATAATCACTTATGAAACACCTTCAAGCTCAAACTTTTTTTTTGTCCTCAAGCATCAAGCTTGCTTAGAAAAAACATCGATCAAATAGTTTAGTTCTTCAAAAGCTTAAACTCTTTTTTATCCTCAATCAACAAGCTTGCTTAGAAAAAACATTGATCAAACGGTTTAGTTCTTCAAAAGCTTAAGAGAATGAAATCACTGGTACTCATATGTGGCTCGTTGTTTCCATCGGCTAAGATCTAAGTTCCCACATACTAACTGACACCAAAAGTATTACAAGAACATAATACTTTAAAGAGAATCTTATTATCTTTTTGGAATTGCTCATTCAACATTGTCATCGTTGTCTTAATATCACTATATGCATCTTTATCATCTGAGATTTGAGAATTTCTATCCTATCTGCTATTTTGGGTGGATCCATGTTCATTTTTGTCATATGAGACCGGAGAATTTCTATCCTATATTCTATTTTGGGTGGCATGAAAAATTCACAAATCTCCTCCTCGAATCCGACAAGTCAGACCAATTAATATAGTAGAATAGAAATAGAATTAGGATTAAGAAATCATTTCTTTAAAACTGATTCAACTCTTCTTGCATAGCCACAATCCAACCATCATCAGAAAGTGGTTCATCAACAAAAGTGGATTCAGACATGGAGAGTAATCCTAACATTGAATGCTTTTCCATAAAGGTAGACCTTGTCTTTCTAAGACTATCTTTGTTTTCAAGAATTAACTCTTATGGATGAGAAGATTTGTACTTGAAGTTCTTCTTGGATTGTGATGCATCTGAGGAGCCATCTTGTGCTTCTTCAGATTCTTCATCATCTGAATGAGCTTCTGAAGTAGACTCAACTTCTAGATCACCAACTTCTTCTGAAGTTCTGATAACTTCTAAGTATCCAGCTTCTGATGGATTGCTAGCATCTGAACTTCCAGCTTCTAAACCTTTAGCTCTTGATGTGTTTCATATACATAAATTTTTAAATTTTTTTGAACTAGCTCTAACATTTTATTACAAATTTGTAATATTGATCATGTAACCCTAATTTATTACAAAAATAGAACAGAATAATAATTTCTCTATAGAAAATGTAAATATTTTTTTAGCTAGTGTTAAATATTCATTGTTGTTTACTTTTATTTCTTTAATCATTTATACCGATTGTTTCTTCTATAACACATATCAACAAATCACTAAAAAAAACTCAAAATCATGATTTGATTTTGTCAAAAACAAATTTGGTTGTTTCTACTAGTTATTTTATTGAAAGAAAAAAGAAATACTCCTTTTAGGACTTAAGTTTGGTCAAATATCTAACAATTGGTTCGTACATTATTGGACAAGTTCAAAACAAGACACCAACTTAACGCAGCCGTGTTTTGCTTCCTTCTCGAAACACCCTACTTTCTCAACTCTTTCCATCACACGCCTACGTTTCTTTACTTCAATTCCTTTCTTTCATTTCTTCTCTCTATAATTCCTATTCTCCCTTATTGCTACAGTGCTACCGACAGAACCAAGGTATTTTTTACATTTATATCAAAAATTACCATTAATTTTAATCAGTTTTTAGGGGTAGAGAATTTCATTGATTGATCCTGTGTTTTCTTTTCCTTTTCAGATTCCTGATTAGTTTGTAATTTTAGATTGTGAATTTTTCTTTGGTTGTTGATTTGAGAAAAGTATGAGTGCGAATCTAAGAAATGGAAGTGAGAGTTCCAGCTCGAGTTTGAACAGCAGTTTTCATGACACGGAGGATGATCAAACCATTGCAAGAATATTAGCAGAAGAGCAAACTCTCAATACAGGTAGTAGCAGACAGCTTGGGAGGCGACTTTCCCATTTAGATTCTATTCCGGTATGTATCAATCATATGCTATGGCTTTTTCTTAATTCGTTCCTATTTCGTATGCTATTGTATTATGTTGCCTGCATTGTGAATTTGAGATGAGAAGACTAATTCGGTATGTTGGCAGCATACTCCGCGTGTTAATGGAGAGATTCCTGATGTCAATGACGCGACACTTGACCATGAGACGCTATCTGAAAGGTTGCAAACACTAGCTTCATTTATAGTTATCATTTTTTGTTTTCGAACTATGCAAATTAACGGTGCAGTTTGTTCTATGTTTGTCTTCTATTTCTGGATAATCATTATATTCGATTATAAATCTCATTGATCATATTAATGCCGTGGTGAGGGAAATAGATATATAGTTAGATAAATGAAGAGATAGTATGAGCTTTGAGAAAATAGACTAAGGTGCTTTGGGCATGTAGAGAGAAGACCGGTAGATTCTGGACTGAAGAGAGTAGATCAGATGGAAAGGAGTCCAACAATGAGCTAAAGGTAGAGGAAGACCTAAAAAAAATTATAAGAGAAGTTATTTAGAAAGATCTTGAGATTAACGATTTGGATAGAAAGCATCGTCTTAGATAGCAAATTATGGCAGAAATTGATTCATATAGCCGGCTCCACTCAGTGAGATAAGACTTAGTTGTTGTTGTATGCTTATATGCCTTTTGTTTTTTTCAATTTATGTTAGAACTTTATACCTCTTTACATATATCTTAAAAGGGAAACCTAAGTGAAAACCATGATATAACTTGCTTGAGAGTTATGTGATTGTGAGTTGTAATGATGTCAAAAATGACACTGCGGAATCATGAAAGGGAGCTTAGTTGATGTGAAACAAAGTGCTTATTTGTTTTTTATTCATAAAGTATTTTGTTTTACGTGATAAATATGATCCATCTTTTTCTACAGGTTGGTTACATATGGCCTGTCAGAACTACAGATGGAGGGCGATGGAAATTGTCAGGTATTCAGGTTTCTTTCCTTCGAAAGAAAACTTATGCGACATCTTACTTTTCCGTCATTATTTGGCACGTTTGATGCATGTTCCTTCGTTATACTCTGTCTAATATCTGTGAAAACCTTAACAGTTCCGAGCTCTAGCTGATCAGTTGTTCCGCAAGCCTGATTATCATAAGTATGTGAGAAGGCAGGTTATTAAGCAGGTAGGTTCGTTATAGGCATAATTGCACTAATTTCTTTTGGCTATTACGAAATATTTCATCAAAACACTGCATGATCCTCACTCATTTTTCTTAATTTATCTTGTGTTATTGCCGATTGAACATTGTTGGAAAGTATTCAGTTTTTGAGCGAGCCTAATATTCACATTCTAATCTATCGTTTCTTTTTTTGCTTGTACTTTTTCTCCCAGCTAAAGCATCAAAAAAAATTGTATGAAGCTTATGTGCCAATGGAATACAAAAGCTACATAAAGCAGATGAAAAAGTTAGATATCATTGGTGATCAATTTTACATTGATTTCATTAGAGAGCATAGTATTGATTTGATGGTAACGCTAATTTCATATTTTCAATTTGTGTGACAATAGATCAGGAGAGTGGGGAGATCATGTTACTCTACAAGCAGCTGCAGACCGGGTGAGTTATCTAAATTCTATAAATCTCAGGAGCATAGTCGTAAATATTGGTTCTTCTACTCTCTATTTTCAATTTCTAGAAGAAAAAATTCTATATTCCACAGTCACATATTTCTGTGGTTACTTATTGTTAAAATTGTTTTTCTTCAGTTTGACGCCAAGATTTGCTTAGTGACCTCTTTCAGAGACACTTGCTATATCGAGATCCTTCCGACTAACAAAAGGCCCACAAGAGGTAACTATTGTTAATGTTGTTTTGTTTGTCCTTATGTTAAAATTCTTCTTTAGAACTTGTTTTGTCTTAAGGTCAATGTAGTTACGATTCCTTTTTGAATTTAGAGTTATGGCTAAGCTTTTGGAGTGAAGTGCACTATAACTCATTGTACACAAATGGAGGTAAAGATTATAACAAGTTTCAAATGGATTTTTCTTCTTGTTTCCTCTATAAATATAATCTTCATGGTTAGAAGTAGTATAAGAAAATAAGCTTATTTTTGCTTCCTACAATGAATTTGCAGATGTTCCTACTAGACATCCAAAGAAAAAGTATTGGCTCTTCTAGACAAATGGAAGATTATGAAATCACAAGAAGAACTACTGATTATATTATTTTAAAAAACTAATTGTCATTACCCTTATGGGGAAATAAGATGATGCATCATAACATTTAGGTAATTATCATATTTGTACATACTACATCATGCAAAGCATAGCTAAACTCAATGAATTTATCTAAACTTTCATTGTACAGTCTGATTTCCTGACAAGTAGAGTGCAAAATATTTGAGTTGCCTCTGTTTTTCATATTGGGATTACTGTCCACTCTTCATATTATGGTTTCAACTGACAACATGGGTGAATAAAAAAATATACAGATTGAGTATAAGCCTTGTATATTGGAGAACAAGCTGGCTGATATAGAGAAATAGTTTTTAATTACGGGATGGGATATGAGTGTTCAAAATCCAATCAATTCAATAGGAAATCGCAAATTCAACGGAATCAAATTGAAAATTGCATTTGTTTCGGATATGTTTGTGTCATTTTTTAACAAATCTGTGCGGTTCAGTTTGCAATTTGTATTTTACAAATCAAACCAAATCAAATCAAATTGAATTATGTTATAATTCAAATTTCACTCATCTCATATCCAACCCAAACTCAAACCTAGTATGTCTTACGATTACGAACAACTTTTTTTTTCTCACACTTAGGATTTTAGTTTCAACATTCTCAAATCTCTTATAACAGTATTGTGCCTTCTTCTTTAGGCATATATCGTCTCTTCTTCACTAATATCTACTATATTATATTCTTTCCTTTTCATCTTCTCATTTTTATGTTATTGTTCTCTTTTCTAATTTCATTTTTATCGCACCTCTTCTTCTCTAACCTCTATTCTCTTTTGTTCTTTCTTTTTCATCTTCATTAGTCTCTTATCTCCTCTTCTTCTTCTTTTTTGTTTCATACATTGTTTAATAATATTGTTGTATATTCATTATTTCACTTTTTGTCTAATCTGATTTTTATATATTCGATGGGAAGTTGTAAGAACAAGATTTGGTTCAAGAATTAAAACATTTGCAACCTAAAGATACAAATAGAAAATTGAGAACAAAAATAATGAAGTTTTTGGTTTTGTTTGGTTCGATTTTATTTCTAAAAATCAACCAAACCAAACTGCATGCTTTTTTTTGGGGTCGGGTGATTTTTAGTTTCAAAACTGTGCAAAACGCACCACGAACACCTCTAGGGTGGGGACAAGTTAGACCTATAAAATTTAATTTAATGTGTGTTTGGATCTTCTGTGTGTTTGGATCTTCGGTGACAAAAATTGATTCTGAGTGAATTAATTTTGTAGAATTGATTTTGATTAAAAGTGAGTTAGACGTAAAGTGATTTATGTTTGAATATATTTATGTAAAAATGAGTTGAACAAAAAGTTGCAGTGTAAAAGACATGTTTAAACTCAAAGATACAAGTTCTAACTTCAAGTGGAATGAATTCTGGAGAGAGAATATTTTTTTAGTAAAATGGGAGGGAAAAGACCCAAAATAAGGAGACACTAGGCATCATGCCTCAGAGGCACACCATAACAGTTGTTACTAAGAAAACGACTTAACTCAAACAGGCAAACATCGAACCAAAAACAGTCATCAAAACTGGACAAATCCAGCTTGGCTAAAAAAATAGCACACTTATTATCCTCTCTAAAAATGTGAGTGAACTGCACTTCTTCAAAATGGTGGAGGAGAAGAAGAATCCGCCTAGTCAAAGTCGAACATTGCTTAGGCTTCAAAGGCTATCCTTGGAGAGCATTCGCTACCGTCTTGTTGTCAACTTGAACAATAAGATTCTTGAAACCTCTCTTCCAAACAAGCTTCAAACCCGTAAAGACACCCCAAAACTCTGCAGCAGGACTATTGCAATCACCAATAGTTTTATGAAAGCCATCGAGCCATCTTCCTTGATTGTCACGGGAAAAAAAACTTAACAAGCAATCCGCTAGTGGTTGCCCCCGTCAGAGTTGAAACAAACTCAACCCATAGGGGGAGGGCATTAATGAACTAAAATCGGACTCTGAATCAAAGGTTGTACTTTAAGGGAAAGTCTCATGTTGGCACAGTAAAGAGAAGCATACTTACAGACCTCATGATTTTAAAATAACCAAACATCTCAAAATCAATTCAAAATCAATTCAAAATCATTTATACACCTCTAACAGTATTATTTGTCTCTTCCAAAAATTAAACCAAACACACATTTATTATGCTTATTTTTAATAACTTTATTATCATTTTATCATTCATAATCTTAAGATATCAAATTTATTAAGGATGATAATATTTTTTTGAAAAAAATAAAAATAAAATAAAAATGAACAAATATTATAATTATTCTTAAAATGACCGCAGTTAGTTTAATTATTAATTTTTGTTGATATGGAAAAAAAAGAAACACATTTTATGTGGGTGGAAGCAAGACGAGACGGGGAAATTCGTTCCTCATTGAGGATATGGTGGATGGAATTGTACGCCGCCCTAGTGTTGTCATATGTACATGTGAGACACGTTCTTTTCTTATTAATAAAGGGACCAAAAAAATAAGAAATTATTTATCCTATCATAAGTGGTGGAAAAACACTTTAAAGAATTTTGAAAATGTATTTCAGAAATTAGAAGTGCATTTTCGAATTCACTATTTTCACATTAAAACACATTTTAAGTGAGAGGCACCATTTTCAAATTAAAACATATTCTAAGTGAGATTTACTTTATTTTATTTTTCAAATTTAGTCTAAAGATGCATTTTTAAATTCACTCTATACGTACCTCATACATTCCTAATAAGAAACTCATTTTATTAAAAAAATGTTTAAAAATATACTTGGAGATAAAATCATTTCCATATTACTTTGGTCACTCTTTCTTTCGTATAAAAATTTAAAACGCTAAATCAGTGTTGATCAAGTAAAAAAATAGATCTAATTTATTTCTTAAATAAAAAAAAAAGAGTTATGTGTTGCTCCAGAAAATCCTTAGAAAAAGAGAGGAAATATAAAATTCAATTACTTCCGATTCAATCCCAAAGTTAGTGTCTTCGTATTTGTGGTGTGATATGAATATGTTATAAATTTGAATAAGTTTAATAGAGTTATGAGTTAGAAAGTATAAAGGCATATGAATATAATGGAATGCATCTAAAGGCTATTATGACCAAATGTACTAGCTACACATATGGAATGCATTGATTTTTTACGGAAGTATACTTTTAGATTAATCTGAAACTATTTATTCAGATTTTTTTTTTATATAAAATATGAGTGTGACTCGCTTATATTAGATGATATGCTTAGATGTAGAGGGGGTGAATAGATTACAAGTTAAAAAATTTAATAAAAAATTGTTTTAAAAAATTTATGGCGCACGAAAGTAACCTGGATCGAATCGCCTAACCGAACCGCTATAAAAAAACTCAGATATGCGTAATTGTAATCAAGATATGATAATGAATACAATTTGATCAAAGACTTTTAATCATTGCCGATTAAATGTTATACTACAAGTATAGTCTATTCCCAATGATAAATCACAAAAAAAAAAATCTATTGAAACAAATTATTGAACACCTTGTGTGCAATCGAATTTGTTTGGAAATGTATATGGTTTTGTTGATATTAAAATTCAATCCCAACTCAACAAAACCTCTTTCAAAAGGTAATCAAAAATATTATCCAAACGTATTGGTCGCACGGTCAATGAATTCAATAATTTGCAATTGAAAAATAAAAGAGATAGAGAGGGAGAGAGAGAGAGAGAGAGTACACAAGGATGTATTTAGGCAGTTCCCCAATCGACCTCGTTATGGGTGCATTTATCCTCAATTCGAACTCGAATTGAGATAATGAAATTAACCTTACTTTGCAAAAGTATGCATACAAGAGAAATGTAGCAATCCAATCATACAAACCCTAAATTTGATGTTGATTTTGACACTTTCTCTTCCCTTGATCGAAGCTTGATCAAGTAACCCAACAATGCCAATTTGATTCACCGTCTCACGCCACTTCTTTGTAAGAAACTCCTTGTTCTTAAAAGCTTTCACTCGACCGAATCCAAACTGCAAATTGTTGTAACCCAAAATATACCAATACTCCTTTGCAAAAACCTTTCGTTATTCAAAGTCTTCACTTGATCAGATCCAAATTGTGTAATTTTATCTAAACCCTTCAAACCCCAAATTGATCTTGAAGAAAAACTCCAGCTCGGTTTTCTTATTTGAAACCCTTAAAGACCTCAACCCAATTTACAATTCAACAACCTAAATTGGACATTATCAACTCTAATTCTAGATGGCACCCAAACAAAGAATTATTATGTGTAGTTTGTTTGTGTGTATGCATAGAATGTAGGCTGAAGATTATGAGAACTCTTAAAATCCCGGTTTCGTGTAGGTTTACTCTAGAACCTTTTTAGAAATGATGTTTGCATGAAAGTATATATATGTAAGCAAGTATGAAGCAAAAGGAATGCAAAAGATTTGAAAAAAATATATTGCATGTGTCAACCTATGTAAGCCATGTGATAACCTGTTTGATGCATGTGTCGACCTATATAGGTCATGCGTCAACATGTATAGGTCATGTGTCAACCTATAGAGACGGCACATCAAACAAAGCGGAGTCATGAGCAGACCTGAAAATCGGATGTGTCGACACATAGGAAAATATTTCTTCTATGTGTTGACCTAAAGCATGTATGTGTCGACACATAGTTTGTTTTGCCCATAAAAACTTATTTTTGATGCATGAAACATTTTCTATCTTTTTTCCAAATGTTTATATGCTTTAGAATACTAAGATTGACATTGAGAATCAGAGGATACCGTCTAATATACATAAACGCTAAAGTATCCTAGTTTTGACATCATATAAAATACATCTAATGAAAAGTTTCATTCACATACTCCCCCTTTTTTATGATGGCAAAACTTGAGACAATTTATTTTGTGTCTTCATGAAGGCTCCCCCTATATGTATGCATCCCAACTTCATCTTGTAGATGTTTTTCCCTGTTTGACAATATCAAAAAGAGATAAAGCAATCCATGAGAAGTATCTTATATCACACATATACTAATATAACACACAAATGCATTTGCAAATATAAGAACATCAATAAAATAACACTCACATAGAATGATGTAAAGATTGAAAATGCCTAGACATAAATAGAAGCATTTAAAGCAACAACATAACATGGTTGCCACAACTCATGTCAAATAGCATATACAATAACCATAAAAGATGAAGAATACAATGTAATCATAAACTCTTGAGTTGCTATAAAAGCGACACGATTATGTGACTTATACTTTTGGTGCTCCTGAATGTTGCACATGCATTGCTCTATCAAGGCGATATATAGATCACCATTCAAACTGAAAACAGAGATGTTATCATAACAATGACACACTACAAGAATTTTGTTGATATTATAATATGTTCAAACATATTTCATGCTGGAATAGATAACATGTTTATACCCAATAACACATTTCAAGTATGAAAGAAAAATAGCATGAAGTCACTATAAGCATATGAATTGAAATACATCAATTGAAATTTTTGGAAGTGAATGTTCACGAATTATTTCATACATCAAGCATATCAAGCATTTGGAACTTAGATAACATACCAAAGTAAAAGCTTACTTTCAAAGAGGGAAAATGAAATAATATTACCTCGCTTATGAATTGATGAAGGACACACTCATATATGATTGAACTTCCAAGGAAAGTTAGAGCAAAAGTATATAAAGTGTATGCAACAACTCATATTTAGGCAAGATTTGAGATATCAAGTATCTCCAATTCCCTTCGAATGTTGAAAAACGGTTCAGTCGCAAGAGGTTTTGTAAAGATATTCACAAGTTGATTTTTGCTATCAACGTGCTCAAATACGACGTCTCATTTTTCAACATGGTCACATATGAAGTGGTAATGTATCTCAATATGCTTAGTGTGAGAATGTAACACCGGATTTTTGGTTAGATTAATAGCACTAGTGTTGTCGCACATAATAGGAATACATTATAGTTTAATATCAAAATCAAGTAGTTGTTGTTTGAGCCACAATATTTGAGCACAACAACTACCGGTTGCTAGGTATTCCGCCTCGGCAATTGACAAATCAACGAAAACATGTTTCTTGCTATGCAAACTTACTAAGGAGTTTAAAAACATGTGGAAAGTTCCACTAGAACTCTTCCTATCCGATTTTTAACTAGTAAAATTGGAATCGGTATAACCAACCAAATTAAAATTGCTTCCCTTGGCATACCAAAGCTCATACTTAGATGTACCATTAAGGTATCTAAGAATGCAATTTACGGATTTTAAATGTGATTTCTTAGGAGTCGATTGATAATAAGCGCATATACACATGCTAAACATAATTGTCCGCCCTATATGCAGCAAGATATATAAGAGAATCAATCATACCTCTATACTTCTTGACATCAACATCCTTACCATTTTCATTTCTTTCCAAAGTTTCCATTTGTGGGCATTGAAGTGTCAATTGATTTTGCATCTCCCATACCAACTCTCTTTGATAGTTCGTTGCAATGTTTTGTTTGACACACGAATGTCCCTTCATTAAGTTGCTTGATTTGAAGACCAAGGAAGTAATTCATCTCCCTCATGAGACTCATCTCAAACTCACCCTGCATAAGCTTAGAAAACTCATTGACAAGTTGCATGTTAGTGGAACCAAAGATGATATCATCGACATAAACTTGAACTCTTTAGAGCAAGCATAAAATAGTAACAGTATATAATACATGTGAAGATATTAAGATGAGGTCACTATAAACACATAAATTGAAACACTACATGGTTATCAAATTTTTGGAAATGGACACTCATAACATGTATCATACACAAAGTATATCATATACCTTTGAAAAATAAATAGGTAAAAGAAAGGAATTACTTACAAAGCAAAAATTGAAACGATATTACCTCACTGTACGAATGATGGAGGATGCACATGAATTCCACAAGGAACTCTCGAACGAAAGTTGGACTAAATGCAAAATATGGCACCAAACCTTTTGACATCAAATGTTCTTACCACTTTTCTCTTTGCAAAAGTACTCAAAAGTGTGATTAACAATGTATCCAAGAAGGTTATTGATTTGATGATCATCCTTTATGGTTGGACTTTCATTCTTGTTCATATCATGATAGTTATCTTGATCCTCCTCGGGTTTCATCGACTTAGGTTGATAAATCCCTTATACTATGTGCTTTAGTATGTCTTGTTGAAGATAAACCTACATCATGAAACGAAATTTTGACATTTTTTCAGATAGAAAACATTAAACGTAATCTACACATATTTTACCAATTAAGGAACACTATTTTTTGACACCTTTGGTCACACAACCCTTCTTCCTTGCCACAAAGTCAATGAAATAGGTAGATGTCACTCGTCATATGTCTTGAGCATCCACAAACGAGATCACATACTCTCTTCATATAGCCAATACATTTATCTTGTAAGATCAACAAAAATTGCTAGGTATCCAATCTTCATTGGATCCTTGAGGGTGATTGAAATCAAGGTTGCATTTGGGCAACCATTGAAAAACACCTTTAGGAACAAAGAGTTTCCTAAACTTGCATTTTTCAATAGTGTGACCTTTCTTGCAACAGTAATGAAAAGATAAGTTGTGATGAGATGTACTTTTTCTATTTGAATCTTTTTGAACATATATATACTTTTTATATGACGAGTTCAAAGACCGTTTAAACTTTGATGAATCAATAGAAAATATAATCTTTGATTGTAATGACTTGTCCAATTTAGCTTGAAGAGTATTTACTCCTTTTGCCAAATGTGACAAGTTTCACAATCGAATCATGAATGTTCTTTATCCTCGTTCTTGTCTTTTAGAATATCTACCATAGATTTCTTAAGATATTCCATATTCTTTTCATTTTCCAAAACTTTAGCTTCAAAGTGTGAAACGATTCTTTTGTTTGAAGCTAACTTTTTAAAAGCATCTACGGCTTCTCTATGTAGATTTCAAAATATTTTTGTAATTGAGAATAAGATAATTCATTAGTAGTTACGGGCTTATAATGACTTACATTCTTCTTCTTCCTTTTGTTGGTTATGAAGCAATGCTTGGTCGATTCAACACTTGAACTTGAGCTTTCATCACTTAAAGAATCACTTTCACTCTCCCAAGCAACATATGATCTTCTAAACTTGCTAGACTTCGTGTGATGACCTTTCTCTTTATCTTTCTTGATCATAGGATAATTCGGCCTATAATGACCGACTTCTTCAAAATTATAGCATGAACTTCTAAGTTTACCCTTCTTATTATCATCTTCATTTGAGGAGTTAGATAGCCTTCCAAATTTGATTAGGTTCTTTCGGAGTGCTTGACTCCATTTTTCCTTATGTACATATGGTACCTTTTGGCGAACAACCTCATCTCTTCATCATCGGGATTCTTGTCATCTCTTGTTTCACAATCACTTTGCTCATTGGTTGAGGACTTTGAGCTTGAAGCCTTTAGAGAAATATACTTTTTCTCTACATCTTTGTCTTTACCTTTCCCCTTCTTTATCTTCTTCTCATGCTCTTTTACATGTTTTTCCAAGCAAGTGAATTTTTCCTCATGTTCTTCTAGTTTGCCAAATAGTTGTGAGATCAAGTGCTAAGATCATTTGTTTCTTTGATTACGGTGATCTTGGGTTTCCTTTCCCTATTAAGACACCTCAAAACTTTATTATTAGCAATATCATTGGAAATAGGCTTACCTAGAGCATTCAACCGATTTATAAGATGTGTGGACCTTTTTTACATGTCGACAATGGTTTCACCATGCTTCATGCGAAATAGTTCAAACTCTTAATTCAAGGTATTGATCCTAGCTTGTTTGACCTTATTAGTTCCCTCGTGGTAAACTTATAATGCATCCCACATAGCGTTGGCGGTTTCAAAATGGAAAACACGATAATATTCATCAACACCGAGAGCGGATATAATAATATTTTGTATCTTCCAATCACGTGACCATAATTTCTTATCATTATCATTCCATTGATCTTTCGATTTTGGTACGATGACGCCTTCACCATTAGTAATTTTAGGACCATTGATGATGACGTCTCATACACCTTTATCAACATAGTTGATATGGATGCACATACAAGCTTTCCAATAGCCATAATATTCACCGATAAAAATAGGTGCTCTACTGTACGCCCCTTTAGGTTCGATAGCCATTTTATAATAAGTGAATATAGAAGCACGGAATAAATCGGAGCTCGTAATACCACTTGTTAGACGATAGGCTTAGAACTAGAGGGGGTGAATTGATCACAAGTTCAAAATTTTAACAAAAAACTGTTTTAAAAATTTTATGGCGCGCGGAAGTAACCCGAATCGAATCGTCTAACCGAACCTCCATCGAAAATTTTGGATATGCATAATTGTAATCAAGGTATGATAATGAACACAAATTGATCAAATACTTTTAGTCACTACAATTGAATTCTATGCTACAAGTATAGTTTATTCCCAATGATAAATCACACATAACATCTATTGAGACAAATTCTCAAACATCTTGTGTGCAATCAATTTTTTTTGGAAATTTATATGGTTTTGTTGATATTAAAATACAATCACAATATAAAGGATTTTGATCAACTCAACAAAACCTCTTTCAAAAGGTAATAAAAAATATTATACAAACGTATTGATTGCACGATCAATGAACTCAATAATTTGCAATTGAAAAATAAAAGAGATGAAGAGGGAGAGAGGGTACACAAGGATTTGTTTAGGCAGTTCCACAATCGACCACGCTATGGGTACGTCTTCCCTTAATTAGAACTCGAATTGACATAATGAAATTAACCTTACTTTGCAAAAGTATGTATACAAGAGAAATGTAGCAATCTAACCCTACAAACCGTAAGTTTGATGTTGATTCTGACACTTTCTCTTCCCTTAATCAAAGCTTGATCAAGTATCCTAACAATGACAATTTAATTCACCGTCTCACGCTACTTCTTTGTAAGAAACCCCTCGTTCTTCAAAGTTTTTACTTGATTGAATCCAAACTGCGAATTGTTGTAACCCAAGATTTACCAATATGATCCACTGTCTCACGCTACTCCTATGCAAGAACCTTCCATTCTTCAAAGCCTTCACTCGATTGGATCCAAATTGTGTCATTTTTTCCAAAACCTTCAAATCCAAAATTGATCTTGAATGAAAACCCCATATCGGTTTTCTTATTTGAACCCCTTAAAGATCTCAACCCAATTTAAAATTCAATAACCTAAATTGGATGTTATCAATCCTAATTTTAGATGACACCCAAACAAAAAAATAATTATGTATAGTTTGTTTGTGTGTATGCATAGAATGTAGGTTGAAGATGATGAGAACTCTTTGAAATCCAGGTTTCATGTAGGTTTACTCTAGAACCTTTCTAGAAATGATGCTGGCATGAATTATATATATGTAAGCAAGTATGAAGCAAAAGGAATGCAAAAGGTTTGAAAAAATCATGATTTTTTGAAAAAATATGTTGCATGTGTCGACCTATGTAAGTCATGTGTCGACTTGTTCGATACATGTGTCGATCTGTATAGGTTATGTGTCGATCTGTATAGGTCATGTGTCGACCTGTAGAGGTGGAACATCAAACAGAGGCTACAAGCTTTAAAAATGGAGTACATAGGCATGGCAACGGGGCGAGGCGGTGACGGTTTTTACCTCCCCCAAACCCAAATCTGAATCCTACAAACAATCTCCGCTCCCCTCCCTAAACCCAAACGGGGATGGAGAATCAAAACCCAAACCCGTCCCAAACGGGTTCGGGTTTGGTTCGGGTATCCCCGCCCCGCCACCATTCATTTAGTGAAATCAATTTTTTTAATAGAAATATTTATTTTTTCCTAAATAAAATTACATTACAAATAATAAAATAAAACAATCTAAAAAAAATCATACATACATTTCAAATATTTTAAATAATAAATTAAAATTAAAATATCAAAATACTGACCACATATTTAATATTCTAAATTATCAAAAATAAATAATAATAAATAATAATGTACATAATGAAATAAACGGGGCGGGTTCGGGGTGGGTACTAGTATCCTCCTTATCCGACCCGTTCCCATATTTTATAATCGGGGAAAACCCAAACCCAAACCCAAACCCAAACCCAGTCAAAGCGGGTTTTCCCCGTCAACTTCGGGGCGGGTTCGGGTGGGTACCCGCGGGTACGGGTTATATTGCCATGCCTAAGTACATGAGCTGACTTGAAAATCGGATATGTTGACACATAAGAAAATATTTCTTCTATGTGTTGACCTAAAGCATGTACGTGTCGACACATATATTATTTTTTCCATAAAAACTTGTTTTTGATGCATGAAACATTTTCTAACTTATTTTCAAATGTTTTTATGCTTCCTAATGCTAAGATGCACATTGAGAATTAGAGAATACCGTCCGATATACATAAACGCTAAAGTGTCCTAGTTTTGACATCATACAAAATACATCTAACAGAAAGTTTCATTCACAACTTATGCATGAATTTGGTGTATTTTAAATGTGTTTGGAAGTGTATTTCTAAAATTTATAGATAGTTTTGATTTTTCACTAGAATGAGAAAGTAATATTTAGAATGCCTTAAGTCATTAAAAATTCAAAATTTCTCTTCATGCGTCTGGTGATACATTTTCTGACGCACCCAACTCACACTAAATTGTGTTATTCTAAGATCCACCATATTTTGATCAAAATATGGTTTGGAGATGTCCGGAGATGTATCTTCGTAAAATATTTGGGTATATTCAGAAATGTGTCTATGAAATGTCTTATGAAGTCCTTTTACAAGTATTGGAAGTGTGGTAATTTTAAGGAGAGAATTACTTCGGAGATGCATCTCTAGAAACCTCCCTTAATGGTTTTAGAACAACATCATTGTCCCAACATTATAATTTTTTGAGGTCAAGTTATATTAACATAAAATCGCAGTAAAATCAAGTTTAATTAAAGGTAAATGAAAGTAAAAAAATCATACATTAATTCAAAAATGCAACACCATATTGGGTATGTCGAACCTCTTGCCTTCTCCTCCTCCGACTGTATTTCACAATATTTTGTAACTTAGAAACCATGTTCTCCATGATGGCCAATTTGGGATTGTAATCCTCAAAGTGTCATGCCTATATATATGCTCTACCCATCTCCACAACATGCCGACAGACCGTCGTCACGCTATCGGTGTGGTCATCATGAGCCTCAAGTACCTCCTGGTTAGCTGGCCTAGGTGGTCTTCCGGGTGCATCTGGTGTCATGATTGGGTGAGACACCTTATAGAACCAGATCATGTAGTCATCTGCATAGGCTCATTGTACATGAGCTAGTACCCTACGATACTCCTCTGATACTCGGTACGGGTGTACATGGGCAGGGTTATGTTGGATTTGGCCAAATCTAATACTCAATCCATATAGGACACTCCAGTTTTTGTGAGGTAAAATAACCACCTATTACACCAATGGGCCGGTTTGGACAAACCCACTAATTTTCATATTCGATTGGGTTGGATAGTAGGTTACCCAAATAATTTTCATGTTTTATTAATATTAAATGACTAAATGATGAGTAATCATATTTTTTCATAAAAACTATTCAACATTTTTATCTTCTTAAAAAAAGTAGATAATATATTTTTACTATTTTTTATCATCATAAAATAATAAATGATAACACCAACTAATAAAAATTATAATAAAATTCTAGCAACAAACTAAAGTTACATGACACAAAATCGTTTTAACACCAAAATAACCAAGGAGCGAAATATCCAAAATTAGTTTAAAACATGGTTCACTAAAATAGTAAATGTCATGAGTCTAAAATTACCCCAAATAAGTTAATATTCATCAAAATCATTAAAATTGTAATAATAAATGTTTGATTAGTGGGTCAGTGAGTTTTTTTAGTGTGTCTGATTTTACCCAAAACCCAGTTTTTTTAATGGGTTTTTTTTAGTTTTTAAACTTATGTTCACCCAATTACCTGACCCAACCCACTTTTATGAAAAAAATTTGGATGGGTTTTATGGGTTGACCCAATCCATGTACACCCCTGGTACTAGGTGACTCTCGAAATCGTCAAGTATCGCATCGAGATCTCTGCAGCAGACAGTGGGGGAGTGGACAGTGAGGGGAGTCTCAGAATAATCTATAGACAGTCATAATACTGCATCACTTGCTCTGGCAGATAAGGAAACATCAGACCTGACCCACATGCTAGCCATTTGGAGTATAAGGAAATGACGTCAAACGGATGCATCTCGTAGTGACCTATGTATGGGCAGAAGCAAATTTCATATGTCACAAGATGGTCAAGATGCACTCTGGATGGCTTGGCCACATTATTCCCACTTATGGAATAAATAGGGAAGCACACTGCCAATCCTCAATGTAGGTAGACGCAACTTCAAACACGGTGATGCGAGGGAAGTAGGAGATGATTCATCCCTGAAATTTTTTCAAATACAATGTTAATAACAAGTGTAACAAATGAATTATGAAAATATTAGTAACACTAAATTACCGTAAGCAACGTACAACTCCCACTCCTTGTTATCCGCTTTGTCTTCCAAAGATAACCTGTGGCCATATTCCAGTATGTGAAGAAGATATGTTCATCCTTATTAGCTTGGTTTTGATGAATACAAAAGTTCATCAAAGAAGAAAAAGATTGGAATCAAGAATCAAGAGTGCATGCACACAATACTTACAAAGTAAATGTAGATCAAACAGGTGGCCCCCTAGTTGTACTCGTGAATCACAGTCAAGTCGATGAAATACTGAAGGTAGACTACATCAACACATGTTACACTTTTGTCCACAAATATGGACGTGTCAACCAAGAACAAGAGGTAACACCTCAATGTGCAAGTCCGATGGTACCCAACCTGCATGCCATCGCCTTCTGCGTCCACAGCCTTTTGCAGATGGTATTTATAAATCTTTTCCGAAAAACTAAACCTAGCATGATCACCTCTTGTGTCATGTGCATCTTGTGAGGCCTCAGCTGGGTCAACCCTTAAATGGGCTACCATCATGTTGATGCCTACCTCTCGATCGATCCTCCTGTGGCCTAGTAATTTTCCGCTTATGAGAAAGGAGGCATGAAATGTCATCCAAGGTGATGGTCATATCTTCTATAGGAAGGTTAAAATACTAAGTCTCTGAATGCCACCTCTCAGCAAAATCCGCCTACATGTCGTGGGATATGGTCATATATGCAACAAAACATAAACCAGCAAGACTGGAATAACAGAGAACATCTTGAAACCAATTAGCAGTGGGCTGCCCCAACTCCAATATCTTTTACCCATGGTTTACCAATTTCAAATCCGTACGCTCATGTAAAAATAAAATATTATTTCAACATAGATTTAATTAGTTGAAAACATATGTATTACAAAAGAAATATACCTCTCATTTTCATATATGCCTAACAGCATGATCTTCATAGAGATGAAGTAAATAGGTGTCAAATGGGCCTCTGGGATACCTCTCTAATAGGTCAGAGGCTTCCTCATGGTCTACAGGGGCTTCAGGGCATGTTACATCATTTGGGGACTCATGGCCACATGAAGTGGATTCCTGAGAGAGGTGGCTACGAAAAGCAGAACCTAGGCGCTATTAACTTAATGGTTGTGAACCATTAAACAATTTATCATTAACCTATGACCTCGTCGTCCTAGCTTATGTCCTCTCTTGTCGTACCGACGCGGTTTGGGACACACGTCCCTACCTAACTTTGACTTGGTTGTTTTCGGCATTGTTATCGGTCATTGCACCTGCATTATAAATCGACACAAAGATAAAGAACATGTCAGTACAAATCTACAAAATCAACCAGATTTTAGCCTAAGCCAAATTCGGAAATGCATCTCCAAAAATATTTGTAGAAAAATTCAGAGATACACCTTCGGACAAACCTGGGATTCTCAGTCATGGCAGAAACATCATTGCTGCCATAACCCTCCAAAAACTTGTCAAGCTCTTGTAGGCTACCAATTTTGTTTACATTATTATCAAGGTATCTAAAACAACTAAGGTAACTTAAATAACTAATTACAAATCAAAACATAAAAAAAGCAAATTTTTTGAAAAAAATACAAATTCAGATTGATGAGAAGGATAAGGAGAAGCTTAAATCTATGATATGCTGAAAAGGAGGAGAAATGATAGAAGCTTGAATGAATGGATGAAATCTAAAATGTTTTGTTTTAAGAAGTTTTTAGAAAATGAAAGAGGAAGAGGAAAGGTCTGACACGAGCATATGAAACAAAAGCGTTCGGAGATGCATCTCCGGACTTGGTGGTTCAGAGATGCAGCTTCGGACGTACCTTTAGTGCATCCGAAGATGCATCTTCAGATTAAATTTTGGCATAATAGGGGCGCCTCATCAATTTTATCTAAAATTAGGTGCGGTCAGAGATACTTCTCGAGGCGTTAGGGGCATTTGTAAACTGTGAAATTTCACGTAGTGGGGGAGCACATGTAATGGTGGAAAGAGCAATTTCTTAGAATTATCATTTTAATTATAATGAGAAAACTTTTGAAATATTTTACTATAAATTTATTAAAGATGAACACTTCAATATCTTTTTAATTTAATTATGTTGTATTCATCATCCAATCAAACAATGACATTTTATTTTTTATTTTAAAATAAATTAAAACTTTAAATAATTTTTATTATTGATATCAATCAAAACTACAAATAAAAAGGAATTTAGTTTTATAGTCCGGTCATGATTTTTTTTTTAAAATAACCATTTTTTAAAAAAAAAATCGAAAATAACCATTAATTCAAAAAAATTACCAAAATAACCATGTTTTGAAGAGGATGTGTCAGATGAATTGGCGCATCCCCAATGCATGAAGAGGATGCGCCAATAGCATTGGCGCATGCATTGGGCTCCTCATGAGGAGGCGCCAATACTAGTGGTGCATGCATTGGCCCTCATGAGGAGGCGTCAAGGCTAGTGGCGTCTATATGTGCTTGGTAGTGTGGGCACCAATTCATCTGGCGCCTGCATGCATGTCATTGTAGGCGCCAATCCCTCAGGCGTCCACGTGTTTTGTACAATTGATGTTCCGTCTCTATAAATACCACGCCTTGGATGCAATGTTTTTCACTCAAACGCATCTCCTAATACCATAATTTGTCTAGTTCAACCACCATCAATTCACATTTCTATGTTTCAACAATGTCTGCATACATTCAGAAACGAAATGCTGATGTAATATTTTCCGTCGTTGCGGCTCCGATACAGATTCGACTTTGGAACACATATACGTTTGAACTTCTTAATCGAACGTTGTACAGTTGGTTAGAGGGAGAAATTGGAGAGGGTGAACGGATTAGAAGAATACAATGGCTTGTGTTTACGTTCAACCAAAAGGGAGAAGTGCGCGAATTGGTGGATATTAAGACCGACCAAGACGCTCGTAGGATGATGCATTACATGTTCAAAATTGTTTTGATGGTTGTAATTGCATAGTTCTTGTATTGTATTTGTTATAATTATTTGTGTTACTGTTTATGTAATGGTACTTTTGTCACAAACGTCTAATATGAAATAAATTTAGTTTTTCATATATTACAATAGAGGTACATGTAAATCTATCTTGTTGTGCTCATTCCAACACTAGGATAGTTATTACGATTGTGACCTGGCTGACGGCATGAATTCATAGTATAACCATTTTGTTCGCCGTATCCATTTCTTCGAATCCGGGTGTTGTTTGGGTGACCCTTTTTCTTCCTTCGCATAACTTCGTTGTGCCAGACGATGTCCCTTTGATATTCTGGCCAATAATCCTTTTTTGCCACTACGAAAAAACTAATTTTATAAACATTTGAAAGGCTGGCGACTTTGTAAACTTCAGATAGCAAGTAGGATGGATCCCTTTGAACCTTTGAGCATGCCGCAATGACATGGGAATAGGGGGTACGAAAGCCTTGGAACTTTCCACAATCGCACCAACCTCTATCTAGTTCGACTCTGTACTGTCCCATCGGCATGCCCTCATTGTGATCCATGGACTCGACAACACTATATCAACCTTTAGTTCGGTCAAAGACCGTAACCACGTGTGTGTTTGCTTTGGCAGCTTCATGTCTGATGAATTTCATTGAAGCATCACTGAACAACTGTCCAGATTGCAACATTGAACTCCATTTTGAGCGTATGGTTTCAAACAGCGCCCCTAGCCTGAAATATGTAGCCTGCACCAAAGTGGTTATTGGTAGGTTACGGATGCCTTTGAAGACAGAGTTTATTGATTCCACAAGATTTATTGTCATGTGGCCCCAACGCTGACCGTTGTCATATGCCCTAGTCCACTTCTTCAATGGAATACTATCGATCCACCGTACCGCATCTTCATTTGACAATCTTATTTCCTCGCGGTAGTGTTTGAAAGAAGGTTCTGATAGCGCGTAACCTGCATTGACAACCTTCTTCCGCAACGTCTTATCTTTGATTTTCCGCATGAAATTCTGAGCAATATGTCTAATACATAACACATGCGTCGAAGAAGGATTTGTATTAGACATATTGCTCAGAATTTCATGCGGGAAATCAAAGATAAGACGTTGCGGAAGAAGGTTGTCAATGCAGGTTACGCATTATCATAACCTTCTTTCAAACACTACCGCGAGGAAATAAGATTGTCAAACAAAAATGTGGTATGGTGGATCGATAGTATTCCATTGGAGAAGTGGACTAGGGCATACGACAACGGTGAACGTTGGGGCCACATGATAACAAATCTTGTGGAATCAATGAACTTTGTCTTCAAAGACATTTGTCACCTATCAATAACTGCTTTGGTGCAGGATACATATTTCAGGCTAGAGGCGTTGTTTGAAACCAGACGCTCAAAATGGAGTTCAATGTTGCAATTTAGACAGTTGTTCAGTGATGCTTCAATGAAATTCATCAGACATAAAGTTGCCAAAACAAACACACACATGGTTACGGTCTTTGATCGAACTAAAGATTGGTATAGTGTTGTCGAGTCCATGGATCACAATGAGGGCATGCCGATGGGACAGTACAAAGTCGAACTAGATAGAGGTTGGTGCAACTGCGGAAAGTTCCAAGCCTTTTGTACCCCCTGCTCCCATGTCATTGCAACATGCTCAAAGGTTTGAAGGGATTCATCTTACTTGCTATCGGAAGTTTACAAAGTCGCCAGCCTTTCAAATATTTATAAACTAGTTTTTCCGTAGTGGCAAAAGAGGATTATTGGCCAGAATATCAAGGGACATCGTCTGGCACAACGAAGTTATGCGAAGGAAGAAAAAGGGTCGCCCAAACAGCACCCGGATTCGAACCGGAATGGATACGGCGAACAAAATGGTTAGACTATGTAGTTCATGTCGTTAGTCAGGTCACAATCGTAATAACTATCATAGTGTTGAAATAACCACAACAAGATAAATTTACATGTACCTCTATTGCAATATATGAAAAACTAAATATATTTCATATTAGACGTTTGTGACGAAAGTACCATTACATAAACAGTAACACAAATAATTATAACAAATACAATACAAGAATTATGCAATTACAACCATCAAAACAATTTTGAACATGTAATGCATCATTCTACGAGCGTCTTGGTCGGTCTTAATATCCACCCATTCGCGCACTTCTCCGTTTTGGTTTAACGTGGACACAAGTCATTGTATTCTTCTAATATGTTCACCCTCTCCAATTTCTCCCTCTAACCAACTGTACAACGTCTGATTAAGACGTTCAAACGTATCTGTGTTCCAAAGTTGAATCTGTATCGAAGCCGCAACGGCGGAAAATATTACATCAGCATTTCGTTGCTGAATGTATACAGACATTATTGAAATAGAGAAAATTGAAGTTGATGGTGGTTGAACTAGACAAATTATGGTATTATGAGATGAGTTTGAGTGAAAAATTGCATCCAAGGCGTGGTATTTATAGAGACGGAACATCAATTGTACAAAACACGTGGGCGCCTGAGGGATTGGCGCCCACAATGACATGCATGCAGGCGCCAGATGAATTGGCGTCCACACTACCAAGCACACATAGGCGCCACTAGCATTGGCGCCTCCTCATGAGGGTCAATGCATGCGCCACTAGCATTGGCGCCTCCTCATGAGGATCCCTATGCATGCGTCAATGCTATTGGCACCTCCTTTTCATGCATTGGGGATGTGCCAATTCATCTACCACATCCTCTTCAAAACAAGGTTATTTTGATAATTTTCTTGAATTATTGATTATTTTTGAATTTTTTTTCAAAAAAAAATATTTAAAAAAAAAAAATCCTGATCTTAAATCATTTTTTACTAAGCTTTCATGTCATTCATATTCAAATATTATAAAAATTAATTATAATTTTTTTATAAGATATGCTATAATAATAATAATAATAATAATAATAATAATAATAATAATAAATAATAATAATAATAATAATAATAGTAATAATAATAATAATAATAATAATAAAACATAGTTGAAATACATTGACGGTGTAAAAGGATTTTACACCGTCACTTAATAATAGACTTTGGATATTGAAACAATGATTTTACACCGTCAGTTAATAATAGACGTTGGATATTGAAACAAGTTTGACTTTTATTTTAAAAATCTATAAAATAATACACAAAATGTATAGTAATTAATCCCATAATAATAATTTGTCTTTTAAATTGTTATGTTTGTCTTTATCATTTTCAATTATTACGTTTATTTTTTAATGAAGTTGTAATAATATTATTTATCGTTTAAAGTTCACAAATATCTTCAAGAAATAACATAACACTTAAAATGAAACACACTATCAATTATAAGTGCAAAAAGGTGACAATTATTTGAAGTTAAAATATAAAAATAAATTATGTGAATCAACTAAAATAGAGAAGAAAAAAAACTAAAATAATACTTTTATTTATATCTACGACAGGCCAATCTAAAAAGTTCAATAAAGTCTAGCATTTTAACATAAATTTATTTTGATATAAATTTTAACTGAATCTGTTTGATTTACAGGTGTAGTCTGATTTAAATCTAATGCCTTTATGACACGTTACACATTTATGACACAAGTTTGTATGATCCTTTGAGAAATAAAAATAAAATAAACGAATTATTTTGAACTGAGCAGAGTAAGAATATATAATGACTTGGTAATAAATTATTAATTAATATCAATTCATCCCTATTTTTCAAACAATCTCTACTTATCACAGCATCACATACTAACTAGTTTCTACAAACATTCAAGCATTTAAGTAGCATTAACAGAAAAAGTAAAATGCGTGTAGAATTATGTGAGCTCACTCTCGAGCAAATCTATTGGCATGGGCTTCTTTTTCTTCCTATATCACATTTCATAGGCCTTTAAGTTACAACTTACCCTTTTTAAATAGCAAGGGAAATCAATTATAAATTTAAAAAGAAAACTATTGTAGTACATCTAACCTCAAAATTTTAGCATTCATCAAGCAAATGTTGCCTCAACTCAATTCTCCTGCTCTCAGAACTGGCACTCCCTCGTTTTCACCTATCCATTCTACCCTTACCAGCCTAGACCTTTAACTAATTAAAATTTGTAGGTAGATAATTTTTTTTTAAAAGGACCTACGTGCATTCTCAGTTAAATCATAACTCATCGTGACTTTCAGGTTGCTCGTCAACCTTTTCTTCACTTTCGCCTTTTGACGGGTTAGCAGATTCATCACTTTTAGAGGAACTATCAGTTGAGGTGGAATCAGAATTATCAGTAGTATGCTCATTGCTCTCACTTTCATTCTTTGTGGCCTTCTGAATCTTGGGCTTGGGCTTGGGGATTCTATTAATACTGGCGACCTGTACATAAACATTGAACACCTCAACATAAATGGCACTGCTTTCATGGACAAGTAAATCATGTGCCAACACGGTCTTCACTAGAAAAGTAGAAGAAATGGTACCTTGTTTTGCAGTTCAAACACCTTTAGATGTACTTCTTCAGATGTAAATGCAGGCTTACTGAATCCAGAAGTTCTTCAAAAATTTAAAACAAAAACAGAATAAAAATTAATAATTAACTACATTAGATTTAGAACTATTATTATGTGTAGAGGAAATTACTCAATGACCAAAATCAAGTCGAGCAATTAGGGAAAATGAAATCTTTACAAAGCTAGATTATAAAACAGGATTAGAAATGGGGAACATTGATCTATTTAACAGAGTATGTTAGCTGATCAGTGCATCAATGTGATACATGATGAGATACCAAGACTGAACAATGGAAATGTATTCAAGAGCAAAAGAATATTTCGCCATACAAGAACAACAAATTACTGACAGGAACTTACGTCTTTTGCTCAGTTACTTTCTCATCCAACCAATTCTTTAACTTTTCTGCAATATTAATCACCTTGCAAAATAGCAACCCCAAAACAGAAAATGATTTTTCCAGATGTAACATGTTGGTTTTAATAGATTCAAGAAAATAGAAATCAAGATAAATCAAATACCTCATCTACTCGTTCTTTTGGAAGCCAAGACTTCTTTGCTTTCCACTCTTCTACAATCTGCATATATCAAAATGACACATGATAAATGAAATGAGCCAAAGCGTATACTAATCAGAAATTTCTTGATGGTACCTGTTTCAGCTCATTAATGTATTTGCGGGCATGCTCAACTGCTGCTGGTCGAGCTGTAAGCTCTTTTAACCTAAAATAGATGTTACACTCTTCAGAAAAACTTTACCATACTATAAAGGTATACATAGTAAACATGATAGACCTATATTAAAATAGAATACAACAGACCTGAAGAAAATTGGATCTCCAACAGCTTTCAACTGATCCAGACGCCCTTCAAACTCTGTGGCATTGGCATCTTCACCATCTGTATACAACCAATCTTGCACCTGACAGAATGCAAGAAGCCTAAGTCAAAATTCTTATCAATGACATTTCTTGTTAGTTGGCCAAGGAAAAGGGTTATAACCTCATTAAGCTTCTCAACAAAGGACTCACGTTCCTCACTCGTAGAAACTTTTTCAAACTCCTCAAGAGTCTCAATCTGATAAAAATAAGGAAACCAGTAAGAACAAGGTGAAATATTAATAGCTACACTATCAAGTACAAAAAAGAAGTTAGATAACTTTATAACCTTCTAAAAAAACAATAGACATAAAATTTATAAAATGGAAACCAATAAAATAAGGGCGGGGGATCATTCCCAAATACTACCCTCTCCCTGTAGAAAACTATATAGATCAGAAAAAGTATCTATAAACATAAACAGATTACGGTGAATGCAAGCATAAGATTTGATGGGGCCTTCTTGAGTTAATTTGCCTAGAGATTAGTGTACCTTTCGTTTTAAAACCTTAATCCTTATTCTTTCATTTCTTAGTTGTATTTTGATGACATTTTTTCACAAAAGTAAAACGATAAAAAAAACAAGACAGTGAGTTCAAATCCTTCAGTATGAGCTTGAAATCAACTAATTAAAGGCTAATATTTAAGAGATTCTCTGTAAGACGATTAGAAAATCTAAAAGATACTTTACGTTGTAGGAATGATGAAGGCCTTAAAGATTAAAAAAAAACAAGCATATTGTTTTTTACCAACCTTTTCTTTAGTAGTATATATATATCCTTCTAAATTATTTTTAGACTCGGCTGTCCGTTTCCTTTCTGCGTCTTTTTTGTCTAGTGCTTGTAATTTTGTTTTAGCTTCAGCAAGAAAATCTTCCGATAGAGACATCCCCGGTCCTGTAGTCTTCTCAACAATCTGCCACCGGTAAAAAAGAAGAGCCAACAAGAGAAGTATGTTAGAAGATCTTGTTTCAATCTTTTTCATCTCAATAATCACCAGGCTTGGCTGGCTTTCACCTTTAATGGTACCCTAAAGGTCCGTTTTTTCAGCTTTCTCTCTGTAGCAGGTTCAGCAGGAGCTTGCTCTTCTGCACTCGTATTAGATGTCTTACTAATACCACTATCACTTTGCACACTTTCATTGTTTTCGTCAGATTTGTTACTAGCACCAGATTCATCAGATACATTTGACGAAATAGTTGAATTCTCTACGGTCAAGTTCTTCCGGGGAACTTCCACCCACTCTGTTATTTCAACAACAGCGTCTGCCCGATCCAGAGAAAGAACTCCACTTCTACTAAGAGAGAAATGTACATTTGCCTTAATGGGGGACGACAGATTCCGAGATGAGTATCTACGAGAACAGAAAAGGCCAAAAGAATAGGAAAGAATTAGAGATTTTACAGATTTGGTATTAAAACAACTCCTTGAGGGGTTTAAATCAGCAATTATATCCAAAAAAAATTAGGAAGTTTTCTATCCTTACTTGCCACTTGCATCTGTTAAACCAGATATTTGGTATTGAGCAATTAAAGGAGAGGTTACACCAGGTGGCAAAAGATGTTCACTTTCATAAGCTAGTGAAACTTCAAAATCTTTGTCATGATTAATGGATCTGAACATCTGTTAAGTAAACCATATGAAAATTGATTAGTAAATTTAGAGAATATAATTGATCATTTCACTTTTCTGATCATATGCATTGCAAGAAACTTCAATTGGTTTACCTTACTCGGGAGTTTCTTCATTTTAGGTACAAGTAACTGCCTAGAACTTTCACTTTTCGGAAGATCGGCGCCACTCAATTCAATCACAAACTCATATAAGGAGCCATCAACCATACCTAGTTTTCGATTTAATTTGATACCATCACTTATATTTGCAGCATGCAGAGCAGCACCAAGAACTATTGCTTCATCGGCGTCAAGATGCCTATCAAGTTCTTTTCTACCAAGGAACTCTTGAAGCTTAGCCTGTAATTATAGTTAACAGAATAACAATAAGTAAACTTCTAGACGTCAGTGCCGGACTGCTAAGTAAATACTTCATTCGTAAACTTAAGTACAAACATTGTATCAAAGAAAACAGAGGAAACGACTAAGTACTGCAGTTTTACTTGACAATAAAAAGATCAAATATAAGTTTACAACTATGGCATGAATTTTCCAACTTAATCATATATTTGATATATAAAAGAACTTATGCAACTGAATCACATCCATGTTGTCTATCTCTTGATAAGAAGCTGGAATAGAAATAGAATGGGGAAGAACTCCCCAAATTACAGAAAAAAGATTGTAGTACTAGGAAGATCTTCTCCCTGACCAAAGACCCGATATTCTTACTCAATTGAATGTTCTAGCCTTACATTCATTATATTTTTTGTAGCCTAGTATTCCCCTCTCCTAACATCTCTACGATAAATAAAAGATTTAACAAGTGAGCTGTCAGCTGCCCTCTAATTTCCCCTCATTCAAGTTAACCAAAAAAAAGGAAGTAGCAAGCATATCTTCACGTATAACAAGGTCACGTTCTCCGACGTGGCAAAAAATTGGCGTAATGTTGTATATAACATATGATAGTTCATACATAAAAAAAACAAATGTTGACTGGTGAGACAATAATAAAAATCATGGAGCTCTATCTTGTACAAATACCAGCAGATCTAATCCCGCTAATACACAGTGCAGAAAGCATGACAGTAAACGAAAAAAGATTATTCAAACCTGTAACTTTGGCACTCTGGTAGCACCTCCAATTAACTCCACTGCATATATTTGATCTGTTGACAAGCCTGAATGCTCAAGCAACTCTTTCAATGGTAAGAGAGATTTTTCCCAAATATCTTTACAGAGCTCTTCAAACTTCTCACGGGTTATTGAGCTCCTGTAAGAAAAGAAGCCTTGAATAAAGGATCCTTAGGTGCTATACATAGTATAATTACATCATGCCTTGACAGTTACGGGCTATTATGGGGAAGTTATACGAAAGGGGATCTTGAAAATTGATTCAGTTTAGGAACTGTCAGAAACATAGGGATTTAGGCAAGAAAAAAACAGAGAACAGAAATTTCAAATTATGTTACCTTGTGTATATTGATGTGAAACAAGATAAAAAAAAAACATCTTCTATTTATGATAATACTGGACCAGACTCCTAACCATTGGGGGTTAGGTCTAACGGGAGGGACTAGACTTCTATGACTGTCAGGATCGTAGGGCTTTAGGCAAGGAAGAAAATAACAGAGAACTGAAACTTCAAATTATGTCACCTTGTGTATATTGATGTGAAACATAATAAAAAACATCAACTTCAATTTATGCTAATACCTAATCATACTCCTAAACATTGGAGGTTAGATCTGGCGAGAGGGGCTAGACTCCTATGATGTGGCAAACTAAAGCCTGAATCCCGGCTAGAAGAGGAGTTCACATTTAGTGTCTGAATTGGATTAACTCTAGTGGAGGGAACCTATGGAAAACTAATCCAAGATATTCTAATTATTCTCAAACATACACTGGTGCCAAAAAATATCATGAGATATTTTCTCGATGACATGAATATGATTTTTGTCTCCATAAAAAAAAAATTGTATTGATCCCTCTTAAATTCCCTTCCTCTGGTTTTGACACTTTATCACTTCATAATGAACACATCTAGTTTCTAATGATTCTTGTTGAGTGATCATTTGAATGTGGCATAATGTGTCAAAATTATATTCATATTAGACAATTGTGGACCATTCACTTGTGAGACTACAATTAATATAAAATAGTAAGATAATTTATGGAGAAGAAAGGAAAACAGGCTAGAGACATAACCCTTCATAATGATGTCTACTCCTATTACAAACACATGGAAATGGAAAGATTCCACCTTGACAAAACCCAAAGAAAAGAACATTTACTTCACATTCAGCACTACATGGAACAGCATGTGCCAAAAATAGACATGCAGTGCCACACACCAAAAAAAAAATATGCTCTACTGAATTTGATCTTCCAAAAGACTATTTTAGATCAAATAACCTTGGATTGTTTGGTTGATTTTCTTGCGATTGTTCAAAAGAATATGTTAACTAGTGAAACAGCATAATTTAGTACAACACTGTGATCTATGTATGAAGTACAAACCATTAACTTAAGTTAGAAATGATAGAAATTAACACACAAATTCATTGATGTCGGTAATACCCAACAAGTAAATGAGAAGCTTTGAACTAACTACCAACCTGAAATCCACATCACCATGAAGCGACTCAACAGAAATGGGAGCTCCAGTGTTTGCGCTGAGAATTTCTTTTGTCCGTTTAACCTGCTTCTTTAACTTAGCCATAGCCTTTGGAAATTTTCTCACATCTATTCCACCACCAACTTGTGCATTGAATTCATTAGCAAAATACTCTACCAGTCGCAATTCCATATGCTGACCACCCAGCTCAGGGTTCCAACGAACATCCTTGACCTACATGGGTTATGAAGTGAACAAATTAAGAGGAATGCAGTACAAGTTTAGCTCCCAATTAGCATGAATGCAATCCCAGATCTTTTAATTATAAAATTATTCTTCTGATATTTGGTTGTAGTCATCAATCCTGGTCCCTATATTATGCATTTATTCCTTCATTAACATCATGAATTCAAACTAATCAACTTTCATTAGACAAGTACATTACTATTAAAGAATACAGAAAATCTCCAACTGATAAATTTCATATTTATATTTATGGACCAAATTGAACACATTTTCCCAAAAATACCATACCTGAAACTGATTCACCGAAACTGTCTTCCCATACTCTTTACTTTTATAAGAGGAGAAATACACAAGTGCAGCATAGGTACTGCTAGAACCCATATCATAGAAAACTACATGCCTTGACTCGTTTGAGAAATCCTTATCGATCCCATACTGCAACGCCGCACCAGAATGCTCGTTAATCAACGAAAGAACATTAATCCCGGCTAACTCTGCCGCCTGAAGCAATCCTCTCCGTTCAGCTTGTCCGAAATAAGGTGGAACAGCAATCACCGCGTCTTTGATGGGAATCTTCGAATGAAACTCAGCCAAATTCGCGGCGTGACTCAAAACCATAGCAACCAATTCCTCAGGCGAATACTCGGTGCCGTTTTTGTCAACCACGAAATTCACAGTGCCTCTTGTAGAATCCTCCTTCGCTTCGAAAGGTAAATACAATGAATCTAGAAACTTCTTAGCAGAAGCGTAGGGTTTCCCAATTAGGTCTCTCATTTGAGAATAAACCTGTTGCGGATACCGCGCGACTAGACCCGCTGCTTCCTCGCCGAGGAGACGGTCTCCGTCGTGGAACGAAACTAGCACCGGCGATTTCCGCTTTGACATCTCGTTGATCGCGACTGAGATCGGAGCCTGACCTGGCTTTAGGTTAACCACCGTTACCTTGAGCGATTCGGAGCCTAGATCTATGCTGAATACGGCGGAATCCGACGGAGAGAAGAGGAACGTTAGAGCGAATGCGATTAGCGTCAGCTTCGCGATGAGCCGCGCCATTGTGGAGAGAAAGTTTGTGTTTGGCTGGTGAGAATTTTGAATGAAATGAAATAAAAATAAAAATGTGTTGATTGGGAAAGAAAATAAGGAAAAGAGAGTGAGATTTCGTTTCTTCTCCGGCGTGTTGCGATGGGTTTATTGATGAGATATGAAAATTGAGTGTTTAGTTTCTGTTTTTTGGGAGTGAGGGTGTTTACGTGGGAGTGACCGAAAAGAGAGAAGGTTGAACCAGTGATGAAAAGACACGTGGTAGAATGTACACGTGGCATAAGATGAAATGGGGTGTGGTGTTGTTATTCTTGCAGCTTATGGATCCTCCTCGAGTCAAAAATGTAAGATGTTCGGTAAATGACACTTATAGCCTTAACGTACAATATACTCCTAAATTCTGTTTTTGAGAGAAAGAGTGCCACTAAATAAGGGTATGTTAACTTTTTGCTCTAAGATCAAATTGGAAAATAATAAGTGCATTGCTATTCCCATTCTATAAAAGGTTATCAATCACCTTTATGAAACTCAAAAATAACTTCTTTCTTTCCGAAAGACACCTTCATTATCTTCACAATTAATTCGAATACTAATCTTTTAGACCTAACCTCATGACAATATTGTTAAATATGTACTACTATTCTGATTTATAAGAAATTAAACAGTATAAGAAATATAATTTAGTGTATTTAAATGTTTTAATTTTATACGAGAGATAACACAATTATTATTATACCATCAATTAAATTATCTTTCATTAATAATATTAAATCATTAATATATATATATTTTTGGAATAAAGACATTAATTCACATAAATTTGTTGACATTGACTTATATTTAAGATAAAAAAAATTAAAAGATTTTTTGATAATAACTAAGACCTGAGAGAGTAATTATTTATGTTAAGTATGTTTGTAGATACAGTATTCAATAGAGTTAAAGTTGAATATTATTTGTAGTAATCGAAGTTGTATGTATTCAACAGAGTCTAATACAGATTATCGAAATTAGTTAGTTTGAGATTGTGGTAGTATCATTATAAATAGGAAGTCATTTTGTATCTGAAAGTGGATATGAGATCAAGAAGATCAAGAAAAAATCAATACATTCTTCGTTTCACTTTTATAACCAATACTCTCTCAATTTTATCTTCTCTCTCATAACTCCAATTTTTCTTTCTTTTTCAAATTATTGTGCAAGTGAATCATATTGCAACCAATGTGTGGTTGAATCACTCGAGTGAATAGTAAAGAACAAGGATCCTGAATCAATCACGAACGTGATTGAATCTTCTTCTATCAAGATCGATTCCAACATTTGGTATCTAGAGCACTAGTTTTGATTCTTGTGAAGCACATGGCATTGTCTTCTCATCCAGACGGTCATTTTCCAGCAAAACTTCATATCTTGAATGAAAAGAATTATGATAATTGGTGTAAGCAAATGAAGGTTATCTTATGTTATTAAGATGTTTGGGATCTTGTGAAAAATGGAGCGACACCAATTAACGACAATATCACATATGAACAAAAGGTCGCGCATAAAGATTTGGAGAAAAAAGATTATAAATCCCTCTTTATAATTCATCAATGTGTTGGTCCAGACAACTTTGAGAAAGTTGGTGATGCAGATTCATAATGAGGTTTCAGACCACTACTATAAATAATATATTTTATGACAAAACTTTCACCTCACCGAGCAAAAAAAATGAGGCATAATTATAGGACGCGTCATGTTTTATTTTATTTTTTATAAAAATATCATTTATTCCCTCGATTTTCGAAAATAATTGAGGGGAAAACTAATTCAGGGCATGCTCCAAATCTCAACAAATGCAGTTTATGTTTATATTTTTTTTAAAGTGGTGTCTTTTTTATTTTTTTGTTTATTTGTAAATTAAATTATTTTTTCCTTTAGTTTCTTTAATAATTTAGGGGTTAGAAAATCAGATTTTTACTATAAAAGCACTCGTAAATTAAGTATTACCCTAAGTTGTATTTTGGAATAACCTTCAAAAGTTGTCAACCAAAGAAAATACTTCATAATTTATTGCTTTCCTCCGTTGACAATATTGAGAAATATATTTCTAAACATACTGTAAATTACAAACAATGGTGTTGTTTCACAATACGAATCCTTTGTTTGAGTATTTCAGCATACAAAGAAATTGGTGAATGATAGAAAAAATTAAAAAATAAACAATACATGTTAGGTTTCAGTTTTTACCATTCACCATTTTTTTGCAAATAATATATTACTTCGGCTCTTTTATAAAACCGAAAGGTAAAATGAATAAGCCATTTGTCACCTCGGTTTTGTCTAACAACCGATGTGAAATTGTTTACTCTGATATATATATATATATATATATATATATATATATATATATATATATATATATATATATATATATATATAACTTTGTTTAACGAAGAACATATAATAAAACAACTCCCACAAAATCCTAATGAAGATCTCGAAACAATAAGATTCCTAAAGACATATCATCCTCAAACTCCTAAAAAAGTAAGGAAATACGAAGATGATATATGTTTAGGACTCTGGTTCGCTTCTTCTTCTTCTTCACTTCTTCTTCACATGTCTGGTATGTCTAACATCACTATTCATGTTACATTAATGTTGTTGTTGTTGTTTGTTGTGTTGATGAGCCCAAAAACCTTAGAGGTTTTAATCTTGTGGTTGTTTTTTAGACACGTTAGAAGTTAATCTTGTTATTGTTTAAATTGAGATTGATGTTATATGTTGTTGTTTTTGTTGAAATAAATATGTTATAGGTTTATTGAGATTGGTGTTATAGGTTTATTGTTGATATTGTTGTATTTTTGTTGAGATATATTTTTTTTAGTTGTTGTTTAATGTTAGTTGTTGTTTAGATTGAGATAATGTTAATTTTGTTGTTATTTATTGTTGTTGTTGTCTAGTTAGTATACTTAGCAAAGTTTTGAAATCTACATGTTTAGGGTTTAGTTGTTGTTATTGAGTTTGAGATTTAGACTAAGACTATATTTTTTGTGATTCCTTGTACAACTCTCATTTTGTTCCTCTGAGCATGTCAAGAGGACATGATAGTGAAAGAAAATACAATTGAGTTTATTATATCTAATGTCGATTGTTTGTTTCTCTAACCCCTCTTTCAACATATAATTTATTAAATTGTTTTTGGAAATAGTAATATGAAAAATTATGTTGTATTTGAAAAACATCTTACATTAGTCAATATTTTTTGGGCATTTTGTAACTCATTATTCATCTCATGTTCTTTAATTGTTAAAATTTCTCCAATACTTCTAGTTTTGATTCAACTTTCTTCCGTACTTGTTGAATGAGCATGTATGGAAGAAAGTTGAACGCAAACTAGAAGCATTAGAGAGATTTTAACAATTAAAGAAAGTGAGATGAATGATGAGTTGTAAAATGTCCAAAAAAAATATATTAGAGTAATTTGTTCTTCAAATATAGTTGTTCATATAATTATTTTGTAAAGCAAATTGAAAAGTTATATGTTCAAATAGGACTTAATGATACAAGCAATTCATATTAGATATAATAAACTCAAGCGTGTTTTACCCCGTCAGTTATATTTCAAAACCGATGAGATGTGTTTTTTCGCCATTTAAAAACTCCCAAAAGGATCTCACTAGGGATCGAATCCATGACCATTTCAACCATCCCCTCGATTATTTAGAAACTGAGGGGTAAAATGGAAAATTTTCATGTTGTCCTTTGTTATCTCGCATGTGTAACTGAGGTAAAATCTACTTTGCGCCCGAGGTAAGATGTGTTTTTTGTAGTTGTGGATATCTTGGAAATTCTTTATTATGTGTTGAGAAGGTGCAATAAGTGAGGTTACAAACTCACAAAAGAATGTATGAGTTGCTTCAGATAGAAGAAAATAAAAGTGTGACTAATTTTTTCACTAGGATAACAAGGCTAGTGAATCAAATTAAGATGTGTGAAAAAGTGTTAACATCAAGTTCGATAACTACAAAGATCTTGAGGTCATTGCTTCCAAAATTCGATCATGTGTTTGTATCCATAGAAGAATCGAAGGACATATCAAGTATGATAAAAGAAGAGTTTCAATGGATACTTGAATCTCATGAACAAAGAATGGCTGAAAAATCTGCGAGCAAGAAGAAAGGTGATGTAGCTCTGCAGGAAGAAACAAAAAAGAAAATAAAGGCAAAGGAAGATGGAATGGAAACAAACATAGATGAGGTTACGATAATTCAAATGGTAGGAGTCACCAACAATAAGGAAATTCTCTAAATTAGAGACAATCCACAAACCAACAAAATCACATAGGTGGTGTTGTAGGTAGAGGAAGAGGTGGTGGAAGGAAACCTAATAAGAGTCATATTTTGTGTTATAATTGTCAGAAGTATGGTCAATATGCTAGTGTTTGCCCTAAAAAAATAACCATAAGATGATGCAAGGCTTGCAAAAGAAGAAGAAGAAGAAGAAGAAGAGGTGTTGTTGATGGTTACAACAAAGAAGGAAGAAAAATATGAAGATCAATGGTATTTAGATTCAGGGTGCTTATTACACACGACTAGAAGGAGAGATTGGGTTGTCAATATCAATCCCTCCATAATGAGCAAGGTGAAAATTTGAAATGACAATACCCTAGCTACTAAAGGAATTGGTGATGTCCTAATCATGAGAAAAGATGGTAAACAATCAATAATCTCAAATGTGTTATACATTACAGGCATGAAAAGCAACTTGCTAAACATTGAGCAACTGATTGAGAAGAATTGCAAAGTATTGATAGAAAACAAGATGATGAGAGTACTTCACTTAAGTGGCAAGGTAATCTTGAAGGCACGTGTCTCAAAATAGGACCTTCAAAATTAAGCTTGAAGTGATGGAACATAAGTTCCTATCAACTGTAGCTAGCAGAGATGAATGAATATGGCACTAAAATCTTCGTTGCTTAAATTTCAAAGACAACAATAACCTGAAGAGAAGAAATATGATTTCAGGTCTACCAGAAATCCATATTTCAAATGAAGTGTGTGAAGAATGTGTTCAGGCAAAGGAACACAAAACAACTTCAACAATGATGCAAAAAGCAATTCTAAAGCTACCCTTGAGGTCATATACACAGATGTGTGTGGTCCTCTTAATTTATATTTAATTGGAGGTAACAAATACTTTGTTACAATTATAGATGACTATAGCAAAAAACTATGGACTTACCTGATCAAGAAGAAAAGTGATGTGATTGAGGTATTCACCAATTTCAAAGCTTTGTGGCAACAAGATCAAGATCTTAAGGATTGATGGTGGTGGAAAATATGTGTCAAGAGACTTCGATACACAATGTGAAAGAGAAAGGATTGGGCATGGGGTGGTGCCACCATACACCCCTCAACAAACTGGTATTATTTAAAAGAAAAACATGGTCATCATGAATATGGTGAGGATTATGTTGAAGGGCAAGCATCTATCAAACGAGTTATGGTGAGGATAATGTCTCTAATTAAACTAGACAATTAGTACAAGCAACAATACAAGCATGGTGAACTATATGTTCCCTTCGTAGTCTATAGAGAGTGAACGCTACTCGAGCTTGAAAACTCTTTGATTTTCTGAATATCGTAGGAAAGTACTCTGTTTAATTTTCAGATCGACGAAAAGTATGTTCTCGCAGATCCAAAATTTAAGTGGGGTATTGCGTCATTGAAATACACAAATGCAAGATGGCGATATGTACTCATTCTGGTTTGTGTAAAGAAAATGAAATGAGAGACCCTATTTATAGAAGTTGTAGAGCAATAAAGAGCTTACAAACATGAACATATCTGCATGAAATACTTCGGAGATACATATCTGAAACCGTTTTTTTTTTAAATATGGTCTATTCGAAGATACATCTTTGGATAATCTCATGTTTTGTATTTTTTAATAATTAGAAGATGTGTCAAATAATGAAATGAATGATATTTACCTGCAATTCTAGCTTATTTTGCTCTCTTTAAAGTGATGAAATACAAGAATGATGTTTTGGTGTTGAAAAATTTATTGAGAATGAGATCAACTTTTTCAAAGATTTTACTGTGGTTTTTATTTTAGTTTGTTTTAGCATGAAGAAGAATCTCATGCAAAGTGGTGTTTTACACCAAAATATAATACCGAGATACATCTCCCAACTATTTTTTTTTTTAAAAACTAGAATGAAAAAAAAATGTGATTTTGAGTGCATAAGACATTTTAAAATTTTCAAGACTGTGAGTGGCACCACCAAGAATGAAAAGAGTATTTCCCTCATTATGTCACTATTTTACTAGTCCTGTGTAGTACGTCTTGACATTTTGACATTCCAACTCTTCATTTGTAATCAGGTGTAATTCACACATTCAGCCAAATTTGCCCTCAGGACTAAAAAAAACTATTAAGTTGTGTGTTTGGTTCTACTTTGGAATAGACAAAAATGATTGAGTTTGACATGTTTGATATTCTAAAATTAAATAATTGATTTTACTTAAAAATTATAATTTATAACTTTTAAATCTAAGCTTGACTGCATGAGAGTACCCAAACATAGTTGTAAGAGTAGCAATTACAAGTTGGCTGTTTATGAAATCAGTGCTTGTGTCACTTGCAAGCAAATAATTTGTTCAACCCACACCGAACTTTTCGTTTTTCTATAGTATCTAAAATGCATACTGTTTGGCATGCATATCACTATCAAAAACAAATATTCATGATATACTTTTCTTTAACCAAATGTCACAAGTTAAACTTTCCAATAAAAACAAATTGTCAAGATTTCACAAATGCGGGAATGTTCTCCATTTCATCCAGGAAAGGTACAAAGTCAGATGATAAAAGAAAATTAATTTATTAACTTATATCACAACAATCATGTCCCCCTACCTCAGGGAACTTGCTGATGAGTTGCTGCCGATTTTTTTCTCATTGTCCAAAATGCAGCAAAGTAACGATTCTGCAAAGAGGAACACAGTTCTTTTAGCATATATAATTTGAAACAGAAGTTTTCAGTGTGTTCATATCATTGTTAAGTATTTGCTATGATTCCTATAGTTTTTGAAGGGAACACATCCTCTCTTGTAATATAAGGTGATGTGTATCACATCAAACAATTTTCCAATACTATACAATATTGATCTAAATGAAAACTTTCAATTCAACAATTCATTTGCTTAAACTCATGTGTGTCTTTGTTTGTGTGTGTTGGTCAATTTAGAATTTCTTAATTTAAGTAGCCGACCATAAATTTGTGACATAACAAGATTAGAATCTTACTTGCATCATTGATTTAGGATTGGTCGTGTAGGTAGTCTCAATGGTCCTTTCTTTCTGCAACCCATGACAAGATAATGTGAATATGATTAGTCACTGGCATAAATAGAAGGGGCATTACCCAAATCAAATGAGATTACCTCAAATTCTAATCCATAATTCAATGCAATCCTTTTAACGTCTTCTAAACTTAATTCAATCGACATTTCCTACATAAAAATTACAAATTAGATGATAAAGACACCACACACAGGATCATGCTATTGCTATTGTATGGGAAAAGAATCTTACATCGTCTTGTCCATACGTATCTGCAAAGTGATAAAGAAGAGGGCCCAAATTTATCCAAACCTGTGACGGTGTCAAGTTCATTCAGTATGAAGGACAATACCGAAATGAGAAAGACAACAGGAGCACAAAAAGACAAAAAGGAAAAAAGAGATATACAAGTTCTATTTGAATTTCGATTAAAGAACTTACTCCTCCATCTTTCAAAATTTGTGAAATAATTTCAATGTACTCGACAATATTGTGAGCAGTATCAATAAAGAAACAAGTTACAACTGCATCCCATGCACCTGCATGGCCATTGTAAAGCCTTGTCAGAAATTACAATAGAGATAGGGTGTTATATTATTGATGATTAGAATTAGAAATTACTATGTCTAAGTTCTATTTATGCAAATAACTTCTTACTGATATTTATCTTAATTTAAATCCTGTGATGCTCTTAATTTGCTTAATTTACATGATGGATCAAAAAAGAACAAAGCTTATGCGTAAGGAATAGCACCAAAAGATTAATACTTCCGTTTCTCTTTTTTGAGCCACTTATATAATATAACAAATAAGAAAGAAATATAGTTGCAGATAATTTCTCCTACCTATTTGGCTTGCATCACTGTAGACTTCAACGAAGTCACCTCCACACATGGAAAAACCTTCGGTAATTCCTGCACTGCTCTCACAATTGTAACAAAACAATATTAAGATTAAAAGATATATATTATATCAAACAAACTATTTTTGAGTTAGAATTTATACAAGCTATACATGTCACCTTTTTTCTATATTTGATCATGGTATTACATGAATAGGTCTTGTTTCTTAGCCTAATAGTTAATAAAGGAGCAAGGTATTAAAATTAAATACTGTGGCCAACAGCAACTTTTGAATTTAAACTAGGAGGCTAGCTGGACAGAAGTAAAATTCAATGTGTGCCGCCTTTGTTGTCAATCCTTAATGAAAGGGGGCTGTGTCTTAAAAATTCAACAACTGAAACATGGCTTTAGCCAGTAGATCATTGCGCCCTTTCCTTCCATGAGCAAACATGGCTTTAGCCAGTAGATCATTATGCCCTTTCCTTCGATGAGCTACTACTACTGAGTGCAAATTATTGACGGTGAATCCAGTTGGCATTAGAACAGATTGGATGCCGATCTAGCAGTTGCTACTATACACTTCATTTCCAGAAAAAAACGCTTCATTTGGCATGGACCATGTAACACCCCAAATACTGTTAGAGTAATTTGAATATTATTTAGTATGATTATTGGAAGGTAAAAGGAATTATTAAATAATATTGGGAATTATTATTATTATTATTATTATAGATGTTATTTATTTTAATAATAATTAAATAAATAAAATAATTGGAATATGAAGGGTGGAAGGGTAAAAGTGGAAATTGGTTAAAAGAAGCCAAAGGGAGAATTCAGTTTGTTTCACGTGTTTTGTCTCAGAGTCAGAGAAAGGGGAGAAACGCTGAAGAGAAAGAGAAGGAAGAGGAGGAGGCCAAAGATTGCTCAGAGCTTCCTTCAATCCAAAGAGGTAAGGGGTCTGAACCTTATTAAACAATGATATGTTGAAATTGGTGAAATATTGGGTGAACGAATTTGGGGTTTTTAGTCGAAGGAATTCGTAGAAATTATATGCAATGATGTTAGGATGGTGAAATCGAATAGGAGACTAACTGTACTAGATGATATGAGTGAGTTTATGTGAAATTGGACTGTTTAAGGATGAATTTGGATAGATCTCGTAGCAGGGAAAGCCATTGCAGATCTGGAAACTTGGTCTCTGGTCATACGCGTATGGCACTAGGCAATACGCGTATGAGACTGATGGTACACGTATGGCACTAGGCAATACGCGTATGGATGAGGAAGATGATGTTTTGAACGTGGGTTGGTCTCTGGTGGTACGCGTATGGGAATGTGATACGCGTAGCATACGCGTATGGACATGGGCAATACGCGTATGGGGTTGGTCAGACGTGGGCAATACGCGTATGAGCATAGGCAATACGCGTATGGGCAGACTTGTGGTCCTTCCTGGGCTGTTGTTGTGCAGTTTCGGTTGTTAGGCTGAGCGAGGTAACTTAGCTGATGCATAGTATACGAGGGATCATTTCCCGTGCTTTGAGGGATATAGATATTATTAGGGCGTGATAATGCGGTGTTTGATTATGTGTCATGATGTGATATGTTTTTATGATAGAATGTGTTAATGATGATGATAACATGACTATATGATGCTGTTGTTGCTATGTTGATTATGATGCATGCTTGGTGTGCATGCATTCATGAAAGGCCGATGCCTAGTGATGAACGGACTGAGTTCCAATGATGTTGTTGACTCCGGGCTTGTTGATAGGCTTGGTTCCTTACGGGGAACTCGGATTCTATGGTGATGAATCTGGGAGTAGTGATCCTGTAGTTGGTCACAAAATGGGTATACCGAGTCGTGTTGAGTCATGCATGGGTGTGTGCATTGCATTTGATATGTTGTTTTGTTGATGTTCATGAGTATGTTGATTATGATGATTATGATGAGCTGTGTTGGCATATGTGAAATGTATTTATGTTTATATTCCTGTCGTTATATTATTATTTAATAATGTAATTCTCACCCCTTCTGCATGTGTTTATGTTCATCTATGATGAGCAATGTGCAGATAAAGAGGAGTAGCTATTGTTGAGGTTTGAAGGATAAGTGTAGAGTTATTCTACAGAGTCGAGTCAAATGCTCTGGTCATGTGACACCGGGGTTATGGGATTCGATAGATAATTGGTTATTATTTACGTTGTTTATGATGACTAATATGTTGAGATGCTTTGTTGAGATAAATGATGAAATATTTTATGAATTGTTATGTGATGAATGATGATATTGTGCTATTGTCCGCTGCGAAGTTTTAAGTTTTAAATAATATATTTTACGTTGTGATGCGATAATTGTTATGTGGAAAGAAATGTAAACTCTTCTACATGTTGTACTCTGATAATATATTTAAATATGTCGTTCGGGTAGAAGGGTGTTACATTAGTGGTATCAGAGCCTGGTCAGTCCAGTCGAGTCATAATGGGAGGTTTTCCCTGTTGGTCGATTAGTGTAAATGACACTGTCGATATTTAACGGTTGTGGTTGTGTTGTGCAGAGTATGGCTGGAGAAAGCGACCGTGTGATTGCTGAGGCTTTGACTGCTATGGCACAGGCTATGCAGGCGCAGCAGAATCCGCCGGTCGACGAGTTTAGGAATTTGGGAAGGTTTCTGAAGAATAACCCTCCTACATTCAAAGGGCGCTATGATCCAGATGGTGCTCAGATTTGGCTGAAGGAAATTGAGAAGATTTTCCGGGTGATGACGTGTACTGAAGCACAGAAGGTGCAGTTTGGTACGCATATGTTATCTGAAGAGGCTGAAAACTGGTGGGATAACACTCGCCAGAGAATTGCAGTACCAGGTGCTGAGATGACTTGGGAAAGGTTCAAGACGGCCTTTCTGGAGAAATATTTCCCTGCTGATGTGCGATGTAAGAAGGAGATGGAATTTCTAGAACTGAAGCAGGGTAACATGTCTGTTGCTGATTACGCTTCGAAGTTTGAGGAGATGGTGCAGTATTGTCCTCATTATAATAATGCCGATGCTGAGGAATCCAAGTGTGTCAAGTTTGAGAACGGGTTGCGTCCCGAAATCAAACAAGGCATTGGTTACCAGGAGATTCGTAGGTTTCCTACACTGGTTAATAAGTGCAGGATATTTGATGAAGATAGCAAGGCTAGGACTGCTCATTACAAGAGTCTTAGCGAGAAGAAGAATAAGGATCGTGGTAGTCCTTATGCATCTCCAAATGGCAAAGGTAAGCAGAAAGTGGCAGATGAGAAGAAGCCAAGTGGGGGAGGATCTTCCATAGCTGGTAAATGTTTCAAGTGTGGCGAGCCAGGCCACCGTGCTGATAGCTGTACCAAGAAAGTGCTGAGATGTTTCCGATGCGGTCAGGCTGGTCATAGAGTTACTGAATGTAAGGATGCTGGTCCGACATGTTTTAATTGCGGCGAGAAAGGCCATATTAGTTCGCAGTGCTCGAAACCGAAGAAGGCGGCTACTGCAGCTCATACTACTGGTAGGGTGTTTGCTCTGAGTGGGGCTGAAGCTCCTAAGGAAGATAATCTGATAAAAGGTACTTGCTTGATTAATAATGTTGAATTGCTTGCTATTGTTGACACTGGTGCTACTCATTCGTTTATTTCGTATGAGTGTGCGACCAGGATTGGTGTGATTATGTCGTCCCTAGGCGGAAGTATGGTGATAGATACTCCTGCTAATGGTTCTGTGAAAACTTCTGTTGTCTGTCGAGGTTGTCATTTGACGATCTTTGAGAGAGAGTTCGTGGTTGATTTGGTGTGCTTGCCCTTGCACCAAATTGATATTATTCTGGGAATGAATTGGCTAGAATTCTATGGTGTGTTTATCAACTGCTATAGGAAGACGGTGCGGTTTTCTGAAGTTGGTGAGAATGATGAGGCAAGATTTCTATCTGCTAGGCAGGTGGGGGAATTTGTGAAAGATGAAGCTCAGATGTTCGCTTTATTTGCGTCTCTGCAAACGGATAAGAAAGTGGTGAGTGTAGAATTGCCTGTTGTCTGTGAATTTCAGGATGTGTTTCCGGAGGATGTAAGTGATTTACCTCCAGAACGTGAAGTCGAATTTGCCATTGACTTAGTACCAGGTACGAGTCCGGTGTCGATGTCTCCTTATAGAATGTCGGCAACTGAATTAGTTGAATTGAAGAAGCAACTTGAAGAATTGCTTGAGAAGAAGTTTGTGCGTCCAAGTGTTTCTCCTTGGGGTGCACCAGTATTGTTAGTGAAGAAGAAAGAAGGTACGATGAGGTTGTGTGTCGATTATCGGCAGTTGAATAAGGTGACTATCAAGAATCGGTATCCATTGCCGAGGATTGATGATTTGATGGACCAGTTGGTTGGAGCTCATGTTTTCAGTAAGATTGATTTGCGGTCGGGTTATCATCAGATCCGAGTGAAGTCAGATGATATTGCGAAAACTGCTTTTCGTACGAGGTATGGTCATTATGAATACACTGTGATGCCGTTCGGTGTGTCTAATGCTCCAGGTGTGTTTATGGAATATATGAATCGTATATTTCATCCGTACCTTGATAATTTTGTTGTGGTGTTCATAGATGATATATTGATATATTCTAAGACGGAAGAAGAGCATGCAGGACATCTGAGAATTGTTTTGCAGGTGTTAAGGGAAAAGAAATTATATGCAAAGTTATCTAAATGTGAGTTCTGGTTGAAAGAAGTGAGTTTCCTTGGCCATGTGATTTCGAGTGGTGGGATTTCTGTCGATCCTGCTAAAGTTGTTGCTGTATTACAGTGGGAGACTCCGAAGTCTGCTACTGAGATACGCAGTTTTCTGGGGTTAGCTGGTTATTATCGCAGATTTATTGAGGGCTTCTCTAAGTTGGCATTGCCGTTGACGCAGTTGACTAAGAAGGGTCAAGTGTATGTGTGGGATACAGCTTGTGAAGCGAGTTTTGTTGAGTTGAAGAGGCGGTTGACCAGTGCTCCAGTGTTGATCTTGCCTAATCCTGGTGAGCCCTTCGTTGTTTATTGTGATGCTTCTTTGATGGGTCTTGGTGGTGTTTTGATGCAGAACGGTAAAGTTGTAGCTTATGCTTCTAGACAGTTGAAAGTTCATGAGAGAAATTATCCTACGCATGATCTAGAACTTGCAGCTGTTGTATTTGTGTTGAAAATGTGGAGGCATTATCTGTATGGTTCCAGATTCGAAGTGTTCAGTGATCACAAGAGTCTGAAGTATCTGTTTGATCAGAAAGAGTTAAACATGAGGCAGAGAAGGTGGTTAGAATTACTGAAGGATTTTGACTTTGAATTGAGTTATCATCCCGGTAAGGCTAATGTAGTTGCAGACGCGCTGAGTAGGAAGTCTCTACATATGTCTATGATGATGGTTCGGGAGCTTGAGTTAATTGAACAGTTCCGTGATATGAGTTTGGGTTGTGAAGTTTCCGCTGATAGTGTAAAGTTGGGTATGCTGAAGTTGACTAGTGGAATTCTGGAAGATATTCGGAATGGTCAGCAAGTTGATGTCGCTCTAGTTGATCATATTACTATGGTTAACCGGGGTAATGGTGGTAATTTTGAGATTGATGAGAATGGCATCCTGCGATTTAAAGGTAGAGTTTGTGTTCCTGAGGTGTCTGAATTGAAAAAGAGTATTCTTGAAGAGGGCCATAGGAGTGGATTGAGTATCCATCCAGGTGCAACCAAAATGTATCAAGATTTGAAGAAGTTGTTTTGGTGGGCTGGTATGAAAAGAGATGTTGCTAAGTTTGTGTATGCCTGTTTGACTTGTCAGAAGTCAAAGATTGAACATCAGAAACCGGCAGGTATGATGCAACCTTTGAAGATTCCTGAATGGAAGTGGGATAGCATTTCCATGGATTTTGTGACAGGATTGCCGAGAACAGTGAAAGGTAATGATTCTATTTGGGTGATTGTGGATCGATTGACTAAGTCGGCGCATTTCTTGCCGATGAAGATTAATCACTCTTTAGAGAAGTTGGCAGAGTTGTATATTGAGGAGATAGTGAGGCTGCATGGTATTCCATCCAGTATTGTGTCTGATAGGGATCCCAGATTTACTTCTCGATTTTGGGAAAGTTTGCAGAGAGCGTTGGGGACTAAGTTGAGGTTGAGTCCAGCTTATCATCCTCAGACTGATGGTCAGACTGAAAGAACTATCCAATCCTTGGAGGATTTGTTGAGAGCTTGTGTGTTGGAACAGAGTGGTTCTTGGGATAGTTATTTGCCGTTGGTGGAGTTTACTTATAATAATAGTTTTCATGCTAGTATCGGTATGGCTCCATATGAAGCATTGTATGGTAGGAGGTGTAGAACTCCATTGTGTTGGTATGAATCAGGTGAGAGTGTTGTACTCGGACCTGAGATTGTGCAGCAGACAACTGAAAGGGTTAAGATGATTCAGGAGAAAATGAAGATTTCCCAGAGTCGTCAGAAGAGTTATCATGATAACAGGAGAAAGGCACTTGAATTCCAAGAGGGAGATCATGTGTTCTTGAGAGTTACTCCGACGACGGGTGTGGGTAGAGCTTTAAAGTCTAAAAAGCTTACTCCGAGGTTTGTGGGTCCGTATCAGATTTTGAAGAGGGTTGGGGAAGTGGCGTATCGGGTAGCTTTACCGCCGTCGCTTTCTAATCTGCATGATGTGTTTCATGTATCTCAGTTGAGAGAATATATTGCGGATCCTTCGCATGTTGTTCAGTTGGATGATATCCAGGTGAGGGATAATTTGACCGTTGAGGTGTTGCCAATTCGGATAGACGACCGAGAAGAGAAGACCCTGAGAGGTAAGAAGATTGCTCTAGTGAAAGTTGTTTGGGGAGGTCCAGCTGGTGAGAGCTTGACTTGGGAGCGTGAAGATCAGATGAAGGAGTCGTATCCGGCCCTATTTGCTTGAGGTATGTTTTCGAGGACGAAAACTTCTAAAGTGGGGGAGAGTTGTAACACCCCAAATACTGTTAGAGTAATTTGAATATTATTTAGTATGATTATTGGAAGGTAAAAGGAATTATTAAATAATATTGGGAATTATTATTATTATTATTATTATTATAGATGTTATTTATTTTAATAATAATTAAATAAATAAAATAATTGGAATATGAAGGGTGGAAGGGTAAAAGTGGAAATTGGTTAAAAGAAGCCAAAGGGAGAATTCAGTTTGTTTCACGTGTTTTGTCTCAGAGTCAGAGAAAGGGGAGAAACGCTGAAGAGAAAGAGAAGGAAGAGGAGGAGGCCAAAGATTGCTCAGAGCTTCCTTCAATCCAAAGAGGTAAGGGGTCTGAACCTTATTAAACAATGATATGTTGAAATTGGTGAAATATTGGGTGAACGAATTTGGGGTTTTTAGTCGAAGGAATTCGTAGAAATTATATGCAATGATGTTAGGATGGTGAAATCGAATAGGAGACTAACTGTACTAGATGATATGAGTGAGTTTATGTGAAATTGGACTGTTTAAGGATGAATTTGGATAGATCTCGTAGCAGGGAAAGCCATTGCAGATCTGGAAACTTGGTCTCTGGTCATACGCGTATGGCACTAGGCAATACGCGTATGAGACTGATGGTACGCGTATGGCACTAGGCAATACGCGTATGAGACTGATGGTACGCGTATGGCACTAGGCAATACGCGTATGGATGAGGAAGATGATGTTTTGAACGTGGGTTGGTCTCTGGTGGTACGCGTATGGGAATGTGATACGCGTAGCATACGCGTATGGACATGGGCAATACGCGTATGGGGTTGGTCAGACGTGGGCAATACGCGTATGAGCATAGGCAATACGCGTATGGGCAGACTTGTGGTCCTTCCTGGGCTGTTGTTGTGCAGTTTCGGTTGTTAGGCTGAGCGAGGTAACTTAGCTGATGCATAGTATACGAGGGATCATTTCCCGTGCTTTGAGGGATATAGATATTATTAGGGCGTGATAATGCGGTGTTTGATTATGTGTCATGATGTGATATGTTTTTATGATAGAATGTGTTAATGATGATGATAACATGACTATATGATGCTGTTGTTGCTATGTTGATTATGATGCATGCTTGGTGTGCATGCATTCATGAAAGGCCGATGCCTAGTGATGAACGGACTGAGTTCCAATGATGTTGTTGACTCCGGGCTTGTTGATAGGCTTGGTTCCTTACGGGGAACTCGGATTCTATGGTGATGAATCTGGGAGTAGTGATCCTGTAGTTGGTCACAAAATGGGTATACCGAGTCGTGTTGAGTCATGCATGGGTGTGTGCATTGCATTTGATATGTTGTTTTGTTGATGTTCATGAGTATGTTGATTATGATGATTATGATGAGCTGTGTTGGCATATGTGAAATGTATTTATGTTTATATTCCTGTCGTTATATTATTATTTAATAATGTAATTCTCACCCCTTCTGCATGTGTTTATGTTCATCTATGATGAGCAATGTGCAGATAAAGAGGAGTAGCTATTGTTGAGGTTTGAAGGATAAGTGTAGAGTTATTCTACAGAGTCGAGTCAAATGCTCTGGTCATGTGACACCGGGGTTATGGGATTCGATAGATAATTGGTTATTATTTACGTTGTTTATGATGACTAATATGTTGAGATGCTTTGTTGAGATAAATGATGAAATATTTTATGAATTGTTATGTGATGAATGATGATATTGTGCTATTGTCCGCTGCGAAGTTTTAAGTTTTAAATAATATATTTTACGTTGTGATGCGATAATTGTTATGTGGAAAGAAATGTAAACTCTTCTACATGTTGTACTCTGATAATATATTTAAATATGTCGTTCGGGTAGAAGGGTGTTACAGACCACGGCCACAATTTAAAACCACGGATAGGAGTATAAGGTTAGAGTTTCTATACTTGTATTATACTTGAGATATACTTTCGCTTTTCTCAAGGGAAACCACCGAAAATGAATCTGCTAATGAAGGTTACAGATTCAGTCAAGAGGCCTTTTCATTTAATGTTATAGTTTGAACACTTATCATTTTATCTAGGTACTTATTCTTGTATGAGGTGTTAAATACAAGCATAGTACAAGCATAACCCAACAAATTCGGTGCTTACTAATTACGAAAATAGTGAATTATGTTTTCAGAAGTCAACACTTCAAAGGTACGGCAGGAGCAAGGAAGAAACGTTTTTAGGGCAGCTTGCTATATTGCTGCCATTTGGTTTGGTGTTCTTAAATAAAAAGAAATGCACAAATTTGTAAACGAAAGATTTCACACCTTAAGGATGGGAAAAATTGGCCAGACTTGTTGGCCTCAATGTGGTGCTAAAACATTTCACGGAATATCCATGGTAGACTGTTTAAGACATGATATGGTTCCTTTCTTTTTATTCATTCTTTCCTTCTAATTAATTTTTTATATTAAGAGAATTCATGTATGTACCTGGCAGGATGAATATCTGGTATTGAAACAGGACGAAGTTGGTCACTATCTGAAAGTGAATTGCAATTGCTGTGAATCCAAGGATATATTGTCCACTCACCAGCAGTTTCACAGCTTAAGTTATCCAAAAGAGCGAATTGATTGACAAAAAAAGAAGAGAAGAAACGTAAAAATCAGAAGAGCAATCTTTGCTTTGGGACTTGTCAATAGGTAATCTGTAACATTAAAATATCAACAAGGAATAAACAACCCTTGTTCTTACTGGTTAAGAATAAAACTTGAGCATATCATCATGTAGTATGAAAACTCATTCCCCTGACTGATAAATCCTGCACCATAATAAGATGCATTAGCTAGGCATAGAACAAAAGCACGTCTAATTGTAACTCCTTTGTAAAGCCTGGTAATAGACACACACCTAAACATGAAATGTCCAAAGCCAGCCGACCGAGTCCAGCACCAGGAACTAAACAAGCAGGTGGACTGTTTGAGAAAGTTTATGATTTTAGCAACAAAAAAAAAAAACAAATTGGACAAACAATCTTCAGCCCAAATAAGCGTTCACCATCACTATTAAGTACATTACAATTTACCTCTCTTTACTGCGATTAGGAAATAAACTGTTGAGCTCTTCAAGAATAGGCTTGTAGCACTGATCGCGTTCCTTTTGACCCTATTAATACAATAGTGGGGAAAAGATATCAAATTAAGTTTTGATATTATCACCATAATTAGAATATTTTAAACAAAGTAGCAACAAAAACAGTACCTCTACAGCCCAGTCCCTAACTACATTCCTTATAATACATCGCACCTGAGACAAAAGTAGTGATAAATTGTATGTAAGTAGCAGCAAAACCATATGAAAACCGTCACATCACTAGAATCCTTATACTAACAAAATAATGCAAACACAGCACTGACAGGTCAAATTGGCTATAGTTACACTCTACTTTTATCCAACTTTCCCTTATGGGTTTAGTTGACAAGTGGAAGAGTTCCAAGCCTCATAGGACTCGGATTCTATTCCTGTTTATGATAGAACCCACTAATTTAGAGTAATGAAATAACGTTTATTGAATGGAAACTGAGCAAAAGCTCTAACAGCAGCAAAATGAAAGATAAACAGAGTCAAGGACTCCTAACCAGAGCACTCTGCTCCTAAGCAGAAAAAAAAACTCTTCTAACCAACTCTAAGAATATTTCTGAATGAACGATTCACTCCCCCTGCCCTCTCTATTATAACCACATTCCCATGATGACAGTGCAGCTCGTTAACTGACATATCATATCCCCTTTGGTCCCCAATTTCTTCTAGATATGCCTAGGTGTCCTATCAGATTATTGCAAAATAAGAGGTCAACTAAACAGCAGTAGTTCTTTCTCTAAACAAAAGAGCAATTTATGAATTAGGGCATGTCTGCGGCTAGCTACTCTCCTACTCAAGCATTCAATTTCAAACCTTAGGTGTCAAGTCTATATTCATGTTCTTCTCATCTTCTGTTCTATTTCTTTAACAAGTGCTATCCAGTCACGGACTCGTTATCTATTTTGTACTATTGATTCATCCATGAAAACCTCTACACATTAAAATCAAAATCCTTAGAAAGTCAGCATTGAAACAAAAGACAACAAGAAAGAATGGATGCTGGAACATAAATATACCTTGTCAACGTCAACTAAAGGAACATTCAACTGAAAAGATGGCTCCGTCCATTGTTGCTGTGATGAGGTGTCAGTGACCTAAAATAAAGAAAGAAACAAGGGCTAAAAAAGGGCAGGTGTATGGTTAATAACACATTCATTAGTATGATCTACAATAAATTAAACCTACTAGAAGAACAAGTCTATTCGGTTTTTGAATTTGGAAGCTCTCAAATGGAGTTTAAGTGGAAGCTATAACATTGCTTTGAGAAAAAGGGCATAGGGACACTAAAGATTCCCACTTGCTTTAGCCAAAACCTTAACCAAATGAGCGTATAATGAACAACTCTACTAAAAATTGCTTAGCAGCTTGAATTTGATATTGACATCTTTGTAAGAGCATTTTGTCTTAGGTATATAATAGCCGTCAAACTAAAAATTATGAATTATCTTTTGCCCGGATATGACCACACAAGAAGAATGAATCAAGACGAAAGAAAGCAGATAAACTTATAGGAACTCCTCCATCTCCCCCATAAAACAATCGGCCATAATAATCAACATGCAATAAAATTCAGCAACCAACAAGGTCTCATCATGCCATTCCTAGACAGGTCTAGGGGGGGAGGGGGGAACAAATGAATATTAATTTTGAAAAAAAAAGTTATGTGGTGCCATAGCGAAGGAAGATATCACCACCAGTAAGGTTATCCAATTACTCAGAAAAATTGACAATGACACGGACAAGAAGAAATTACATTTCCATTGGAATCGGCAATAGCACTTCCACCATATTCACTAGTCTCTTTAGAATGTAACATGTTTGAAGGATGGCTACCATTACCAGTATTTGACTGATGGTGACTCTCAATGTTCACCTCCTGTCGTTATCTACAGAGTCAAATTTCTAAATGAAAAAAACAATAATAGAGCCAACAAAACATCACACAGTCCATATACTAAACTAATAAAATGGAGTCATGAATGCAGAAGAAACCTCATTGGGATGCACCAGTACTGATGATCTGCATGAATCATTGCTGCCTTCCACACAACCATGTCGATTAGAAACAGAACATGTTATTCTCAATGGGGCTGATTCACATGAACAAGAATTAATCTCTTCATGGACTAAATGATCTTTTGGGGCATATTCAGGATGTTGATCTGCACTTAAATCTATGTCCTGGCTCATATCAAGTGGAGGTTCAAATGCCTACAAAAGTTCATCAGGCCTATGTCAAATATTACCATAACATAAAAACAGAGCAAGCCAGAGAGAGAATAGGTTCGCACATGAAGCATGCCGAATATGAAATGAGAGTTCATTGATATACACCTGCACAACAGAAGACACCAAAATCCATAAATTTCAGAGATTCAAAACCGAGTTAAACTTCCATTTTTCAATCAAACTCGGCCTCTCCATTATAACCCAGTGTTTTGACTTTAGTTCAGACTCTATTTATATTTATAAATTGAATGCAATAAATACAAAGATACAAATTTACAATTAATTATATTTATATAAATATAATATAAATTCTAATACTTAACCTGAACATTTTCAGATAATACTATATTGGTGTGTTCCCGTGAACTTTACATTTTGCAACATCCAAAACATGATATGAGAGAAGCTTTTCTACAAAAGCTAAAAGCTTAAAGCAGCTTATTTATATGCACTTTCAAAGGCTTCAATCATTAAATTCTCCATATGTGGTTTTATGATGAGGAATCAAAGTTAACCATGCAGCAACAAGTTCAATTCATCTCCTGTTCTAACTCCTAAGTGCCATCAGCATCAACTTAGAAGTATCTCAGCATTTTCAACTTCAAAATATAAGATTAAAAAAAGGAGAGAAGCTAAGAAGTATTAAAAAATATTAAGAAAATGTACCTGCGTAATTTTTCAAACTTTAGAGGATAGTGGGATAGCAAATCCTACAAACACACGAAAAAAAGGTGCAGTAAACAGGGGAACAAAAGAATTAACAGAAACTCCTTGAAACATTAAAGCTTTAATTTAGGAGCTAAATAAGATTTAATATTTAATAACTCCTCTAATAAATCATGTATAGAGAATGAATTTATGCTATCGTAGACTGATTTCCACATAATTTTGACCATACTCTCCTTATTTATAAATGGTATAAAAGAAAGTTCCAACTTGTCTATTTACCAAATGGTGCTGATAACCAGTCGTTCTAATGCAAAAAGAATGAGCAAGTGGCAACCCAGGCAAGGTGAGATCCATAAGGCATTTTCAAATTTTCATGCCCTTCCTGTTTTGCATCTTTATGTCAAACAGTAACGGGTATGAGTTCAAAAAGTTCAAATCTACAGTACGAATTGACCAAAGAGAACATATCTTGCTTAAGCTTAGGAAGACCTAAAAAAGTCGGAAGTAACAGTGCAACACTGAGGAATATCATTAGGACAAAACTTAGGTCCAGTACCCTACATCCAGATGGAACTGTTCTCCTATAACAACAGCACATATGGCCTAGTTGTTCCATCTCATACGACACCATCAGTATTCCGTTAGTCTAAGAAAAAAAGACACAGTTTGGGAGTGGTATGTGACAACGTTGTGGATGGCAACTGGTATAGCTTTGAAAACTTGTCTAGCAAGTTTGATGTTACCGACTTACCGGCGACATAAGAGGCGGAGAACAGGGTAGTGCAAGCGACAATGTCTGGTTACAAGATTTTTTCAAACAATTGGTAGGTATAAGGGATATCTCGTGCAATGTCATCAAATTGGGGCCATGGCGGTACTATGGCTGATATATATAGCGGTTTTTGGGCTCACCGCAATGGTAAATATCGGCCAATATTGCGGATTTTTTCACCATAATCCACTATAATGGCGCCGCAAAGTGGCCGGTATAGCAGGATTTAGGCTCTCCGCCATGGACTGCCAACCGCCATCGACAACACTGATCTCGCGAGTGTCGAGGGAAGTGGTAACCAGAGTGGTGGGGCGATGTTTATTTGTGAGACTCGTATTGGAGTTGGAAGAAGGCATTCAATCTGTGTTTGTGAGTCTCTTAAGGTGACTATACGGTGCTGGCCAAAGGTTAGTGATGGTGTTTTGACTGTTCACGGTTTCCTAGGAGTACTACAGTGAGGGGCTGCAAACTTGCAAATATGGAGGCTGACCCAAATGATGGTTGTTTTTGGAGAAGTCGAAGCAAGCATGAATGCTAATGGGATCTAGATATCAAACTTGGCCACTCAAAGTCTAGAATTGAGAATCCATGATGATTCATTCATAAGTCAATAATGATGGCTTTCAAAAGAAATTGTTGACAATGTTAATTTTCATAAAAATTTGATGCTTACATCTCCTATTAGCAGGACCTACATGACTGTATATAAGTTTTTTCCATATCATTTGTCTACAAGAGCCTAGAAATAACAATACATGTCTTGCTCAAGCATCAATTCGCGGAAACATCAAGCAGATTCAGAAGAGAGAAATACCTTATGGGCAGGTGAAAGCTTCCTAAAAGATCTCTCATATCTTCTAACATCCTCATCGGCAGCATCAGGATAGCTGCATCAGAAAACAGCAAAAAAAAGGCTCAATTTTTACTTTATTATTAGGGTTCAAGAATATCAAGAAATGCGATAAAAACAAAAGGTGCAATCCGTATTCAGTTATAACCAGTGGATCACACTATGTGAATGTGTATCTATAGATTTCAAAACAAATTACTATGGATTACCACTTGGCATAACCCACTCTGTTTCAACTAACTAACTGAAAAGTGACCAATTGAATATGACACTAAGTATCATTTCACAACCGTTTCAAAGAGATTTGAACTATGTCTACGGAGTTTACAAAATCAAACTCTAACTAATGAGTTCACACCTTGTTTGTGAACACGTAAACCTTGAATTTTGAATATTATGATGGAAACAATAACAGAGAACGAGTATTATCAAACGAACAAAATTCAATGGATCATAATAATTTACGAATAAAGTTGAAAAACTGAAGAGTGGGGAAGGGACGAATGATTGTACTTGAGGTAGGCGCTAATGATGCGTCTGAGGGATTGGATTTCTAGGGCTTCTTCAAGCTTCAAACGACGGCGTTGCTCTTCCTCTGCGTCTTCCATTACTGCTTCTTCTTCTTCCACAGTCTTCCGGTACTACCCCGAGTGAGAAGAAACAGCTTTCGCCTCTAATTAAATTATTGGACCAGGCCGGACATCATGGAGTGGACTGTTAAATTAGGGCATTACTTTTTCCACCTCTCTCCCCGTGATTGTGGACACATTAAAAATTCGAATCTATCTTTTTATATTTTAGAAATGAATCTTCGAATGCGTTAAAAATGCACATATCGCTTAATAAGTGAATCATCTATTTCATTTTCTTTTGTTAAAATTCTCTCGAAGATGCATCTACGAAATATTTATCGAGATGCATCTCTAGTTTTACCCTTGAAAGCACTTTGTGCTTTTCAAGTGAACCATTCACCTCAAATTTGTCCAAAATAAAATGGACCAGAATAACTCCCGAAAACATTTGAGAGATTTTGCTTTGGCAAGCAAGTGTCACATATTGATATCTTCCATTTACATTAAGTATATTTTTTTAGGTCAAACTAATATATTAACACCAAGTTAATCATACAAATTCAAACAATAATATGATGTATAATTTCAATAACACCAGGCTAGTTGTCATATATAAATTCAAACAATAATACAAATCCAAACATTATCACGATACATAATTTGTTCAGAAAATAAAAATAAAAATACAACTATTAATGAAAATAATTTTTTGTGTATATCTAACCCCATGTTTCTCCTCTGTCGCCTGTACTCCAAGGCATTTCGTGTCTCGGATAAGATGGCTCGTACAACGGTCATACCAGAATTGCCTTCCTCAAGATCCCCCCTCTCTATGGCCTCTTTCGCAATCGTCATAATACGTCAACAGACCAAGGATCAGAAGTTGTCACCCCGCGTGCCTTGTCTAGTATTAAATGACTATAGAAACCATTGAATGTGTCATCAAGAACTATGTCACGGACTGTCAGAGGAGTAGATATGGATGAATGTATTGAATAATTTAAGGATACTTGAACTAACGCATGACCTACACATGAAGATATGGATACACCAGGCGCAACCCACAAGTTAACCAACCAGAGTGAAGGGTTATGTCGTCTAAGGGACACATCTGACAGTTGCCTTCGTACGAGCAGCAGGATATGTCATCTGGTATAGTGCGGTTAATAAACACCTGGAACACTTTTATCGCCTAATTCCCTTTGTATGGGCTAAAGGCGCAAGCGTGTGGACAATCCTCAGTGTAGTCCATGACAAGTTTCCATCTGAATATGTGAGGAAAGTGAGAGATGATCCAATTCTAAAAATGGTTCAGATAAAATATTAGTAACAAGTATAACACAATTGTTATGAAATTATTAGTAACAATAAATATTGCAAATAAATTACTGTAAACAGTGTGCAATTTTCATTCATTTGTCTTGTCTTTCAAAGATAAGTTTCACCTAGTTTGGAGTACATATAAACCAAACACGCAACCCCCGAGTTTCGCTCGTGGATCCGCTATAAGTCGGTAAATTATATCACATATACTACATCGACGTAGGTTGCACTTATATCCGCAAATATTGTCGTGCCAGCCTAGTATAGAAAGTATGAGTGCAATGCACATTGTCTATGGAACAAAACTTGTTCATCGTCAACCTCAACCTCTGGTGTTGCCCCCAGGTGGTATTTGTACAAGTTCTCCAAGTATTAAAATCGTGCATGAGTGTTTCTCATGGCATTAAACTCCTTCTGGGCCTCACCTGTGTTAGCTCCCAATAAAATCATCGTCAATTCAAGTGCTCCGCCTTTGTTGATCTAGGAATAATTTAGTAATCTTCCCCTAATTAGAATATGCGGAAGGCTTGAGACATCATCAAAGGTGATGGACATCTCACCGTGAGGGATGTGGAAAGATGATGTCTCTTTGTTCCATCTTTCCACAAAAGCCTCCAACATGCCCTGGTTAATGTTCATACATGCAGTAGCGCATAAACCTGCCAGCCCAGAGTAACAAACACAATCTTGAAACCATGTGTTTTTATTCTGTTTCAAGTTCAAAATCTTCACGGCATGGTTTATAGACTTTAAAGTTTCATGCTTCTTTAAAAATAAATATATCAACATCAATCGTAACTCAATTAGTATGAAATAGTTGTAACGTAAAAGTAAATAAATATACATCTCCTTCCCAGGCATGCCTGGCAACATGTTCAACATATAGAGAAAGTAAGGGGGTGTCATAAGGGCCTCTTGGAAAACTATCAGGAACGTGACTAACAACAAAAGGGACTTCAAAGGCTTTAGGGGCTTCATAAGCTTCATAAGTTGGAGGGTCAGCAAGAGAAACATGCCCTCAGGAGGTCGAAGTCTGACACACGCGACCTTGTGAAGCCCGAGACATCGGGCCACCTGAAATTGAGGCCTCTATGTCAAACAAATTGGCACTAACTCATGGCCTTGAGCACGCTTCCATGTCTCTACGAACAAATGCATGTTGGGATACACGATTGAGCCTCAACCTGTCCTGATTTTCAGCCATTGTTCATATGTTCCTATATTACGAAACAGAAAACAATATCAAAATCAAATAAATTTCAAAGATGCATCTCCATAAAAATATAACAACAAAACCTAGAAAAAAATCGGAGATGTATCTCCCTAAAATGTGCAATAGTGAAAAACTTCCAGAAAATGCAGATAATGCCCTAAACACAAACAAATTCATATGCATGTCCAAACAAAGTACCTGTTTTAAATGTAACTATAAACCAAAGCATTTTAAACAACCTATTTTACCTAATACATGCATCACAACTAAAAAATAGAAAGAATATTAGAAACTTACCGATTAAGAATTGTTGTGCAAAAGTTTGATTGGAGTGAAAGGAATCTACTGTGATTGATTGCAATGCAGTTAAAGAAGTGTTTAAGCTTGAAAATTGACCTTGTTTGTTCTTTATCATGAGCTCTAAAGTTGAAGTATTTTTGAAAATTTAGAAAATGAAGAAGGAAGGGGGAAGGTTCTGGCGCAACGTATATCAATTAAACCTCGCCCGGAGATGCATCTCTATAAAACTCATTGAGCTCAAAAACACTAACTTTTAAATTAAGGGGTTTTATGGAGATGCATCTCTAGAAATATTTTTGGGCAACATGGGGTGACTCACTCAGGAAATCCTTGGGGTGTGTTATTTGAGTGCGCCCGGAGATGCGTATTCAGAATCTATGGGTTTTTTTCATTTTTTCAGAGTGGTGAACTACCACCGCTAAGGGTGGGAAAAGTAATGCCCGTAAATTAAGGCTTAACTAACCTTTAATTGAATTGTTTTTGTTTTCTTACTAGTTTTTATAAGAGTTTCTCATTACATTATGTACTCATAATAAGTTCTCTAAATATAAAAATACAACCATTTAGAAGTTATTTTTGGGATGCATTCATTACATTGTTGTTTATTTGGTCTTGTTAGACGATACTATCGACCTAGAAGGGGGAGTTGAATAGATCAGTATTTAAAATTTAGCGCTTTTTAAAATTGTTTTTAAAGGTTACGAAAGCTCCCTAGACCAAGATCGTCTAAACGACCCGTTAATGGAAAGATCGGATATGTGTGAAACCAAATGGAATGACTAAGATAAAGATAATCAATAACTATCTTAATCAATCGATTAATTACATCAATCCTTGATATAGTTACCGCTAATGATGAGTTAACACAATAAGAGAACAAGTAAAATATTGATAAATTTGTGTGAAGTTAATTTTATCAAACACTTGGTGTGCACACTACACCAAGTCTCTATTTCACTAGAATTAATTGTACAAAATTTTCCTTAGTTACAATCAAAGTGATTGCACCAATTTATCGAACAACTTTAATGCACAACAACTAAGCGAGATGAAGTTTACAATTAATTTCGCACAAGATTCAATTTATGTAGAATTTAAAGAGTTAGAGAAAGAGAGAAACAACACCAGATTTGTTTAGGCAGTTCCCCTTTTGTCCTCACTTATGGTACGTCTGCCCCCAATTCTAAAACTAGAATTGAGATATTTATTATCAAATTGCAAAGTTTATACAAGAGAAGAAATTATCACCACCAAGCAAACCTAAGTGTTGTTGCATATCCTATTTACTTATCTCCCATTGATTCAAGTTGATCCAAGTGCTTCAAGCGTTCTGAACAAACCTCTGATTGTAGCTACCTTATTGCAAGAACTCAACGTTCTCCAAAACTCTAGCTCAGCTGATTTCGATCGGATATGCATGAAACCTCAGATTGTAGCTACCTTATTTCAAGAACTCCAAGTTCTCCAAAATTCTAGCTCGGATGACTTCAATCGCAAGATGCTTGAACCCAAACCATTCTTCACAATCCTTTGGTTACTGTTACTTGTTCGAACGAACCCACTGTTCTTCAAACCTTTCACTCGGCTGAATATGAAACAAAGATTTATGCAAAAATCCCCAATTCTTGAAGGACAAAACCCAACAGTTTTATTCAAGAAAAACTCACTCAAAGCCTCTATCCAAACTAAGATTATACAATCCTATTTGGACGTTATCACCACAACAATGCACTATGATCAACAAAAAGATTTATGTGTAGTTGTTGAAACATGCAATAAAGAATGAAGATGAATAGGAACTTTAGTGTATATCTTTCATTTTTCTTGTTAATCATTGAAAAAGAAACTCTATAATATATATATATATATATATATATATATATATATATATATATATATATATATATATATATATATATATATATATATATATAAAATGCATAGACCAAGTCACAAACACAACAAAATATTTTTGCAAAAATACACAGCAGAAAATTGAGTAACAACAACGACCACTCGACCTGTTCACACAGATCACTTGACCTGTTCACACAGGTCACTTGACCTGTTCACACAGGTCACTTGACCTGTTCAAACCCGCAGCAAAATTACTCAAGTGAAACTGGCAATGAATCGACCTATGACTCGACATGTTCAGACCCGAGAGTTACACTGAATGGGATATGCATTAATGAGTCGACTGCTCCAAGGCATGAGTCGACTCAAAGTTCTTAAACTGTCAAAAATGAGTTCTGAGACATATTTTTGTCAATTCAAACCATTCTCTTATAAACCTAAGGTACCAACGATGATCAAGTGCATTATTCATATCTATGAGATGCTCCTATATGCATGGACACATTAAACTTATACTTTGAGCATGTTGGAGGATGAATGCATTCTATGATATGATGACACCGTCCAAAATACACATTTTGAGCAACTAAAAATGTTTGACATCATTAAAACAAGGACTAAGAATTTATGCCCTCACATGTTTCACATAGTAAAATTTTAAGAGGTATGTTTAGAAGTTATCTTTATGTAGTATTATATTTTTAAAAGCACCCGTCTATAGTGATGACTGTAAAATACCTTATGAAAGGTGTCAATAATATGTCGTCCCAGGAAGGTATCACCTCGCCCCTGGATTTTTCTATTGCCCAAACATGAAAAATATGGGATAAGATATTTTCTTGGATAGAGAGAAGTCAGGGTCATTAACTGACTCGCACCCCCTTGAAAATAAGGATTAAATAGTCCACCATTGATTAGGTGGAAAGTGACCTTTCCCAAGAGAATCATGGGCTCTAAAGGCTTATATAGATATTTTTCCTCCATAGAAAGAGGAGGACAGATCTTAAGCCATACAGATCATACCCCAACACATTTTTATACGTAAGCACATCACTTCATATGAGGTATATCACCTCACGTGAGTAGGACCTCTAAACCACCGCAAAACACCATCATACATGGCTTCTTACCTCCGCAAGCAAACCCAAACCACCATACAGTATAATATACCTATTAAGGCCTCTAAGTCCCCATGCCCTTGCATGAGGAACACACACCAATATTTTTTACTAATAAACTTTCAAAAGTTTGAAAATTATATTTCTGACACACTCATTATTTTTTATTATTCATTTGGTCACACTCATTATTTTTTTATTATTCATTTGGTCACACTCACTAAAAGTTAAAGGAGTTTGTTTGAAAGATAACTATTGTACACACCTAAAAAAACCAATTAAAAATAAGGATGTGTCGGAAAGATATCTTTTAGCAAGGCTAAATATATTTTCCTCTTTAAATTAAAGATGTTTAATAAATTAATCCTTTATTTTTTTTATATCAGATTAGTATTTTAAGTGAGATGTATTTGACTAAGATTTTTAAAAATATTTTTAAAAAATAATGATAATTTTTTATACAATTATTTTTTATAAAATAAAAATAAATTTTGTCGGATTCAATTAATACAATTAGTTTTTTAAAGCAATAAAATTTATTGACATTAAATTGAAAGTTCTAGTAAAAAAATGATATTTAAAAGTATACAAATTTTAATGGATTCTCTCTGAAATAAAATTTTAAAGATATCTTAAATTTGAAATATTGATAGTAACAATCTCACTCAAATTCTAGACTTTTTCAAACTCTTCCAAGACTTTTCTATTATCATTATTGATGTTATGTTATTTTTCTTTTCTTTTTAGGAGTTGTCAAAATGAATTATCCCTCCTAACATATCTTGAGAGACCTCCAACTTTTTAGGATCAGACTAAAAAACATACCAGTATTTTATTGTGAGTAAAATATATTATATGAGTATTATCCTATATGAGTTCGTAGTATTCAACTCTAAATGAGTTATTTTATATTATGAGTTCAATAATAGTTATTATAAATACAATATCTAAATTATATATTACTTTAAATACAATATTTTAAAATACTACTATTATATTGTTTAAAAAAGTAATATAACATGTTTTTAAATATAACGTAAATTTAAAAATATTCAAAATAATACACAAATATCCAATATAACACGGACTAATAGAATACGAAGAAATTGTAAATTAAAATGTGAAAAAATTAAATTTTAATTTGATTGTATTATGTATAATATTCAACAAAGAAATAATGAATATAATAGAAAAGATAAAACTTTGTGAAGTGATGTAACTCAATGTGTTGTTTTTTTAGTGATCTAGCATAAATATTAGCATAGTTTTTAGAATTTGTTATAAGTGAGATAAACAATCTATTCACTGTCGATACGGATTAGTCATAATGGGTAGCGGATTATTTAGGAGTTAACTAAAATGCCTTTACATAATTTAGTATTTAATTTTAAGGATAAAACCTTGTATTTTATTGGGCTTGGCAGGTAGTCCATTTTGACGATTCTAACCGACATCATTCACGCGATACACACAATGGTTGTGACAATGGTTTAACGTAATATAACTACAACTCAACATAACATAATTTATGCATAATGTGAGACCTAAAGAAAAGAACATAATGATATTGTTGCTATTGCATGAGGATTAACGAAGTTCTTTTATAGGGAACCCCTAGATAAAAAAGGAGCACGACCTAGATAAGACAAACTCTTGATTCCAAGAGCTGGAGAAAATATTTCACTACTACAAAATATATATATATATATATATATATATCGTAATATTTTAATCCAAATAACTCCAAAAAGTTATTTCAACATCACAAGCACTCAACATGTCTCTCATCTCACATTTGTTCACTCAAAATGATTGGGTAATCATACAATAAACGAACAAAAGCATTTAACAATAAGTTTGAATTTTTTTTAACAAAGTCAATCAAAATCATATTTATACACAAACTTTTAAGGTCTTTTCAAGATTGTAACATGGATTATGTCAGTGTAGGATATTTTAGGATAATAAATTTAAACATTTGGAGTTAGGTACCTAGTTTTCCTTATGTTATCTGGTTTCTTTCATATCACTTTTTTCCTAATCAATTGGTACTAGAGAATGCATTTTTATTGGACCTATTCATCTTTTTTTTTTCTTTTTCAGAATAATTTTTTTGAAGAAGTTATTTTTAAATTCTTATCTTTATTTTTCTTTTGATCAATTTCTCTAGTACCCCAACTCCAAACTTAAATGTTGCTAACTTCCAAGAGCAACCTCAAACTTATAAAATTGCATCAGAAAAGGAAAATAAATGTTTCTACATAATTCCAAAGAGGGTGGAAAGATTTACTCTTTCAAATTAAATGACTATATAACATGATATGTCACCGAAAGAATGACTACTGCTCAAAGTGGTTAGCAAAAGATATAATCATTTTAATACATGTTGGCTTAAAAGACTCAATTTTTTCACAAACATTTGCCTCAATGTATACTCATCATACGAATAGACTAAGTAGAAACAATGCAAATTCTAGAAAATAACTAATGTACGAATACTCTCATAAGAAAGAAAATTGAAATATGGAAATATTTGGCTCAAACCTTACTAGATGAGGTATTTGGAGATTAAGTACAAGTAGTTGGCTTTCCTTTTCTTCAACAAATGTCAATGTGCAAGGAAACTTCAATGCTGATCACTTTTGTTCATTTTTTTCTGGTGACTTTTACTTTTCTTTTTCATATTGGCATTGGTCAGGTAGCAAATTATAACTAAAAGTAACAACAGTAGCAAACTAGTTCATTAATTCAAAGCATAGAGAAGTACAAAAGGAAAGAGCAATTTTAGAGCTAGTTATTTCTCTTCCTTGGATCAAGTACAACAAGGGAAGTCATGAAAATAAAAACTAAAACTAAAACTGAAAACTCTTAAATCATATGTTGTCGGAGTTGAAGTAGTTGTTAATATCATTCATGTTATCCTGGAAGTTTTGGTTTTGTCTTACCCGGGTGGTTCTCATCTCAACTATTTGGTTTGTCAAGGCTTGGTCTTATTCTCTAAAGTAGGATTCAATGTCTGAAGCAGTTGCAAAATGCTCCCGCAAGTTCAAAATCTTCATGTGGTTTATGTTCTCATCATAAAAAGTATGATAACCTGATCTAATTCTTGGTGGTTCAGCATAAAATTTGGGTGAAATTTCATTAGCCCAACTTGTCATGCCAAGTGCATACTCTTCCAATCTCTGCAAGCGGTCAGGTGAGTGTTATTGTTGTTGTTGGGCTCCTTTAGGTTGATTTATCTCAGGATGGTAGAATTGATATTTCTCTTCTTGTTGTGTTCATCTTGGTTGCCTTCATTAATTGGATGTATGCAGATCCTTCTCATGGATTTTTGTTGATTGGCGACATAGAACTCACCATCACATCATCAAGGTGACTTGGAACTCCAACTAACATGCATAACTAATTAATAATGCAAAAATCCTCACAAGCTCGTTGTGGTGCTTCAGCCATGTACTTAATATTTTTAGCAATTAACAACCCAACATCAATAGGATTGTGATTTAGAATTTCCACCAGAGTTTGGCACCTCTTCACAATAAATTCAGACTGGTTAGATGCAAAATCTAGAGTTTGAACAATAAATAAAGCTCATGCTTTTGGTGTTGGACGCATCTGCCTAGTGCGCAACCTCAATGGTTTCCCCTTTACACTCATCCATTCAACTTTAGGTTGACAAAACTCTTTCGATATTGTCTCACACATTCTCTCAGTCAAGCTAATACCCTTTCTATTTCAAATACTACACCTACTTGGAGGTTGGAGAAGGTGTAGAGAATTAAATTTAGAAGGTCCACAATCAACACTTTTACTTCGCACATAAGAAGTGTAGTCTTTGAACGGACACAAGGAAACATTAATGTAAAACTCCAACCCCTATGAACTTATTGGTTTCTATGATCAAACTATTAAACCTCCCTTCCAAATTTTAAACATCAAATCCTCTCTCACTAACCACTTTAAAATCTTTAACCTTGAGTTATTTTTTGGTGTGAGCTTCAGAGAAGAATCTATAATTTGGAAAAGATATAGCATCTTGAGGAGGAAGTGCGGATGATATTGAGGCTTGAAAAATTATGCTTCTTTTTTGAACCATATCTATGCAGCAAAACAAAACACAAGAAGATTGCAGGAAAATTGAACTTTGTTAGCTTTGAAAGGTAGAAAAAAGAGTAGAAGAAATTGTTAAAAGGAAAATGTATTGGTCAAAAAATACAGGTGTGTGTTTCCCCTGCAAGGGATGAGAGACTCAAAGACCTTAGTGTGACACTCTAAACCTAAAATTCCTTTTTGTCTTTTAAAACTTATAGAATAAAATTATTATTATAAATATCATACTAATAGTAATAATGGCTTTTCTGAGGCCTTGCAATTGTGCCCCGAGTCCCTTGCTTCAGTGTTAGTTGGCGGAGTTGTGAGGTCTCGATTGCGAGTTAGTCAGATTCAGTGTCTTTTTTGGAGTTGCAGTTTTTTCTTCTTCTGATCGGTTAATTTTTCTGTCCACTGTGATGGTTTATGTTTCTGGTGTTTTTGGATTACATTTTGGGGGGAATGTGGTGTAGGGTTTTGTGGGATCTTAGTGTTTTGTTCCACGTAATTTGTTATGTTAATCTAGCATTTCTTGTGCTAGTGTACTTTGAATTCTTAGTTTATAATATTTTTGCTTCTTCAAAAAAGTAGTGGCGTCTATCACCATAAAATGCTTTTCATATTGTAAAAGGTATCACATTAATCCACATTTGACAACACAAGTAAGAAATAAAACATTTTTGGCATGTCATGGCCTTACAAATCACCCTTGTAAAATATAATTTATTAAGACATGAAGAACACATAGCAAGGACGAAATCAGATTTTAAGGTTAACTCCTCTACCCAAGACACTAAAATACCCATGAATAAAATAATATCTCCCTTACCTCAATGGAAGAGAATCTAAAATCAAGTGAAACATTAGAAGCTTGAAAACATAATTCACGCGGTAACAAATCTATTTCGAGAAATTAATATGCTATCAAGAAAAAACCTATGAAACGGAAACCGAAATTCCCAAAATTTTGGGGATGTGATATTGTTCTTTTTGCAAATTGGATTGGAATGGAATAATAAATTAGAATTGAATTAGAAAATATAATTGTTTCGGTTGTGGTTTAAAAGTAGAATAATTTGAAATAGTGGGAAGTTAGAATACGAAAAAAATACGCTCCCATTCGAAAACCACATTCCACTATGATTTCTTTATCGTTACCTTTTATTTCTCTTCTTGTTTATTAACTAATTATTATATTCATAATAATAATAATAATAATAATAATAATAATAATAATAATAACCTTTAATAACAAACTCTTCTAATAATAATGATACTAATAATAATAATAATAATGATAATAAAATAATTAACTTCTTTTTAACATAAAAAATATGTTAAAATGTCTAGTTATTATTTACAAAATAAATAGGTAGAGTATAAATAAATAAATTATTTTTTATTTTTTATTTTTATTTTTTAAGAAATCATACAATAGTAAGTTATTTATATATCTTACACATAAATATTAAAGATTATTTTAGGGTGTTATTCTTAGTATGGTTATAACATAATATGGTGGTTTTTCCCACGACGGCTAGAATTTTGTACGGTGGTGCTTTGAGGTAGTTTAGGAGTCTTGCTCACGTGAGGTGAAAGGCTTTGTAGATGATCGGTGACGCTTGGGGAGCAAGCTTATGGTTACAGTCAATCGTGGTGTTGTGACTTTAGTAAGCGTTATGATCTTTTGAGGTGTAAAGAATGATCTCTCTTGCTTAAGGTATGTCCCCTCTCTTGCATGAGAGATGTATTTATATAGGCCTCTAGGGCCTAGTATTCTCTCGGGATAGGTAACTGTTCACTCAGTCAATGGTGGACTGTTGAACCCCTATTCTCTAAGAAGTTATAAGACAATTATTGACCATGACTTCTCTCTACCCCACAAACATCTTATCCTATATTTCCCACTACAGGGCGATTGGAAAGTCCTGGGGCGAGGCGATACCTCCATTTTAGCGACATTCATGTCGCCTATTACAGTGCGGTCTAAAGGTATTGCCCTAAGTGACACCCTTTACAATTATAACACTACATAATCCCTCAAGTAAGAGGTATTTGATAGAAGACAAATTGTTTTAAGATCATGGAAATAGGAATATATCCTAAGAACTTGTATTTCCTTAAGTGAGGCCTAAGTTATCTTGGGAAATTCGGGTTTTTTAGTCATAGCTATATGTAACCTGGCTTAAGAGACACTAAGTTACTCAAATATAAAAATGATTTAACCTCTCGGGCAATACTTCTATCAGGTCCTCTGGAAAAACTTGTGATTAAGTCTTTCAGACTGGGTATCTATCATGTTTCTTAGGCGTGATTCTTGAGTCTCATTTCGCCCGTGGAGACACTAAGTCCCTCAGGCGAGAGTATAGTTATCCTATGGAATCTTAGTCCCTAAGGCAAAATTATATATAGTCTGGTTGAAGAGACTATAAATCCCTCAGGCGAGGTGTTCGTCCTTCTTGGGCGGGACTCCCATCGAGCCTTCATGCAAGACTTGTGATCAAGTCTCTCAGGCAAGATATATGTCGCACTTCTCGGGCGTGATTCTTAAGTCTCGTTCCGCCCGAGGAGCTACTAAGTCCATCAGGATAAATTATAGTTACCCAGGGGAATCTAAGTCCCTCAGGAAGAATTGTATATAGCCCAACTGAAGAGAATACAAATCTCTTATGCAAGGCGTTCCTCCTTCTTGATCAGGACTTTCATCGCGCCTCTCATGCGTTATTCTCGAGTACTTATCCTTTCCGATGATATATTAAGTTCGTTAGGCGAGAGTATAATTAACTTGGGGAATCTAAGTCCCTCAAGCGAAGTTGTATATAGCCAAACTAAGGAGACATTAAGTCCCTCAGACGAGGCGTTCTTCCTTTTTTAGCGGAATTCCATCGAGCCTTTAGGCAAGACTTGTGATTAAGTCTCTAAGGATGGATGTCTTTTGCGCATCTCAAGAATAATTCTTTAGTACTTGTCATGCTCGAGTAGATACTAAGTCCCTCAGGTGAGAGTATAGTTAAAATGGGTAGTCTAAGCCTATCAAACGAAGTTGTATATAGCTCGGCTGAGGAGACATTAAGTCCCTCAGGCGAGGAGTTTGTCCTTCTTGGGCGGGACTTCCATCGAGCCTTCAGCAAGACTTATGATCAAGTCTCTCAAGTTGGATATTTGTCACACCTCTCAGGTGTGATTATTGAGTACTTATCCCGCCCGAGGAGATACTAAGTCCCTTAGGTGAGATTTTTGTTTACACATATTACCCTACAGAGCGGCAAGGATCCTCGTCATGTGGTTCAACATATAAAATGTTGCCTTGAGAGGCAACAAGGATATTCACCATGAAGTCCATCATATAAAATGTTGCCTCGAGGGGCGGCAACGATCTTCATCATGAAGTCTAGATATAAAATGTTGACCAGGTTCGTCGCACACTTCAATCTTATCTCATTTTCCTCTTCATTAAACTGGACACGTCGCTACAATGGCATGTTGATCTCCACAGGTAATACAATGTCCTCCCCGTAGACCATGGAAGACGGGGTTTCCTTGGTGGTAGAATGCAGAATGGTGTGATATGACCATAATATTTTGGGGAGTAGTTCCTCCTACAAGCTCTTGCCATCATCAAGCTTCCTCTTGAGTCTCTTCAGAATTACCTTGTTGGATGACTCGACTTTACAGTTTGCTTAAGGGTGTAGAACAGAGAAATATTTTATTTATACTCCCAAGTGTTTGCAGAAATCGCTGACCATAGTACTGGCGAATTGGGTTCCATCATCGTAGATAATGGTTCCAGGAAGTTCGTATATGCACATAATATTCCGCCAATAGAAATATAATAATCTCCTTGCCGTTATTTTCGCAAAAACGTCTACTTCTATCAATATGGTAAAGTAATCAACTTATACTATCAGAAATTTCAGTTAGCCTGGCGCCAAAGTGAACATGCCTAGAATGTTCACGCCCCATTGATAAAAAGGCCAGTGCGAAGTCATCGACCGGAGAAGTTCTGGTGTGATGAAGTGAAGGTTAGCATGCCTCTGACAATGATCACACCTATTAACAAAGGTGATGTTATCTTTCATTAGGGTAGGCCAATAATACCCCACCCTTAACAGTTTATGTGCAAGGGCTTTTCCATTAATGTGGCTATTGTAGGCGCCCTTGTGTACCTCCTAAATAACCAAGGTAGTTTCATGCTCTCCCAAACATAGTAGAATGGGATAAGCCCTCCCCAGTTTATTTAGTTTCTTAGAGAGTAAGGTGTAATATGCAACATGTTTTCGGATCCTCCTTGCTTCTCCCTCATCTAGTGGAAGTTTTCCAATCTGTAAATAACGTAGTATGGGCGACATCTAGATATGTTATTGGATAATTTCTAAGTAGTACGCATCATTTTCCTCAATGTTGGAGGAGGACAGGGTCTTCAAGACGAATGTTTTGTTGAATCTCTTTGTCTTCGATGTGGCTAACTTGGACATAAGGCATGCTTTGAAGTTTTAATCATGGGGGACATGCTCTATTTCAAAGGAGGAAAAATGATAAAATATGTTTGTACCTTTTGAAGATATATTAGTAGTTGAGTCTCCTTAGCTTGGTAATTCCCATAGACTTGGTTGACGACCAACTGAGAGTCACTTTTGGCATTAAATCTAGAGGCTCATATCTCTATGGTGATGATCATTCTGGCGATGAGAGCTTTATACTCCGTTTGGTTGTTGCTGGAGGTGATTGAGAACTTCAAGGCTTGCTCAATGAGTGTGTTTACTGGTCCATTAGGACTATCTCGAGGCTTCTCCCTTTTATGTTGGAGGCGCCATCTATAGATAACGCACATTCTGGGTGCGTCCCTTCCTTTACGGTCAAGCTGAATTTTGCCATAAAATCTACCAGAGCTTGTGACTTGATGCTCCCTCTTGAGACATATTGAATGTCATATCATGAGGGTTCCATCGTCTAGAATACCATCCTCCTGGATAGATCGAGCTTCTTCAAGACTTATCAAACATGATATTTGGTTTTTACCAGGATCTTGTGACCCTGGAATTATGATCTCAACTTCCTCGCAGCAACAATGACGACTAGCACCGGTTTCTTGATCTTTTTATAGCATACCTAGGCACCTCTAAACACCTTTCTTAAGAAATCCACAGGTTTCTCCTCCCTGTATATTTACTAGACAATGACCTATATCATCGTCTGATATGTGATTGAGAGGTAGAGGAGTAACGATGTCCCATCTCTTAGACGAGTCAGGATGAGAGGCAATATGAGGAAGTTATTGACCTTGGTGAAAGCTTCCTCGAACTTGGGGGTCCACTCAAACCTCTCTTTATTCTTTAATGCAGAAAATAATAGGAATGCTTTGTCACCTATGCAGGAAAGGAAGCGAGACAGGGTAGCAAGGCGATCTCTGAGTTACTGTACTTCCTTTACGTTATTAGGGCTTCTTATTGTGATGACTGCTTGACACTTATTTGGGTTCTCTTTTATGTCTCTCAGTGTCATCATAAAGCCTAGTAATTTACCTTCCCAGACTCCGAAAGAGCACTTGTGAGGTTTTAGGCGAATATCATACTCTCTTACTGACTGTGGGACATCTTTCAAGTCTTCTGTATGGCTCCACCCTTCAATGGTCTTAATTATCATGTCATCGACATAGAACTATATGTTCCTCCCTATCTTGTGGGAGAAGACAACACCCATAAGTCACTAGTAAGTGGAACCAACTTCTTAAGGCCGAAGGGCATGCCATTGTAGTAGTAGTTGCCATGATTCAACATGAAAGATGTTTTGGGTGCGTCCAAGGGGTCCATCAAAATCTGGTTATACCCTTAGTACGCATCCATGAAGCTCAACATGTGCTAGCATGATGATCCGTCAATGAGACGATCGATGTTTGGCGGTGGGAATGGATCTTTAGGGCAGACAACATTTATCGGTGAAATTTACACGCATGCACCATCTGTTGTTAGTTTTCCATATTATAACCATGTTGGTCAACCAGGTAGGATATTTTGTCTCAGTGATTAACTCAGCGTCAGATAACTTCCCATTTCTCCATCAATTGTGTCCATTTTCTCCTCGCCTACTTTTCGCTTCCTTTGTGCGACTGGCTTGGCGGAAGGGTGGATGGTGAGGCGATGACTCACGACTTTGGTCTTTATTCCTGGCATGTTGAAGTGAGTCCAAGCGAACAGGTAGACATTTTTAATGAGTTGGTAGACTAGCTCTTGTTCCTTCTCTATAAATAATGAAGTGTATATCTTGTTATATGACGTGCGTGAGGACCTTTATGGACCTCCGTCAAATATTTTGTGGCCGTGAGTCTCTATACTTTTGTGCCCAATCTGGGGTCCTATTACTCAAAGTAAGTATTTGGACATTATAAAAGAGGGGTGGCATCAAGCAATGTGAGATCTTCCCTATCTTTTGTTGGGCTATTCTTATATCACTCTCAAGAGACCTGTTGATCTCCTCAGATAAGGTAGTTAACGTCATTGGCCTTGGAGTCCGCGCCATTGGCATAATGTGGTGTCCAGGGTTACATAACCTATTATTTTCACTTATTTGCATGAAAACCCCGTTAACGAATAATTGAATGTTTTTATGTCATTGGGGTTAAGTTGCAGCTTCTAGTAGGCGTCCTAGAATAATACATCAACAAAACTACCAGGATCTATAAAGATGCGTTTGACATTCCAGTTGCCATGCTGGATTGTGATGACCTATGGATCATTGTCGCAAGGGTTTATACCGAGGGTGTCCTCCTCGGAAAAGATAATATCATCCCCCATTTTCTCTTGAGAGCTTCTAGGGAAGCCATGGGATATTACATTTGCTGCAAACACCTACCTTGTGTATTTTCTCCGATAAGATCTAGAGTTGCCCCCACCTACGAAACCTTCGGTGATGTTATTTATGTTAAACGTCGTAGCTTTGCCGTCTATCTTTAGTGGAAATATGAAGGGGATTAAAGTATGAGTGTTTCCCATGTTAGTTTTACCGGTGCCCAACAGTAGGTGCCACTGTATTGGTAAAAAAGTACATGTGTGCACGTTCCTCCTGTGAGGGCATGGAGACTCAGAGACCTTAGTAGGTTTAGAACATGATATGGTGGTTAGAGTTTTCCCACGATGATGAGAAGTCATGTACAATGGTGTTTTGATGTAGTTAGGGAGTCATGCTCACGTGAGGTGAAATGCTCTATAGATTATTGGTTGCGCTTATGAGCAAGCGTATGGTTATGGTCAGTCGTGGTGCTGCGACTTTAGTAAGCGTTATGATTTTTTGGGGTTTAAAAAATGATATATCTTGCTTAAGGTATCTCCCCTCTTCTGCATGGGAGATGTATTTATAGAGGCATATCGGGCCTAATATTCTCTCGAGAAGGGTCATCACCCGCTCAGTCAATGGTGGATCATTAAATTCGTATTTTCTATGAAGTCATGGGAGATTTATTGACCCTGACTTCTCTCTACCCCATAAACATCGTATCCCATGTTTCCCACTACCGAGCAATAGGAAAGTCAGTATCGCGACCACATGAAATCCAATAGCCAATTCTTTTATTTCTCCTTAAATTTTTATTGTTTGCTCTTTTTCACTTATTTCTTTTTCCCCTTTTTGCATCAAAACTTCTTCTCTAACAGCATACTACTAAATAACAAACTATTAAATAAAATAACATCAAACGATAAAATTAAACTTTAAGAAATTTAAATTGCGATAAAAGTTAAAATTGGATGGGTTGCCTCCCATTAAGCAATTCTTTAAGGTCATTAGCTTGACTATTTCGATCTAAGGCCATGCGGTTGTTAGAGACACTTTCTCAACCAACATCTCATCTTTTACATAGATCTTGAGCCTATTAAATTTCACCATAAAAGTGTGTAAGTATTCTAGACCTTATATTTCTACCATACCATCTGCAAACACTTTGTTAACAATAAAGGGACTCAAACCTCTCAATTTCCACTTACTCAGTAACCTCTTAAGGTGTGATTTAGCTAACAAAACCTTATGTCCTACCTGAAATTCTTTTCTCACCAACTTCTTCCTATTGTTCCTTTTAGATATTTCTTTCGTCATGTTTATTTGGTAACACTAGGGGTTTTCTTTTTGGTGTTTCGTTGCTTCAAAGACGTTGAAGACAACTTTTTCATCGTTAAACCTCAATATTAACTCCCCTAGGGCTACATTAATGAGATCTTCACTTATTTATAGAGATACTATTTCCAACATTAATGGTGTCTCAAAATCTCTAAGCATGTCAAAAATCATGAAATTAGCCAAGAACAATAGGCCATTATCCCTAACAAGGACATCTTCATGAACACCATATGGATAGGTGATAAAATGATCATCTAGTGTCAAGGTCATCTAAGTTGGCTTTTGTTCGCCATAATTTAGCTCCTCATCATAGATAACGACATCAGATTGATTCTAGATCCTAAATCATAAAATGCATAACTAATAGTTAATGATCCAATGGAATAAAAAATAGTAAACCTACCTAGATTAGTGAGTTTGGGTGGATGCTTTCTCTGAATAGTAACATTGCACTCTTATGCTAAAGTTGTTGGTGTAAGCCCTAGAGGCCAATACTTTTGGTACTTGTATCGAATTATTTAAGGCTTTTTCTTTATTATGGTTGTTTAATAAAGTCCCTAGAATAGCTAGTCCGTTTAATGTATCAAGTATGACTTAATCATGAGATCACATTAAACATAAGGACACTATTCTTAAAGTATCCGTAGTCGAGCTTGAAGGAGAATAGCGGTCCAAAACGCAGCGGAAATTAAAATTTTCTCCTTTAGAGATCCTTACGAATGGTCATGATCAATGATAGAATATTTACCTCTTATGACGATTGAAACCTTTGGTGCAGATCTCTTGTGACGATCAAAACCTTTGATGCAAATCCACGAAGCGATCACGAACGTTGAACGATGACAACGTCTCTACTCAGTCCACACGAACGGGTTCCTTCAATCTCAGTGCTAGCTGGTACGAATGAAGGCTTTGAGTGAGAGAGAGAGAGAGAGTGAGAGAAAACGAAAATAATGCAACCGCAATTTTTTTGCTTCTGCACAAGGGTTCTATTTATAGAACCACTTGTGTGGGCTTCAAGCTAAAAAGCCCACTTAAGTGTATTTTGGCCCATATCTTATAATATGCCCAAAATCACTTAAGCCCATGGTACCTTACCATATTTCGTATTCTACTCAAGTACACTGTACCTTACGATGTTCTATAATTCACTTAAGGGCACCGTACCTTACGGTATTCCTTAGTTACTCTATCTCTCATCAATCCGTCCTTTGTGTGTGACCCTGTAGGTTCTCGCGGCATTGGCAATTATATTAAATCATGTATTTAACATAATAAACAGTGAGCGGTATCTAGCAACACATCACTGCTACCCAAGACACGAAAATGTCAAGTGATCTGACAATTCCTTCTGTGATAATACTTATGTGTATAATTACCCTTTTGCCCTTATGTCTATATTGAACACAAGGCATAGACCGTGTCATCCTTGTCTAGTTCAATATTGGGCCCATAGACATTTATCCTGTTATGCAGGATGGGCAAATTCCATCTAGGTCACTCATGTCCCTCAGCATGCTTTGTGGAGTACCCATCAACTGTCTTTATGGTTATCCAGTTACGGACAACGTTGGATCAGCAATAAAACACTCGACTCTACATCTAGGATCCATAGTGGTTTCAGGTCGAAGAGTGGAATACACTATTATCACCATGAGAATAACTTATGACACCTTGCATAACTTTCTATATAGTATTCTCATAGCGGGTCAATCCGGTATAAATATTACTCCTAATATTCATACCTATGTTTAAGACTTGATAACTCTTTATCCATGATCCATGAGATGTGATCATCAGTCTACAAACATAATAGTCTTAATGCTTTAATGTTATCCCACTTCACACTAAAGCTCGACTACGGATACTTTAGGAATAGTGTCCTTATGTTTAATGTGTTCTCATGATTAAGTCACACTTAATACATTAAACGGACTATCTATTCCAGGGACTTTATTAATCAACCATAATAAAGAGAATACCTTTTATTATTCGATACAAGTACCAAAATGTATTGGCCTCTAGGGCTTACACCAACAATCTCCCACTAGCACTAGAGTCAATCAGGCATACCCCGTATGCCCATTGATCTAGTATGGCCGTCATGCTTCTGCTGCGCAAGAGGCTTTGTCAGTGGGTCAACTATATTGTCAAGTGTAGGTACTTTACATATTTTCACATCTCCTCTATCTATTATCTCTCAATTGAGATGATAACGCCTAAGTATGTGTTTGGATCGTTGGTGAGATCTAGGCTCCTTGGCTTGTGCTATAGCACCATTGTTATCATAATAGAGACCAATGGGATCCACAATGCTAGGGACTATGCCAAGTTCACTAATGAACCTTTTGATCCAAACAACTCCCTTTTCTTCATTTGAGGCAGCAATATACTCAGCCTCGGTTGTAGAATCAGCAACTGTATCTTGCTTTGAACTTTTCAAGCTCACAGCGCCACCATTTCAGCAAAACACATAACCATTGGAATCATTCATATTAAAGCGTCTCAACACCTTGTCTATGTACTCTGACTTAGGCCAAGCATTTTATGATCTATCTCTATAGATTCTGATTCCTAATATATAGGCTGCTTCACCTAGGTCCTTCATAGATAAGCATTTCCCCAACCAAGACTTTACTTGTTGCAGGGTAGGGATATCAATTCCAATGAGTAATATGTCATCTACATATAATACCAGGAATACGATCATGCTCCCACTAACCTTCTTGTAGACACAAGGCTCATCTTCGTTCTTGATGAATCCATACTGTTTTACTGTTTCATCAAAACGAAGATTCCATGAGTAGGTCACAAGCTCATCTTGATCCATGAGTAATACATCACCTTGATCAGATATCCATATATCTCAGGTAGGTGACGTATCCTGCCTGACCTACGCTGGTCTTGTTCTACTTGAGTAGGTTGCTCTTACACAACTACTTGTGTTTTCTGCTCCAATTCCTCCATAGGTGTGTCGATGCTTTGTGATTCTTGAATTTCTTCAAGCTCTACTTTCCTCCCACTGGTTCATTTGGAAATAAAATCCTTTTCTAGGAAAACTCCAGTTCGAGCGACAAACACTTTGCCCTCAGAAGGATTGTAGAAGTAATACCCCTTTGTTTCTTTAGGATACCCCACAAATAAGCATTTGTCAGATTTGGGCTCAAGCTTAGTTGAAATTTGTCATTTCACATAAACCTCGCAACCCCAAATCTTCATGTAAGACATATGTGGTTTCTTACCACTCCATATCTCATATGGTGTCTTATCAACCTTCTTGGATGGAACACGGTTAAGTGTGTAAGCTGTTGTCAATAGTGCATGTCCGCAACTGGAGTTTGGAAGATCAACGTGACTCATCATGGATTTAACTCATTAGGTTTCATCCTTTCAGTATTAATGTTATAAGTTGGCATTATGAGATCAAGGACATATAGTCCATTGCTCACTTGTGCAGTAGCATAGAATATATCATTCAAATAAATTGAGCAACAATTGTTCTTTATTATAAATGAAAAACCAAACTTGTCCAAACAAGAAATGGAAATAATATTCATGCTAATTGCAGATACATAATAACAGTTCTTTAACTGAATTATAAAACCACTAGGTAAAGTTAATAAGATCCTACGGCTAAAGTAGCAACCTTTGCTTCATTGCCAACTCGTAGGTCAACTTCACCTTTTGCCAAATCTCTACTCCCTTTCAGCCCCTGCACATTTGTACAAGTGTGAGAACCGCATCCAGTATCTAATACCCATGATGCAGAAGTAGATGAATTAATAACAAAAATACCTGAAGTTGAAGTCTCTACTCCATTCTTCTTATCTTCCAGGTACTTTGGGCAGTTTCTCTTCCAGTGTCCGGTCTTACCGCAATGGAAGCAGGTGCCTTCTTTTGTTATGCCTCCATTAGGCTTCAAAGCATCAACGGTGGGTTTGGGTTTGGCAACTTCCTTGCCCTTCCCTTTATCACCATGCTTAGTGGGCCTTTTGTTCTGTCTCTTTCCATTTCCGATCATCAGAATGGACTTCCCTTTTGACTTCAGATTCTGCTCAGCTGTTCTCAACATGCCTAGCAGTTCAGGAAGAGATTTATCCATATCATTCATGTTGAAATTTAGGACAAATTGACTGAATCTTTCTGGCAACGATTGCAAGATCAAATCAGTCGCAAGTTCCTTTCCGAGGGGAAAACCCAACCTTTCAAGGTTTTCCACATACCCAATCATCTTGAGTACATGGGGACCTACAGGGGCTCCCTCAGCTAACTTGCTTTGAAAAAGGGCTTTTGAAACTTCAAACCTCTCATGCCTTGCTTGCTCTTGATAGAGCAACTTCAGGTGTTCGATCATATCGAACGCTGACATGTTCTCATGTTGCTTTTGCAATTCTGAGTTCATGGTAGCTAGCATGAGACAAGCAGTTTCATTGGCATCATCGACATGCTTCTTATAAGCATCTCTTTCTGCCTTAGGTGCAGAACTAGGAGGTTCCTCTTCAGGAACAGGAGTCTCCAAGACATACAACTTTTTATCATGTTTAAGGACAATCCTCAGGTTTCGGTGCCAATCCAGGAAATTTGTCCCAGACAATTTTTCCTTGTCAAGGATTGATCGCAAGATGTTGTTAGAGGTGTTTGTTGTCATGGTAATCTACATAAGAATTAATGGAAATATAAGTATCATTGACATATTTAATTAGGCCTTTAATCAAATATGCTCCCACTATTTTACTCAAAACAAATGACCCTCATCATTTGATTCGGAAAATCCTGTTGGAAGATTTTCTAGTGGGTCGAGATCCATATTTCACTTCGTTCTAAGTCCGCGTAGGCGGATTACACAAAACTAGGTTATTTAGGTAGGAACTCCTTCCAGTTGTATCTCATACAACTCTCGAAAATTTCAGTTGGGTGAATAACTCCTTATTCGAATCCATCATATGGATCATTCCCAACTCTTGCTTCTAAAACATATATGATATTATTATAATTAAGTTTGACCCATTGTCTTAGCAGTTGGATATTACAATTATCCCATCGCACCTTACTAATATAGAACATGCACCTCGCTTTGGCGAAACCTACATTATCCGATACTAGTCTTGATGAGTGCTAAAACTTGGAAAGCAAACATATATAATACCATCATAATTTGTTTAGTTAAGTTTGACCCATTGTTTTAGCAGTTGGATATTACAATTATCCCATCGCACCTTACTAATATAGAACATGCACCTCGCTTTGGCGAAACCTACATTATCCGATACTAGTCTTGATGAGTGCTAAAACTTGGAAAGCATAAACTTAATATTTTAGTTTGAGGGAATTGCAATTGTTATGATCTCACCGGCTTATTTATCATATAAATCGTCTCTCACATGCATCAACATATATTCACATGCATCAACATACATACACATGCATCAACATACATACACAATGAAACAGTTATGGCCCCTAGCGCAATTGTTCTCCCAAGCCAATGAGAGAACCTAAATTAACCTAATAACGATCTAAGCTTCTCCAAGCAAGATCTTCAAGGTTGTCCTCCATTGATTTTGAGTTCTTCTCTTTCTTCATATCATTATTCTCCTTTGATATTGAATTCTTCTCTTTCTCCTTTGATATTGAATTCTTCTCTTTCTCCTTTGATATTGAATTCTTCTTTTTCTTCATATCATTACATTACAGAAGAAACTCGTTTTACATACGAGGGTTTGAGATGAGAAAAGAAGTTACATTAAGAGATCAAAAGGAGAGGCACGACACGCAGGTCGTATTTAAAAACCCAAAACAAAATAAAGGACAACTAAGGCCATAACTGATCACCACAAGGCAATAATAATAATAAACACATTGTTATTATTAAATTTTAATTCCTTTAATTAATTAAAACCAAATTAAATTTCGGCGACCGATCATACTACACAGAGTTAGCCGGGGGTTTCGCTGCCCGATCACAAAATAATGGACATTGTTTTGCATCAACACAACCCTTGCATAGTCACAAAACAGAAACCCCAAGAATTCTGACCCTGTGAGTGTGACGACCGTCACAAGCATGTTACGACCGTCACAGGTCACAAGCATGTTACGACCGTCACAGGCATATGTTACGACCGTCACGGGGCCAAAACAGAAACGCCTACAATTTTGGATCTGTGAGTGTGACGACCGTCACAACGCACGTGACGACTGTCACGTCCTTATTACGACCGTCATGGGTCTGTTACGAACGTCATGCATCCAGTTTGTTACGCTTGTTACGCTCGTCACACGAGCTTCACGCGGCCAAAATAATAGAACTTTGAAACAGTCTACAGACCTCTTCCAAAAAGCCCTAAATTCACAACTCCTTGACGGCACAACCCTTGCGCCGTCACCAACCCTAATGCGCCAATTTCAGACCGTCAAACACACCTCGATTGTTGATTCAGTATGATTGATCAACAGGCCATTGCTTCACCATACTAATGTCGGATTCCGAAGCAAATGACCATTGATCGCTCAAAGGAAAACAATCATTTATTGTTCGAATGAACGAAACAGAAACAGTATATCACATATACCGTATTTTGAATTAGGATTACTTATATCATATATAAGTTGATCGGTCTCAATTGCGTAACCTATGGACGATCGATGTATCGCTGCTTCACCATACTAATGTCGGATTCCGAAGCATAGTCAACATCAATCATCCAACTCGTACACTCATGATGCCAAATTTAATTACTCGTTTAATTAATTGATTCATTCTGTCTTTTAATCATATTAATACAGAAATTAAACAGCTATCCGATTCATGGTTTCGTAAGTGGCTCTGATACCACTGAAGGAGAATAGCGGTCCAAAACGCAGCGGAAATTAAAATTTTCTCCTTTAGAGATCCTTACGAATGGTCATGATCAGTGATAGAATATTTACCTCTTATGACGATTGAAACCTTTGGTGCAGATCTCTTGTGACAATCAAAACCTTTGATGCAAATCCACGAAGCGATCACGAACGTTGAACGACGACAACGTCTCTATTCAGTCCATACGAACGGGTTCCTTCAATCTCAGTGCTAGCTGGTACGAATGAAGGCTTTGAGTGAGAGAGAGAGAGAGTGAGAGAAAACGAAAATAATGCAACCGCAATTTTTTTGCTTCTGCACAAGGGTTCTATTTATAGAACCACTTGTGTGGGCTTCAAGCTAAAAAGCCCACTTAAGTGTATTTTGGCCCATATCTTATAATATGCCCAAAATCACTTAAGCCCATGGTACCTTACCATATTTCGTATTCTACTCAAGTACACCGTACCTTACGATGTTCTATAATTCACTTAAGGGCACCGTACCTTACGGTATTCCTTAGTTACTCTATCTCTCATCAATTCGTCCTTTGTGTGTGACCCTGTAGGTTCTCGCGACATTGGAAATTATATTAAATCATGTATTTAACATAATAAACAGTGAGCGGTATCTAGCAACACATCACTGCTACCCAAGACACGAAAATGTCAAGTGATCTGACAATTCCTTCTGTGATAATACTTATGTGTATAATTACCCTTTTGCCCTTATGTCTATATTGAACACAAGGCATAGACCGTGTCATCCTTGTCCAGTTCAATATTGGGCCCATAGACATTTATCCTGTTATGCAGGATGGGCAAATTCCATATAGGTCACTCATGTCCCTCAGCATGCTTTGTGGAGTACCCATCAACTGTCTTTATGGTTATCCAGTTACGGACAACGTTGGATCAGCAATAAAACACTCGACTCTACATCTAGGATCCATAGTGGTTTCAGGTCGAAGAGTGGAATACACTATTATCACCATGAGAATAACTTATGACACCTTGCATAACTTTCTATATAGTATTCTCATAGCGGGTCAATCCGGTATAAATATTACTCCTAATATTCGTACCTATGTTTAAGACTTGATAACTCTTTATCCATGATCCATGAGATGTGATCATCAGTCTACAAACATAATAGTCTTAATGCTTTAATGTTATCCCACTTCACACTAAAGCTCGACTACGGATACTTTAGGAATAGTGTCCTTATGTTTAATGTGTTCTCATGATTAAGTCACACTTAATACATTAAACGGACTATCTATTCCAGGGACTTTATTAATCAACCATAATAAAGAGAATGCCTTTTATTATTCGATACAAGTACCAAAATGTATTGGCCTCTAGGGCTTACACCAACAGAGCTTTATTGTGAAGTGGGATAACATTAAAGCATTAAGACTATTATGTTTGTAGACTGATGATCACATCTCATGGATCATGGATAAAGAGTTATCAAGTCTTAAACATAGGTATGAATATTAAGAGTAATATTTATACCGGATTGACCCGCTATGAGAATATTATATAGAATGTTATGCAAAGTGTCATAAGTTATTCTCATGGTGATAATGGTGTATACCACTCTTCGATCTGAAACCACTATGGACCCTAGATGTAGAGTCGAGTGCTTTATTGCTGATCCAACATTGTCCGTAACTGGATAACCATAAAGACAGTTTATGGGTACTCCACAAAGCATGCTGAGGGACATGAGTGTCCTAGATGGAATTTGCCCATCCTGCGTAACAAGATAAATGTCTATGGGCCCAATATTGAACTGGACAAGGATGACACGGTCTATACCTTGTGTTCAATATAGACATAAGGGCAAAAGGGTAATTATACACATAATTATTATCACAGGAGGTTTTGTCAGATCACATGACATTTTCGTGTCTTGGGTAGCAGTGATGTGTTGCTAGATACCGCTCACTGTTTATTATGTTAAATGCGTGATTTAATATAATTGCCAACGTCGCAAAAACCTACAGGGTCACACACAAAGGACGGATTGATGAGAGATAGAGTAACTAAGGAACCTCGTAAGGTACGGTGTACTTAAGTAGAATACGAAATATGGTAAGGTACCAAATACTTAAGTGATTTTTGGCATATTATGAGATATGGGCCAAAATACACTTAAGTGGGCTTTTTAGCTTGAAGCTTGTAGCGGTGTATTCGTCGCTATATGATTTATTGATTAAACCATAAGCAAAGCATACAATGAATCGAGTCGCCACCGCACTTTTATTTATCCTAAGGACTGGTTAAAAAGAGAACAAAAACCTAAGAAGTTTTACACGTAGAAAACTAATGAAAAAGATCAGAGAGTCTGGATAAGGGGTAAATTACGCAATGGGAAGGTGTTAGGCACCCATCACGTCCTAGGTACTCCTAGGGAGCCCTTTTCACACTTGTTGTATAAAAAATGTTTATTCGTTTTGACATATTGTGCAAACATGAATGGGATGATGAGAAAAGAATGTACAAGTTAATTATTTTTGTGTTCGAACGGATGAACCCGTTGCCTACGTACCTTCCATCAAAGGTAAGGATCAAAACGCCGTAGTTCGGCTAAAAAAATTCCAAAATATTTGTGAGTTTATTTTAAAACAATAGCACTAAGGTTTTACGTTATCCACGGGAGAAAACTCAACCTTATGAAACAACACGTCCACCATGTGAGAAAAGCTTCCACTTGCTAGTGAGGGGTTAACCCTATAATAAGCAAGGAAGACTTACAATTCAATCAATTAAGGACAAATAGGTGAGGTTAACATCAACCAACTAGGATAAATCAAACCTATGGCTAATGTATGAAAACTTAACAAGTATGGACAAAGCCACAAAATCATTTGAATGAGTTGGGTTAATGGATTATGATTATTCACAAAAGGATGGTCAAAGTATGGTTAGATTGATTCAAAGAAGTGTTTTGAAATGAAGTTTGAAAAGTCATGGACTTAGGGTCCAAGTTTCTAATTTGAAAGGAGTGAGATGTTTGCACAACAAGCATTTACAAGTTTAAAAAATTTAACAAATGAAAAGGGGTTTGAAACAAAAAGGGTGTGGATGAAGTGTAAAACTGCCTAGAAGTTCACCTTCTTGAAATCATATAGAAGATGATTCAAGTGTGTCCTTAGGAGTGAGGCAACAAAACAAATAAGCAAAATAAAAGCAAGGTGATACCGGATGCCATCAATGGTCTTATACCAATCTCACAAGAGCAAAAGCGGATGTCGGATACCAATATATGGGTTTACACCAACCTCCTAAAATAAACAATGATACCGGATGCCATCAATGGTCTTATACCAATCTCATAAAAGCAAAAAGCGGATGTCGGATACCAATAACTGGGTTTACACCAACCTCCTGAAGTAAAACAAAACTTGGAAGTCGACTGCCAATCTATCTGGACTTAAACCAACCTCCAAAGGATGGTCATAGGAATACAAATGCCACATCACAGGGACTTACAATTGCATCCTCTCATACAACAATCAAGAGCAAAGAAGATATGAGTGACCAATGAGGTCTTACACTCTATCCTCCCATATCATGGGAACAAAAGCCAAAGAACATGGTCTTACAATTGTCCTCAATGGGTACACAAACAAACCACAAGGGTATACAATAATGATCATACAAGAATTAACAATCAATAATGATGAATGCACAATGGCAAGTAAGCATGTACAAATGCAACAATCAATTAAGCAAACAAAGTCATTTAGCACTCACTATAACCAAACGAGGAGGCTCAATCAAAGGGTTTGACTTGAAAAGTCCACTGGAATAGGTGAATGGCGCTCTTAACCTTGCCATTGAGGGGCTAAGGTGAAGCAGATGAAAGGATATAAGGGGTGTGCCTCATCACTCTTATCCCTGGTCAGGGAGAGTATTGAATATCAGAAGGTGTGGGAGTTCAGAAAGATGGAACTCTCTCCACAAATTAGACTCGATAGATCTTGGGCTTGGATCCCAATGCTACAACCATGTAATGGGAGCAAGGAGAAGACTCACTGAATAGTGGGAGATAGGCTACATATCTCTTATATCCACCAATTGCCTCAAATGAGGACTTTTCCTGCTTGGGACAAACATAAACAATCACAAACATCGCCTCTTAAGGAGGACTTCAGACAGTTGCCTGGCTAAATAACAAGCCAGGTCTTCCAGACTACATGGAGACACGAGAGTCTACCTCAATGCAAATGCTATACAAGCAAAGCAATGCAAGTTCTTAAGAGAACTGAGCAACTAAAGGGTACCTGAAATCAATCAAATATAATCAGCATCCCAACATAAACAAAACAACAACATAAGAATCGATCAACAATCAAACAATAATGTGCATAGCACCAAGTCCAAGTGAACCAAGCACCCTACAACACAAACAAGTTAGTTCACAATAGTCAAATGAAACAATTCAACTTGCATTAATTCCTTTAAGCACTTTGCTTCTTAACCTGAAAAGTCAAAGTCAAACTCAAACATGAGTAATAAGACCACTAGGACAAGCCTAGGGTCCAAAGGATGGAAAAATCTTAAAACAGCAAGTAAAACATGATCAAAACCAAGATAATTCAAATAAGAAGAGATCCCAATTGGTCTCATATCCAAACTAGGCACTAATTTCATTTTATGCACAAATTAAGACAAATTGAGCAAAGTTGAATCACATATGAACAACCAGAATGATTACATCCAAAAAAATATCAAAACAGCACAATAAATTCCACAAAAATTATATCCTAAACATAGGACATTCAATGAGCTACATATCAATTTTCATGCAATTTGGACAAAAGGAACTATGGGAATTAAATCAACATGTCAAGGCATGCAAAAACACAACCAAATTGGGTCACCAAATGAGTATCAACTTCAATCAATGGTAAAACAGTGATATCACATTAGAAATGAGTGGGACCAAAGCCAAATTGAAGATATACATGTTAGGAAGCACTCCACCAAATTTCATATTAATAGGATAAGGGACGAGTATTTAACAATACATATAAGTTTGTCACTCAAGAAACAATCCAAAAATGCTAAACAGCAATCAAAAATCCAAATCAATTAGAAAATGGATCAATTAAATCCACAAAAATTCAGGGTGAAACCTAACATATACATTGTATCTCATGCAAAAAATCAGGGCCATAGGCCTAGGGGAAGCATGGAAAAATAAATCATGAACTCAGCATAGTATAGTGTGACACATATTGTCACACTCAAAAAGAATAAATCATATCTAACAAACCAGAGGTCCAAAAATTACAAATCATATATCAAAATCTCCAAGAATGTGTCAAGAATCATCATATGAATTTTCAATTAATTTGGAGCTAGCATGAATATTTGGTGATTAAAATGGTAAAACATATGAATATTGCACACATGTCAAAAATCAATAAGTCAATTAAAAATTCTGCCAGGCACAACTTACACTACTATGCCAAAAAAAAAGTAGATTAAATTTGGAATCTATCAAAAAAAGTCCCACTTAATTTGGACTTAAATTGGATTTTATATGATTTTTAGAAGATTTGTTAATGATTGAAATAATTATTTAATGTTAATTAGGATTAAATATGCTGCAGTGGCAGAACCGTAAATACTCCAAAACGTGGTGCAGCTTCATTAATGCCGTGGCAGCTTCTGGTTGGCCGGTTTTTGGAGGGAAACACGCTTTTGAAAGTGGCCATGCGCAGGATGGATTGAACGAAGAAATTTTCCAGCATTCTCAAGAACAACACCGTGTTCTTCACTACCAGCTGCGGTTACGACCGTTTCTCCACCAAAATGAACAAACTATATACCGTCGTGACCGTCTCTCCATGTAGATTACGGATGTGGCAACGCTTTGGTCCAAAGATTAACGTACAAAAAGAACCGATCGAAAGAAGATCCACACACAAATATTCAGATCAACATATCTAGCTCAATACTTAACGGAATCGCGCGATTCAAACGGCAGAATGATCTATGTTCAACGATCTATCTAAGCCATGCATTGATTTCAAGAATTAAAGGTTTCGAGATTTCACCTTCTTGGAGTGCAGCCGCGGAATCTTCGCGTTTCTGGCCTTGATTGTTGAAAACAGATGAAGGATACTAGTTAGGAAGGTGAATGATGAAGATTTTCCAGCTCAAAGGTGCTTGAATCCGTGTGAAATCGCGACCGCGATTGATGCTCAAGGTTTGGACAGTTGGAGTTTTCACGTGCTTCTTCCTTCAATTACCAAAAACAGCAATCCTAATACACCTGCAGATGAGGAATTGACAAAGAAATTGCAAGAACAATGATGAATTTTGATGAAATGGTGAAAAAATGGTGTATGTGAAATTGTGAAAAAGTGTGAGAATTTGAGGATTTTTGGCTTTGATCTGAAAATTGTGATTATTCCCCTTGAGTTTCTGTTATAATTAAGCTTATATACCATTGCCTAATCCAAACTTTAATCATGATTAGCAATTTTTGATAATTAGCAAAATGTGCACATTATGGCAATTTGGCATTTTTGCCCTTGGAGAATTCCATGCAATGTAACAGTGATTTTTCAATTTGAACAAGTCATAATTTTCATTTAGAAGCTATTGGAATTGGTCCCATGCCAAAATTCCATGTAATTTGAGTTTTGGACCATTTTGCCCTTGCACTTTAATTAGTACACTTGAAAAATGACCTTTTTATGTGAAGGTTTTTAGCAAAATGTGATGACAGATTGTGAAAGTACATATCAAATGTGGTTTGCTCAAAGAAGAACCATCCAATTTGGCCATTCCATGTGAAAGTTATGCCACTTTGAACTTGGGCATTTTCTGAAATTGATTGGACCATATCTTGCCAACCATAAATGGGAATTGAGTGTTCTTGGACTTTTTGGAAAGGCAAGAACAAGATCTTCAACTTTCATGTTGGACAAATTTTGATTTGAAGCTTGGTTCATGATGTAATTTTGGGGAGCATAACTTTCCATTTTTGGCAGGTGAGAATTACAAGTCATTTCCATTTTTGGAAACTTTTTGCCTGACTTCAAATTCTTCAACCTTGATCTTTGAAATGCCAAATGAGGCTTATATGGACATGAATGAGACATTTCCAACCATCTCACACCTTCCAATTCCTGATTAAATGCACAGTTGACCACAATTGACCTTTCTAGGGTTTTGGTTGACTGAGCCATGTTCTGATGAGTTTCAAGCCTTTTTCAATTGAGATCTTGATTCCAAATGATATCCCAAGTTATATGAACTCTTGATGGATGATCATGGTGTCCAAATTCTTCAAGAGTGGTCACCACCTATTGCTCAATGCCTGATTTGACTGTTTTGACCTAACTTGCTTCATCTGCAAGAAACATGGTTAAATGACAATATTTTTTTGTACTTTTGGTTAGTAAACAAATGAAAAGCAATGATATACAAATGCAATACATGCTTGGTGATCAAGAATTCCCACTCATAAGATACCCACCCACTAGGAGGGATGCAAAGGCATGCAATGATCCTTGAGGCTATGATATGATATGATATGAGCCATGAGGGATCTTAGGGCAAAAATTGGGGTCTTACAAAGCCCATACAAGTGGTTCTATAAATATAACCCTTGGGTAGAAGCATTATCACTCAGACTAAAGCTCAAGTGAAGACTTGGAATTTCGTTTCCCTCTCTCTCTCTCTCTCTCTCTCTCTCTCTCTCTCACTCACTCAAAGCCTTCATTCGTACCAGCTAGCACTGAGATTGGAGGAATCCGTTCGTGTGGACTGAGTAAAGACGTTGTCATCGTTCTACGTTCGTGATCGCCACAAGAGGTAACAATTCTATCACTGATCATGCCCATTCGTAAGGATCACTAAATGGAGAAATTTTTAAATTCCGCTGCGCCTTGGATGGCAATTCTCCTTCAAAAGTAATGTTTTCATCATGCTTCAAATTACACTTTGTATATTCTTGTCCCTAATTAATTCAGGGGGAACACCTATATCCAGTTATTGTTGCTTGTCTTATCCTTTCATCTTTGTTTTAATTTTGATTTATTGAGTATCCTTCATGATTGCACTTCTCAGAATCAAGTTGTTTTTAGCATGCATAAATCATTGGTTAAGTTTGATCTTGATCATGATATTTTTTGATCAATTGCATGAGTAAGTGGAATGAAAACCTTTTATATTTTTTATTTGAGTTTTATTCAGAGTAAAATCTCAAAGTGATTTTAAAACAATGAAAGTTTGAGATTTTATGTGTTTGATTCGAATCATGAAAATAAAAAACACTTTATGATTCAAATCAAATTGGACAGAGGCAAAACTTAAATTTCCAAACCATTTGATTCGAATCATTTTGACACATAATTCGAATCAATTTCCTGGTGTTCACCTTTGCTTGATTTGATTTGAATCAAATTTTAAACATGATTCAAATCACACACTTTTCCATCATTTTCCAGTTGGGGCTGTTAGATTTGATCCAAATCATTTTCTATACATAATTCAAACAACAAGGTACATGATTCAAATCACACTTTCCTCTTGATTCGAATCAACTGTCAAATGTTCAATATTTTGTTTTCTTTTATTCCACTCACTTGTTCATTTCATTCAATCATGAATTGTTCTTGATTCGAATCTAACTGACTTTTTCAACCATTTTTCATGCTTAATCTCAAGCACATATAAAACCTTTTTGTCATCATTTTTCACATAAAATCTTATCATATTAATCATAGTTTTCAGTGTGGTTTAGTGAAAAGTCATTTTCCTCTATTTTGAAAGTTCAAAGTCATGCAACAAAATTCTTGCATCTTCAACTTCAATTTGATTTTGATCTTGATAACGAGAGATTTGTAATTTATTGAAGGAGGCGCGTCCTTGAAACTAATCGTTCTTGGAGATCTGGTTGCGTTTTTCAGGTTGTTTGCAAGATTGAGGTGAATGTCAATGGTGGTGACAAACTCCATTGAAAAATAAGTAGGTTCTTCTCTCCATAATTGCTTTAGTAATGATTGTGTGGAAGGCAACAGATAAGCCGAAGTTCTTCTCAAATCTTAGGATAATTCATCACTTAAGGAATCGATATGATCAAGGGATTGATTACTACACATGAAGGCTTGGAGCAGATTGGTGATATTGGAAGGTTCAAGTAACGTAATTCAAGTAAATATTATGTAGAAGAGTTTGGCAGTGTGATGTATCCAGATCCAAATATGAGATTTTGATTTTCTTAGTTGTATTATCGATTGATGATTGTATGAACTCTTACAAATATTTGTCAAATATCAAGGAACTATGCAGGTTCCAATGGGAAACCATTAAAGAGTGCATATAGGCAAAGCGAGGAGGAATGCTAAAGCACTATAAATCTTGGTGTCATCTCTCTCTCTCTTTCTCTCTTTCTCTCTCTCTCTCTCTCTCTCTCTCACTCTCTCTCTCTCACTCTCTCTCACTCTCTCACTCTTGAACTTAATTTTGTAGTATTTGCATGGTTAGGTATTTCAATTCCATCGTAGTTTATCGTTAATTCATTGATAACGATTTATTATGTAAGTATTAGGTTTTGTTGGAATTGGATAACTTGTTAAGCTAGATTGGTGGTTGATATTATGTGAAACAAATTGACATTAGAACTCTTCACATTGAATCATTGTGTAAACACTTCTTGTGAATTAGACAATCAAATCAATCTAATATCTAGTGTTTCATCATATAAATCTTTGGTGTTTGTGAAACGATCTAGTGTTAACTTGATCAAAATTCAAACAGTATAATTTTCACATTTTCGCATCAAACCTTCTACTCGCAATCATCTTTTGAAAACACAATGATTTTGAAAATGATGGTTGAATTTTAAATGGGGTTTATTCACCCTCATATAGATTATTTTTCTACTTCCATATTCACACCCAACAATTGGAATCAAGAGCTGGTCTTTTGATTGTGTCTAATTGACATCCAAAAGTTGTGAACATTTTGGAAGATGACGATCCTAAAGAAACTTATAATAGAGCACCTATTTTCAAAGGAGAAAATTATACTTATTTGAAATCGATCATGTATGTACACTTGTCATCTGTTGACAAAAATCAGTGGTATGTTGTCACTAAGGGACCACATATTCCTAAGGGTAATGATGACATTGTTAAAGATCCAAAATATTGGGATGATGATGAAACCAAAAAGACTTCATATGATTTGAAAGTGAGGAACATACTTATTTCTGTGTTAAGTGCTAAAGTGTTATATTCGATTCACATTATACGAGTGCTAAAGGTATGTGGGATACTCTCCAAACTCTCTACGAGGGAATGAAAGACACAAAGAATTCTAAAGTCAATATGTTTACAGAGAAGTTTGAAATATTTCGTATGGAACCTGCATAATTTTTGGATTCCATGCAAACTAGATTCCTCCATTTAATCAAGAAACTGAGAAACTTGGGTAAAACCTTTTCCAACAAATATTTCACTAACACAATATTGAGATCTATGTGCTGGGAGTGGAAACCAAAAGTCATTTCTATAAAAGAATCAAATGATCTTAATACTTTGGATATTACAAATTGTTTGGAAAGTTGGTTGAGCATGAGAATGAGCTGAAACGACTCGCTGATAGCGAACTAAAGTCAAAAAAGAAAGACAAAGGAAAAGAAGAGAAACAAGATCTTTCTTTGAAAGCTTCATCTTCTAAAGGGGATAAGTCAAGGGAATAAAGTGAAAACTTTGATGAAGAAGTTTCCAAAAAGGAAGAAATGGGTTTATTCGCTAGACGTTACAATAAATATCTAAAGAGAAACAAGCTCAAGCATATCGGCAAAGGTCTAGTGAATTTCAGAGATACTCATCCACCCAAGAAAGATCACAAGAAAGGTGATGATGATATCGCGTGTTACGAATGTGATAAATTGGGACACTATAGAACCACCTATCCAAGTCTCATCAAACATCATAAAATTAAAGACAAGGATTTCTACAAGATGAAGGGAAAGAATTCCAAAGGTCGTAGATCCTACATCACGTGGGAAGAAGATGATGAGAGCTCCTCCTCCGATTCTTGCTCGAGTTCAAATGATTAGTGTGCCAACTTTTACTTGATGACACGTAAGAAAGGTAAAACTTTAAAGGTATGTAATTCCAATTATGAAAATGCGTATACTTATAGTGAATTATCGAATTCATTCAATGACATGTATGTTGGTTATATAAAATTATTTAAGATAATTTCTCTCCAAAAAGAAATGATTTTAAAACTTGAAGAGGAGATGGATAATCTTAATCGTGCTTTAGAATATATTAAGGAAGCACATACATCTCTAATGGATGAGCATTGTAATGTTTCAGATTCTTTAGTTGAAAAGATGGAAGTTATGGAATGTGTTGAGTGTCAAATTTTAAAACTTAAAATTGAAACTCTTAAGAGACAACTAACACATGTTGCCTCACTATCATGTATTTGTTCTAGTTCTTCGAGTGAAAGAGGGAATATTTTTAAGAAAACCCCTTATGTCACTAAAATAAATAGAAGAAACATGTCATCTAAAGCTATTTGCCATTGTTGTGGAGATAAGGGTCACATTAGGCCTCTTTTTCATGTTAGGAACGTTCAAGTTCCTAATGGTAAAATGACATGGACTCCTAAATGTAACTCAACTAACCCTAAAGAACCCACTAGTTAGGAACCTAAATTACCTATTTGATTTATCATAATAAAGTCTTGCCTATGCAAAACGATTATAGTTTATAGACAGTGGATGTTCAAGAAACATGACGGGAGATGCTTCCATGTTCATCAAGTTCGATGAGAGGGAAAATGGTCATGTCACGTACAGAGACAATACGAAAGATAAAATTATTGGTGAAGGTGTTGTGGGAAATTCCTCCATAATTACCATTGAAAATGTGTTGTTAGTCAAAGGGCTTAAACACAACTTTCTAAGTATTATCCAATTATGTGACAGAGGGTATTCTATGGTTTTTGATACTCTTAGTTATGTAATTGAGCATAAGACTAGTAAGGACCTTGTGTTTAAGGGTTCTAGGATTGAAAGTATCTATATGATTTATTTAGATGACATGTCAATGTATGGTACTAAGTGTTTAGTAACTAAGAGTGAAGGTTCTTGGTTATGGCATAAACGCTTAATTCATGTGCATTTGACTTGTTAAATAAAATAGCATAAAAAATCTAGTAGTTGGTCTTCCTAAAATAAAGTTTTTCAAAGATAAATTATGTGATGCTTTCCAAATGGAAAAGCAAACTAGAGTGTCGGTTAAACCAGAGAAGGTTATTTCGACATCAAAACCTCTCGAGTTTCTCCACTTAAACTTGTTTGGCCCTTCACGGACAAGAAGTTTAGGAGGCAACTATTACGGATTTATATTTGTTGATGACTACTCTAGATTTATGTGGACATTATTTTTAGCCTATAAGGATGATACTTTTGAGGCTTTCGTTGATTTTGCCAAGGTTTTCCAAAATCTTTTTGTTTTAAAAATCATCACTTTCCATAGTGGTCATGGTGGTGAATTCATTACCCATCATTTTAAAACTTTTGCACTGAAAATGGTATTGCTCATAATTTCTCATGTCAGAGAACTCCACAACAAAACGGTGTTGTAGAGAGTAAAAAAGGTGTTTTGGAAGAATTAGTCTGAACTGTGATAAATGAGATGAGCCTACCTAAGTATTTTTTGGCAGAAGCGATTAATACACATGCCATGTATTAAACATGGCGATAATTCGATCCATCCTAGAGAAGACACCCCATGATATACTTAAGGGTAGAAAACCTAATATTTCATATTTTTGAGTTTTCGATGGCAAATGATTTATTTTAAATAACAGAAAGGATAATCTTAGTAAATTCGATGCAAAATTTGATGAAGGTATATTCTTAGGGTACTCATCTATGAGTAAAGCTTATAGGATTTACAATCATAGAATTGCTTATGTAGAAGAGTTAATTCATGTTGCTTTTGATGACTCCTCACCACAAAAGTCGGAGAAGGGTATTTGTTCTGATGTTTTAGGTGGGTTAATGGAAAGATTGGTCAACGACGAGAGTTCCAAAGAGGATTCTACTCCTTCAAAAAAGGATGAGAACATTACGAAAGATAAATAGGGAAGCTTACATGAGGATGAAAACCAAGAGACCTCAAACCAACTGCCTCGAGATTGGACAATCGTAAGGAATCATCCTTTAGATCAAATCATATGAGACATCAAAAGGGGAGTAAATACTAGGTTACAAGTTAATGATTTATGTAAGTACTCTATTTTCATTTCCCAAATTGAACCTAAATCAATATCTGATGCCTTACTTGATGAGGAATGGTTACTTGATATGCAAGAAGAACTAATCCAACTTAAATGTAACGATATTTGGGACCTTATTCCATATGCAGTCGATAAAACTGTCATTGGTACAAGATGGGTATTTAGGAATAAGATGGATTAAAATGGTGTAATTACTAGAAATAAAGCAAGATTAATGGTAAGAGTATATAATCAAACTGAAGGAATAGACTATGAGGAAACTTATTCTCTTGTAGCCTGTCTAAAATTTGTTAGACTCCTTTTGACATTCACTTGTTGTCTGGACTTTAAGCTTTACCAAATGGATGTTAAGTCTGCTTTTCTTAATGGCCATATAAATGAAGAGGTGTATGTCTCACAACCCCCGGATTTTGAGGATCACGATAATCCTAATCATGTTTTTAAGTTGAAAATAACCATTTATGGTCTCAAACAAGCTCCTAGAGCTTGGTATTGGAGATTTAGTGGACTTTTGATCAAACAAGGATTCAATCATGGTAAAGACGACACCACTTTGTTTATAAGACATAAGGAAAAACATATTCTCTTAGTTCAAATTTATGTAGATAATATTATTTTTGGGTCTACTAATGAATCTCTTTGTCGAGAATTTGCTAGTTTGATCTAGGAAGAGTTTGAGATGTCACTTATGGGAGAGATAACATACTTCTTAGGATTGCAAATCAAGCAAGCCGAAGAAGGAAATTTCATAAGTTAAACAAAATATAGTTTATAGCTTCTTAAGAAGTTCGATATGAAAGATTCAAAGAGTATCTGAACGCCAATGACTTCAAATGTGCTTATTGACAAAGATAAAAGAGGAGTGAATTTTGACGTAACCATGTATAGAGGTATAATCAGATCCTTACTCTATTTAACCGCAAGTAGGCCAAATATCATATTTAGTGTGTGCATGTGTGCTAGATATCAAGCATTGCTTAAGGATTCCCACTTTAAGATCGTAAAATGTATTTTGAGGTATCTTAATGAAACCTCCCATCACAGTCTTTGGTATTCTAAAGGTAGTGCTTTTAGCTTAGTAGGTTATTCTGATTCCAATTTTGTAGGGTGCAAGTCGAATAGGAAAACTACTAGTGGTACCTGTCACTTATTTGGAAGTTGTTTAGTTTCTTGCATAGTAAGAAGCAGGATAATGATGCTTTTTCTACCATCGAGGCTGAATATGTTGTCGCTAGTAGTTGTTGTTCCCTTGCCCAATTATGCATGCTTTTGATGTTGTATAAATATACTCTTAGATCACTCACTGGCCTTTCCTGGCACGAAACTTCACATCATATACACATAATTACTTTATACATGTTAATGGATCATAACTCAACTTACAACCTCTTGATATATTCACAATAGTCTCTCTGTATTGTTAAGATATTAACTTAAGGAAAACCGAACTTGTGACAATCGAATATTCTTTTTAATCTTGCTCATGCTTAATTTCCAAAGATAGTTACTTATAAAATCAACTTAAGTTACTTCCACTCTCTGTAGGTACGATATCCTTACTTTTACCACTTGCTACTTTATAACGAACATGTGTACTTGCATGTAACACGTTTTCAAGCAACAATGTAAGTAAGAGAATTACGGAACACCATAAGGTATGGCATGGCTAAGTGAATTGTAGAACATAATAAGGTTCGATACGCTTAAGTGAAATATGACACACCATAAGACACATTGCACTTAAGTGGACTTTTTAGCTTGTAACCCACACAAATGGTTCTATAAGTAGAACCCTTGTGCATAATCTTTTACACTTTATGAAATTTAGTTTGTGAGACACTGGCTATAATTTCTCTCTCTCTCTCTCTCTCTCTCTCTCTCTCTCTCTCACACACACACACACACATACACACACACACACACACACACACACACACACACACACTAAAAAATTTCATTCGTAAAAGCTATCACTTAGATTGAAGGGACTCTGTTCGTGTGGACTTAGTAGATGCGTTGTTCTTCATTCAATGCTTGTGATCATTCCTCTAATTCTGCATCAAACGTGTTAATCATCATAAGAGGTAATTGTTATATCACTTATCATGCATCATTCGTAAGGATCAACCAAAGGGAAACTTTTGTTTTTCTCCGCGTTTGTATTATGATTTCCATTTAGTGGTATTAGAGCGACCTACGAAACCATGTATAAGATCTTTGTTTAATTTGGTGTTTTGTGTATTAATTATATTACAACACATATGAATTAAATAAGAATAAAAATTAAATATTAACATCATGTTTGTATAATTTGGATTGATCATATTTTACTATGCTTCAGAATCCTACGTTTCTATGGTGAACCAACGATACTTCGATCATCTATAATTGACACATATATGATTGATCGACTCATATGAGATATAACTAATTCTGATGCAACGATAGTATAATTGATATGTTATTTTATTTCATCGATTCAGTTAGTGTGATGATTGTGTTTCATATGATTGGTCAATATTCATTCTACTTCATAATTCGACGTTTGTATGGTGAAGCAATAAATTTTGATTATTCTAATTGAATCATCAATCATTTCATTTTTGATAGTGTTGTCAAAACGATATCGAAGTTAAAAAGTATAATTAGTTTCTTGATCGATAAGAAACCCACAAGGGTAGAAAATAAGAACACAATGAAATTGGTTATAAACTGCTATTCTTTCCTTTCTCTTTGAAACAAGATTACAAGTGTTACAGAATAACAAATAACCCTTCTCACTCTAATTAGGATTTGCATTATACAATGATGAGAGACTAATATGATATTTATAAGAAAACTAACACACTAAATTAATGGGCTTTTACACACATGCCCATTACACAAGTTAACTTAGAGAACAAGCTAACTTAAACAATTGGGCATAACAAACAAACACAATTCAACATGCTAAAAATCCTAGCATACTTCGACTACAACATGTGACCAGACTTTGATGACATGCTGATGATCTTGTCAGATTGTCGAACCAAGAAGCTACCATTCGACCATACTAGAGTTCAATTCAGTATCTCACAAATCTCCACCTTGGAACAAACTCTATAACATAAAGGGAACAAACTAGCTTTCTTTTCTATACTCACCGCACTAACTTGTTGTGAAAATGATGTCAAAATTACAAAGTTTAATCGATTTCTTGATCGGCAAGAAACTCACAAGGGTAAAAGAAAAGAGAAGCAAGAAGAGCACAACAAATTGGTTATAAACTATTATTCTTTACTTTCTCTTTGAAACAAGATTACAAGTGTTACAAAATAGCAAATAACTTCTCTAACCCTAATTAGGATTTGCCTTATAATAATGATGAGAGACTATTATGCTATTTATAAGAAAACTAACATACTAAACTAATGAGCTTTTACACACAGGTCCATTACACAAGTTAACTTAGAGAATAAACTAACTTAAACAATTTGGCATAACAAATATGCCCAATTCGACATGCTAATAATCCTAACATACTTCGACTACAACATGTGAACAGACTTCGACGACATGCAAATGATCTTGTCGGATTGTCGAACCAAGAAGCTACCCTTCGATCATACTAGAGTTCTATCCAATATCTCATAAATAGTATGAATATGTTGCATTAGGGTTCATGACAGCACAAGAGATGTGTTGTCAAAAGTTATAAAATTAAGATTTGTAATAGTTGCAAAGTTTTATACATAAATGATTTTTATAATATAATAATATACCTATATATAAAAAGATGATAGAGAGTTTTGGACAGACTCTTTTTTTATTCCAAATTTATGTATTTTTTAAAAATTAATTAAACTAAAATCACGAGTTTGTATTATCACTACCACCTCAAATATAACTGATCCACCACATAATGTAGTTTTTATTCGGGATGTGCAGTTATTTGATGGGTTACGAAAGAATAGAAACAAATAATTGAGAAGAAATGCAAAACAAGGATTAGGAAGACAAACAAACGAAGATAGAAGTAAACAAAGAAAGGTCATAGAGGCATATTTTTCAAGGAAAATGAAAATAACATACAACTAAGCGACGACAAGAGATAATATCTTTCTTACAAATTGTCTCAAAATTTTCTACATATTATAAAGAGAACAAAGTGAAAGAAGAAACAAATCTCAGGCGTAGAAACACAAACAGAAGCAAATAATTTTAAATTATATTTATTGTGTTTTATTAAATTTAAACATGTCAAACACAAAACGATATCTAATACATAATTACATATCATCACCATATGAAAGTTTCTATAACAAAGCATGATGGAATAAATACTAAAAATTAACACAGAAATAAGAAGAAGAAAATATGAAAATAATATATTTATCCTTATAATGTAATCACATTTATCTCACTACTACCAAATTGTAGTATCATTACTCTATTTATGGGATAATTTCTCCTAAACGAATAAAAAATAAAGATAATTAAAAGCAAAAACTATAAAAAAAAACAAAATGAAAGAAAGAATTTCAACAAAAGAAAAAAAAGGTTAAACATAAAAGAAAGATACAAAAAGGGGAAAACAAAAGATAGTAGATAGTTAGAAAAAAGAATTTCTCTTATGTATCTGTTAATTCTCAATTGCTTTTGATAGTGTTAATAATATAAATAACATAATATTCCATTTTAATGTAATTATTAATTAGTAATAGTTCATTTACAATAGTTCATTTGCATGTTTGAGATTCCACCAAGGGTGAATGTGTTGCTACTTGATAATTCAGTTTTCATACTTTTTTTTCTTTTCTTTTTTAGGTTTTATCTTCTGAAAAGAATCATGCTCAAGTTGTAGAAGAAATGTATACCGTCCTTTTTGTTACGTTTGATTATTTTATTTACTAATTTACTAATTATTTTGAGGGAAATATATTGTAAATGTGAAATAAAGTAACATTATATAATTTTTTTCACAATTTTATTTGGTAGCTATGGCTTGATTGTTCAATGTGTTAGTTGAGATGTTTTAGTTACTTTTATGGCTTTCCAGTGCAGTTGATGAGATCTATTATGCATTAGTTAGACGAATTCTGCTTTTGCCGTCAGTATAGTTAAATCCTAATTATAAGTAAGTTCTTACTATTGGAGTTACATAGTTTTCTTTACTTTCATAGTTACATGCTTGCCACACCTATGATAGTTCTAAATTTTATATCTTATGAAAATTAACTAGGAAGAATTCCCAATAAATATATAAGAATTTTATTATTTTATTAAGTTACAATATTATCTTATTATATTTTAAAGTCACTGTATATATTATAGAAAGTTTAAGTTGGAAAATTAATTAATTTTTTTAGTTAATATCTAGGTTTTTTTACCCAAATAATCCACTTTTTCAAAAAAAAATTCAAAATACCCCAAATTTCAAAAAAATCACAAAATACCCCACTTTTAGGAGGAGTCTCCAATTGAATTGGTGACTCCTCTTAAAACTTGAATGAAGGCGCCAATTGGATTGGCTAGGGCAGGTGCCCTAGCCAATCCAATTGACGCCTATGTGTAGGTTTTAAGAGGAGTCGCCGATTCAATTGGAGACTCCTCCTAAAATCCTCAAATAACAAAACCTTCAACATAAAAGTTGTAGATCTTTTCAAGAAAATGAATTTGGACTTAAATTTTGCATCATTTGGATTTTTGATGAGAAAGTTATGGGCACTTGAAGTTGGACTTTTTCACATTTCAATGGCTTTGGTCCAAAGTGACCTATAATGATTTGTATTATCACATGTGTTTCTTTTAGAATTATTAAATTTTGTCCAACATAACAATTGAATTAGACATCTTAAAATTTCCAATTCACTTGGTCCCACCTCAAAATCATAAAAAATGAGTGAGTTAGGTCCTTGGGAAGTTGACCCAAAATTAGGGTTTCAGTCAAAATGACCTATAATATTTTGAAATAAATGATGACCTTCCAAGTTTCAAATAGATTTTCGATGAACATGAAAGTTTCTCATATGGTTCTTAAGAACATTTTTCTCTTGGGGTCATCTTCATTTGACAAACACATCAAAAGTGGGGTCATCTTCAATTGGAGATTCCTCCTAAAATGCATTTTTTTTATGTTTTATGGTATAAGTGAAAGATAAATTTGATATAATACGACTTGATATTTATAAAGTTTGGAGTTTACACAAAGAAACCTAATGGTGGTGACCGGGATCACCTAACCGACCTCCGGTCCCACATCCTCTAGCTACCCTAACCCTTGGCCCTAACCCAGGTTGACGATTCTGCACCAGTGTTTATCATCTGAGGGGCCAGGAGCGTCACTACCAAGTACAGGAGAAGGTCCGTTGAGGTATTCAGACAACTCAGCATAGTCTTCAGTATGCAATGATGGTGTACCGCCGTAGCTGAGCTCATGACCCATGCCAGAGAAGTTGGGATGTGGTTGACTCATGGATGGTCGACCGGGAAGGTTGAAGGGAGACATGGGTGTGAATGATGCATCGAGGAAAGGTTGGAAAGTTTGTTGGGGGTGTTTGATAGAGATAGGGTTGTGGGATGTTTTGGTTTTGTGATGTTTGGGCTTCTTGGCTACGGTAGGAGGAGGGGCGGTTGGTGTTTTGGCTAAGGCGACTTTGATAGGGTGATGGTGTGGGTGCGAAGCGATGTTGGGTCTCAGGTTGATGGTCAATTTGTTGGTGGTGGTATGGGGTATGCTCTTGGTATTGGGGTTGGGTGAAGGGCATGTTTTGGTTGTATGTTTGTGGGTTTGTAGAATGGAAAGTTTGACGGATAGGGGGTTGTGAGTAACCGGGCTGAGAATGTTGTTGGGGGTTAGATGTTGATCCTTCTTGTGTGTAACTTGCCTGGCGTGGTTCGTATAGGTACATATCTTCGGTGATGAACTGAAAACCAACCGATCTGTACCAAGCCATATAAGTACGACTTGGTTTGACCTCATTTGGCATGACGGCGTCAGTTAAGACATGGTCATGACGGTGCTTCCACTTGCGACACTCCGATCTTGCAAAGTTTTGCCATGGGTTGAAGTTCCATTGGTCGTTCACTTTACGCAGATGTCATTCTCCTAGGCTAGCTGGGGGATCTGGGATATTCTGGACCATACCGAATTGCAGCTTCACACGATCGGTGTTGTGCATCTCCACAATTGTGAACCGTAATATCGGTGTGCATGTTGTCCATACGGCTGCGTCTTCAGCATTGACCTCATGGTCATGATCCAAATTAAGGTATGGACGCCAAATGACTGAAATGTTAAAGAAGATAGGATTATAATGAATGTAGAAAAAGTTAACAAAATATAGCGAAATAATTAAGTTATTTTGCTTACGTCTGTCGGTTGAAGGTGATCCAACAGGTTGCGATACTGAGTAATACAGTGTCTCGGACATCTGTTGTAACTCATACCACGTGCCGACCATCTACACCAAAAAGTTAAAAAAAAATAGTTTGAGGTAATAAACTTTAAGGAAGTAAGTAAAGATATAGCAATTTAAACAACTTACTTTTGTTCATATGGAAAAGTGAAAGGGTTGTTATTGACCGGTGCTAGAGACGGTAGTCTTGACCAACCCCATGCTTGTAGCAAAATAGCACATCCAGAAAATGTAGATGTGTCTTTGTGGGAGTTTTTGCACAACGAGCTATAGAGATAGGCTAGACAAGCAGATCCCCAACTGTAACTTCCTATTCTATCTACATGTCTAAGTAGAGGTAACTACATAATATGCTTGCTAGAACCACTACCTTCGGGAAATAAAAAGAATCCTATTAACAACATAATGTAACACCTAGTTTTTATTATTCGAGCATCTTCGGTAGAATGCTCATCTAAGTATAAACTATTATAATATGACTTTAGGCGTGAGAGTAGTATACCTTGACCTCTAGCATTATCATCTAACAAATCAGTGTCTAAGAGCTTCATGCAAATTGAATTTGCATAGTTGGTCTTACCATTAACAGCCTTGTCTTCAATTGGTAGTCCTAAAAGCATGTAGACGTCTTCTAACGTCACGGTACACTCACTGGTTGGGAACCAAAATGTGTGTGTCTCTGGCCTCCATCTTTCGCATAAGGCTAGAATGAACTTGTTATCTATAGACCAAGACATAATCTTGCTAATATGACCAAAACCGGAGAGTTTAACATAAGGTTGAATCATCGGGTCCATATGGACATATTCGTGGACCCGAGTTCGAAACCTTGATACATCCTATAAAAGAAAGAATAAAACACTTGACTAAGTTGGTATGTCAAAATAAAATGGGGTTGGTGAAGATGAAAGATAAAAAGTTAACAAAAGAAAAAACTTACATATGTTGCGATGTTTGCAACCGTTCCTCTATGGGCTTCGCCCATTGTGAGTAAAGACATTTTGTTGGGGGGTTGGTGTAGATGAAACTAGAAGATGTTGTTGAAGATGAAATTGTAAAAGAAGTATTGTAGAGGAAGTAGTGAGAGTGATGATGTGGAAGAAGTGTTGAAGGAGTGGATGTATTTATAGGCAAATGGATGGGAGCATGAAAATTTGTGCTTGCATGGTGTCTCCACATGAATTGGTGACCATGTACAAGCTTTAAGAGGGGTCACCATTCAAATTGGCGCCTCCATAGGGACATGCATGTAAGGTTAGGTCCGAATGCTTGGTTTCGAGGTCTGAATGCATGGTGTCTCCACTTGAATTGGCGACCATGTACAAGGAATAAGTGGAGGCGCCAATCCAATTTGGAGTGTGTGTCTGCATGTCTGACACGTGGTTGTCTTGTCTCCTGCATGCTGAACAAGTCACTTGTTGATGGCTTGCATGGTTGACACATCATCTCTGACTATCTTACATGTCTGACACGTGGCTGCCTTGTCTCCTGCATGTTGAACAGTCAATTCTTGATAGCTTGCATGGTTGACACATCATCTCAGACTATCTTGCATGACTGACACATCATCTCATACTAGCTTGCATGTCTGACACGTCATCTCAGACTAGCTTGTATGTTCGACACATCATCTCAGAACTAGCTAGCATGTGAGACACTGATACCATCTATTTAAGTGTCTTACTATCAACATCCAAGACACTTCACTCACATTCATCTGCAGTAAGAAAATAGATTTCATCTGCACAATGTCATCTTCATCATTATACAGTGTCAACGTTCACTGCAACGGTGAAACATTCGAGTATGAGCTACATGGTCTTTGTTTTCGAAACACTGATACCATTAGAATCACGATCAAGAGAAATGCAACCTTCTTGCATTTGAAAAAAAGAATACAATCCTTTATAGGATCGAGTATTGTGTCAAAGATCACATATCAAAATCCAATATTTTTTGAGAATGGTCAATGCAAGTATTTCCCCCTTAAGGTACGAGACGATGAAGAGGTTGAATACATGTTTGTTAGTCATGAACATTCAGGTTGCAACTGTATCAAGTTGTACATTACTCTTCAACCATGTATACCATCTCAACAGTCTCAACTAACCGATCAGGATGAAGCTGGTGAAGATGATGCACAATGGTCAGATGAACTTAACCCAGAAGCAGAAGCAGAAGTCGACGTTGTTGATGAAGAAGAAGAGGAGACCGAGATACAGGTTGATCACATGTTGAACAACAATGATGAAGATGATGATCAACCACCACCAATACCTCCTAGTCATGTCTACAATCCTCCTCAACATATGACAAATATGGATCTTCACGACGATGAAACATCCAACAGTGTTTTCTATAATTCGTATCCGAGATCAGAAGGCGAATTAAAGGTGGGAGACATGTTTCGTACCAAAGAAGAATGTGTTCTGGCAATCAAAAAATTCCACATGAACAACTCTGCTGACTTTACAGTGAAATGCACTGATTCTAGAAGGTATGTTATCGAATGTCGTAACATGCTTTGTAAGTTTCGTTTGGCTGCGTCTTACAAGAAGAAAAACTACTCTTGGGATATCGCTTCAATTTGAATGGAGGCGCCAATTGGATTGGCTAGGGCAGGTGCCCTAGCCAATCCAATTGGCGCCTATGTGTAGGTTTTAAGAGGAGTCGCCAATTCAATTGGAGACTCCTCCTAAAATGCATTTTTTGTCTTATAAATAGATGCGTTGTATGACTAATTGTTCCACATCTCATATAATCATTTGGCTATCATGTTTGGTATTCGTCATTGATACGGAAAGGTGATTTATGCGAGAGACAAACCTCAAATGCTGATGCTGTTTTGGAACATCACCATGTTTGATCAACTGAAGAGGGAGCTGGTTCGTTGGTTAGATGGGAAAATACCAGAAGGGAAAAAAATCAGAAGTATTGAGAGACTTGACAATATCTTTGGTTGGGTGTGAATGAAGACTGATAAGGATGCTAGGGAAATGATGTTCGGTCGAGACGACATCAATTTGATTGTTGTAATCAGTTAGAAATATTTATGTTTTCAGATGTTTTGTACTGATGTTTGTTGTGAACCTCGTTGTAACAAGAACTTAATGATATATAATGATTGAATGTTACAGAAATACAATGTTACAAAAAGCTTAAGACCTAGATGATGCTCCTCGATTGGGACAATTGTTCTTGTTGTGTCCTGGTTAACGACAAGTACTACATAATCTTATCATTTTATCTGTGGAATCCATCTCTGTTCTGATACGTGTGCTGTTTGGCATTCCTTTCTTCTTTCTACGCATCTCGTCATTGTGCCAAACAATATCACCTTCATATGGAGGCCAGTAATCCTCCATTGGTAGTACTGAGAAGCTTTGAGTATATACATTCATGATGGTGCTGGCCTTGTACACATCAGATAAATGGTTGTAAGCGTTTTAGCGAGTATAAGCGCATGCTGCTATGACATGGGAGCAAGGTATGCAGAAGGCCTAGAATTTTCCATAATCGCACCAACTTCTGTTTAGTCTAACAGCGTATGCTAAATTTGGTCTCCCCTCGTTGTGGCCCATTGTTTCCTGGACGCTGAAATTTTGTCTATGACGGTCAAAGACTGTTACAACGTGTGTGCTAGCTTTGATGCTTTCCTCTTTCATGACCTTCATGCAACACTCACTGAATACTTGCCCGAACATTAACACCGCACTCCATCTTTCACCTCTGGTTGCGAACATAGAAGCCAACCTATAATAGGTTGATCTTACCAAAGCGGTTATCGGCAGATTTCGAATTCCTTTGAATACCCCGTTCATGCATTCCACAATGTTTGTTGTCATGTGGCTCCATCGACAACCTCTGTCAAATGCCCTTGTCCACTGCTCTACGGGTATCTTATTTATCCATCTCCCTGCATCTTTATTAGACAGTCTAATTTCATCACGATAATATTGAAATGACGGTTGAGTTAAAGCATACCCAACATTCACCACCTTCTTGCGAAGATTCTTATCTTTTATAGCACGCATGAAGTTTTGTGCAATGTGTCTGATACAGTAGACATGTGTAGAAGGAGGATCATGTCATCCGTTGTCATGGTTGTTGTAGGCACTCTCAATGGCAGCATGTCTATCAGAAATCAAACAGAGATTGGCTTATGGAGCCACATGCGTTCTGAGATGTCGAAGAAAGAAACCCCATCCACCAGCCGTTTCACCTTCAACAAGAGCAAAGGCAATGGGAAAGACATTGTTGTTGCCGTCTTGTGCAACCGCCATGAGCAAAGTACCCTTGTATTTTCCGTATAACCAAGTGCCATCAATTTGAATAATAGGTTTGCAGAATGCGAAACCTTTGATGCACGGGTCAAATGCCCAAAAGAGACGGTGAAATATTCTATTACCTGTAGCACAGGTTCCGTCTGGCATCATCGCTGGCACTATCTCCATAATTGCCACAGTTCCTGGGACATATGTTTTTAGTGCCCATAACATACAAACATACAACCAAAACATGCCATTCACCCAACCCCAATACCAAGAGCATACCTCATACCACCACCAATAAATTGACCATCAACCTGAGACCCAACATCGCTTCGCACCCACCCCATCACCCTACCAAAGTCGCCTTAGCCAAAACACCAACCACCCCTCCTCCTACCGTAGCCAAGAAGCCCAAACATCACAAAACCAAAACATCCAACAACCCTATCTCTACCAAACACCCCAACAACCTTTCCAACCTTTCCTCGACGCATCACTCACACCCATGTCTCCCTTCAACCGTCCTGGTCGCCCATCCATGAGTCAACCACATTCCAACTTCTCTGGCATGGGTCATGAGCTCAGCTACGACGGTACACCATTGATGCATACTGAAGACTATGTCAACTTATCTGAATACCTCAACAGACCTTCTCCTGTAGTTGGTAGTGACGCTCCTGGCCCCTCAGATGATCAAACACCGGTGCATAATCGTCAACGTGGGTTAGGGCTAAGGGTTGGGGTAGCTAGAGGATGTGGGACCGGAGGTCGGTTAGGTGATCCCGGTCATCACCATTAGGTTTATTTGTGTAAACTCCAAACTTTATTAATATCAAGTCGTCTTATATCAAATTTATCTTTCACTTATACCATAAAACACAAAAAAAATGCATTTTATGAGGAGTCTCCAATTGAATTGGCGACTCCTCTTAAAACCTACACATAAGCGCCAATTGGATTGGCTAGGGCACCTGCCCTAGCCAATCCAATTGGCGCCTCCATTCAAGTTTTAAGAGGAGTCTCCAATTCAATTGGCGGCTCCTCCTAAAAGTGGGTTATTTTGGGAATTTTTTTGAAACCATGGGTATTTTGGGAATTTCCTTGAAAAAGTGGGTTATTTTTTTAAAAAAACCTTGGATTGATGGATTATAACAGAGCGGAGTGGACTGGAACATGACGGAGCAGAACGGAGCGAAGAAGAATGTAATATAGATCTCATTCCATTGTTTGATTATGTTATTAAAAATATCTCATTCCTTCACATGCACCCCAAATTGGATGGAACAAAAAATAGAGATTTGGATGGAATTTGATTGAATGGATCCATCATGCTCCATTCCATTCCATCAATTATTTGCAAATCTAAACAATGAGATCTCATTAGTTACCACTTCACTCCATTTCATTCCATCACATACCACCAATCCAAACATACCCTTAGGATCTCCAGTTGAACATGAATGACAAATAGTTAAGTATTTTTTTATTAATTAGTACAATAATTTATAGATAATGCATTATAAAAATTTATGAAGAATAAAAGAATGAGATAACAGGTTAAAAAGGGGTAGAGAGACAGCATGAGAGTGAAAGAAATTGAGTGAGATATGATAAGAGATGTTAAATATTCATTTGTGATATATTATCAAAATAAATATTTTTTTTATCAAACCGCTATCTTTTCTCACTATATTTTCTAATTAACTTATATCTACGATCTATCTATAACTAAAATTAACTTAGCTTTTCATATAATTAAGTTACACTAACTCGATTTTTCACACCATTTTACATTTCAATGCTTAATTAATATGAAATATTTTTATTTATTTGTTCAACATATTCCTTTTTATTGATTATCCATTTTAAATTTATTTTACCTACTTTCTTCTTCGTATTTTTCATTTTTTAGTTTAGATTTATATTCTTAGCATATATTTTATAAATATCATTCTTGGAGTAACTTTTTTTTAAAAAAATATATATTTATTTTAAAGCAAATCTATATTTACTATTATTTTTAAATATTATTAATGAACTATATTGCTTATAAATTACATACGTATTTGACGGTTACATTGACTAAATGGGAAATAATACTCATCAGATATCAAGTCAACAATAAAGGGCAATAAGGACCAAAAATGAAAGGAAGAGGAGATAAGATATGAGCAACGAGCAGAGAGAAAACCATTTGTCGAGACGACGTGAAAATTATAGGCGACAGAAAGAGCAAGAGAAACAAGCTCAAACATCTCGCACTATAAACAGCCAGTCGAGAGTTCCATTTCAAAATTTTACAAATATGTCTTTTCCAATATCACACTTTCAAGGAACTCATGACAGTGAAGCTAACCCAAGTAGAATTACACATGTTAAGGATGTTGCACTTGGTCGGTGATGATCAATATATACATTATATTGTACTTTGTATAATTTTGCTTATTCGTCATATCTTATTTTATATATTTAAACCCGCATATCGTAATTGCACATCACCTAATCAATGAATCAATATGAGTCAATCCGATACAGGTATAAGATATATTGTTCTAAGTATGCGAGCAATCATTTTACGCATGTATATACATTAATTATTATTTTTATATCAAATGATATGAATGTTGATGAAGCTTTGGAGGATGCAGTGATATCATATATTAACATGGATGTCAAAGAAAATGGTGCATCATCATGTCGTCCTCAAGCTATGTTCATAAACATTTTGTGTCAAATAAATGTAGCTTTTACTCAAGTGACATACAATTTTAAATTATGCAATATTAAAATATTCTAATTGAGGCATCTTGCGTACTTTTTTATTTATTTGTATTTTAGATTTAGATTTTAGATAATATTTATTAATCAATATCAAACTTCTGCCTATAGAATCAGGACATGCTTTTCGAGCAAAACACAATATTGCTCAAAATTTTAAAAATAACATGATGATGGCAAGATCCCGGTTGCCTCATCCAATTACTTGTAAAAACTGCAAGCAAAATTGTTTTATCACGAGTCACGTGACACATGTTGTACTGGTGAAAAGATATCATTTTCACGAGTTAATACTCATATAGAATTGCAACAACTATTTTTGGATGGTTCAGCTGAAGGAAAACATTTTAGGCAACATATTCAAAGTTATAACCATGTACTCTCATTAACTTCAATTGATGTTCATGTTGATGAGAATATTCTTGCATTTGGTCATGGTATATACACATTTCATACTCAAGGTGCTTTTTACCATAACATAAGAGGTTTCTATCCAAATGAGAGTGTCAGGCCGCGTTTCTTACAACTATACATCTACGAAGATAATGAGCTACATAATAGAATGCAGGAAAATTCTTAGCTGCACCAAAATGTAGTTCACAAATTACAGAAAATGCTCCATCAATTTAATCCTTTTGTAATTAGGTTCAAGCAACTATCACTACTTTCAAATATCAGTGAATATAGCCTCATACTTAAGGAACGTCCAAATAATCACCATCATTACAAGCTTCTAACTGCAGAACAAGTTGTGGCAATTATTGTTGGATATGATGCAGATTCTATGGAATATGGAAGGGATATTAATGTCATTCGACATGATGGAAATATCAAGAAAGTTCAAGAGACAAAGGGATATTATGATCCTTTGCAATACCCTATATTGTTTCCATTTGGGACGCATGGTTGGGACGTCAACATAACAAATTGTAATGGACGAAGAGTGTTATGTTGATCATATTACAGTTACATGCTTCAGGTAAATTTAGATTAATTTTAGTAGATAGTATACTTGGCTAAGCATTGTTTAAAAAACTTTACATTTAGCACCGACATTTTTTTCAATTAACTGTAGATTCTCCCAAATGATCAATCAATGTTGTTAAATGCGGGTCGACTATTGCAACAATATGTTATAGACAATTATGTCAAAATTGAATCAGAGAGATTAAGGTGGATTAAAGGGCATCAAAGTGATATACGTGTTGAATTATACCAAGGTTTACAGGATGCTTTGCATGTTGGTAAAACTAATGCAGGTACAAATTCATATAGCATAAATATACAGTTGTAGATTAATAATTAGTTGTACTTCTAATGCTAATCATTCATGTATTATAATACTAATGCATTTTATGAATCATCGTAGAAAACATTGGAAAAAGAACAATATTGCCATCATCATTTATTGGAGGTCGTCGAGACATGACACATCGTTATGAAGATGGCATGTCTATTGTTCTTAATGGTGGTAAACCAGATATTTTTCTAACAATAACATGCAATACTTCTTAGAGTGAGATGACATCATAACTTTTGCCTTTTCAAACACCACAAGATCGTCTAGATTTGCTAACAAGAATATTTCGTTCGAAACTCGAGCAATTGAAGGATGATGTTATTAATAAATGAGTCTTGGTAAAAGTTAAAAGTTACATGTATGTCACTAAATTTCAAAAGCGAGGACTGCCGCATATGCATATGTTGGTGGTCTTAGAAATTAACGACAAGTTGCATGACCTAACAGATTATGATAGTATGGTAAGATCAAAAATACCTAAATTAGAATGTGAACCACATTTGCATGAAGTTGTTGTAAAACATATGATCCACGAACCTTGCGGCATAATCAACCGAAATTCTCCATGTATGAAAGATGGACATTGTAAAAAAAGGTATCCCAAACAATTCTTGGATGAAACACGTCAAGACACTAACTCATATCCTGAGTATAGGAGAAGGTTTGATGAATCTATATCGTTAGGTAGAGATAGGTCTGTCGATAATAGATGAGTGGTTCCTTATAACCCTTGGTTACTGTTAAAGTATGATTGTCACGTCAATGTAGAGATTTGCAGTAGCATTAAAAGTATCAAGTATCTATACAAATATGTGTACAAGGGACCTGATTGTGTGGCTATGGAGGTTCATAAAGGATCATACATGGGTGAAGTTCAGCAATATGTTGATGCAAGTTGGATTTGTGCTCCCGAGGAATTATGGAAAATATTTTGATTCACTATTTATCGATTATATCCTTCGGTTGAAAGATTGTAGATCCACTTGTCGAACCGCCATTAAGTGCGGTTTTATGATCATCAACGAATTGCATATGTGTTAAATAGTGAAGGCAACTCCAAAACAATGCTCACACAATTCTTTGCATTGAATCTACGAGATCCACAAGCAAGAAATTATTTATATAGAGAGATTCCAGAGCATTGTTGTTGGAACAAGCGGAACATGTAATTGCATCACAGACGATCAATAAGAAAAGTTATCGGGAGAATCTATACGGTATCACCTTCGGAGGGAGATAAGTTTTACTTATGATTCTTGTTATCTCATGTTACAGGTCCAACTAGTTGGGAATATATTCTTACAAATAATGGCACGACTTTCAATACATTCAAAAATCCAGTTGAGGGTAGGGGATTTCTAGAGACTGATCATAGTATTCGTGATTGTTTGGTTGAGGCTACGAGTCTCTGAGTGCCATATTCTTTACAGAGGTTATTCATGACGATTTTAATATTTTGGGAACCTACTGATGTTAGAGGTATTTGGAATTAGTTTTTTACACATATGACAGAGGATTATCAAACAACTAACAATGTTGTGGAATCAGACTTGACTAATATGTTGTTGAAGGACTTAAATGAACTCTTAAACCTGCACGGTAAATAAATTGAAGATTATGATCTCTCATCTTGACCCCCTAATACAATAGACGGAGATACAATTCCAATCTCATACAAGAGGAGTTAGCGGTCGATATCCCCAATGAAGATATTGAATATGTTGCTAAGTTAAATAATGATCAAATGATTGCATTCAAAACCATTATGAATGTGATTGTTCAAAAACACAGTGGAGTATTTTTTGTTGATGGTCCAGGAGGAACAGGTAAAATATTCCTTTATCAAACATTAATGGCAAGTTTAAGAAGTAGAGGAGAAATTGTCTTAGCAACTACATCATCTGATATAGCTGCAACATTGTTACTCGGTGGTAGGACTCCACACTCTCGATTTAAGATACCTATTGATTTATAACCGAGTTCCATTTGTGGTATTCAAAAGCAAAAAGATCTTGAAAATCTCATTAGAGTTATTGCCGCAATAATTTGGGATGAAACACCAATGACAAACAGAAATTGTTTGGAAGCCTTAAATCGATCATTACAAGACATTTGTAGCAACAATGCTCCATTTGGTGGAAAAGTTCTGATCATGGGGGGGAGATTTTCGTCAAGTTCTCCCTGTTATAAGAAAAGGTACTAAGGCACAAATGATTTCTACGTGTATTATTCAATCTCATTTATGGGATCATACCAAGATTTTGCGTTTGCGCTAAAATATACGATCATTGCATGATCAAGAGTTTACAGAATCTCTTATTCATATTGGTGATGGTGTTGAACCTACCAAACCAGATGACATTGTGAGGTTACCTTCATAGATTGCAATCCCATGGGAATGTGAACATTCCATACAAGTACTTATCCAACATATTTTTCCTAATTTAGAATTGCATGGTTGGGATACCCCATATATGGTACAGAGAGCTATTTTGATACCAACAAATGATGATGTCCAGAAATTGAATGATATGATTATTGACCAGTTTTCAGGAGAAGAACATAATTTATTGTCGTTTGACGAGGTTGAAGGGGATAATCATAATTTATACCAGCAAGAATTCTTAAACTCAATTGCACAAGATAGTTTGCCACCGCATATTCTAAAGATAAAAATTGGTACATCATTGATGTTGTTACGAAATCTAGATCCTAGATATGAATTGTGTAATGGAACGTGGTTATTATGTCGTGGTTTATTTATGAATATGTTGGATGTGGAAATCTTGATAGGAAACAACGCAGGAAAATAAGATTTTTATCCCATAATTAAAATAAAAATATTTGCAAGTGATAGGTTGCCTTTTGTCCTTAGTATAAAGCAATTTCCTGTGCGAGTAAGTTTTGCAATTACAATAAATAAATCACAAGGACAAACCATTCCAAATGTTGGAATATATCTTACACGACATACTTTTAGTCATGAACAGTTATATGTGCCTTTATCCATGGGTGTTTCACAGACTACGACAAGAGTTTTAACTAGGAAAGGAAAATTGAAAGGAGAAGATGGTGACTACACAAAAAATATAGTCTTCAAACAAATTCTTTTATCGCACCTGCATGTATTCATTAAGTACATTAAAAAAATTACTCACACATTGATTCTCATTTCGGTTACACGATATACCAAGATTATATTGTATTCTTTATATCATAACTAAATATAATTTTATTTTGCTTTAATATACAACCAAACTAGAACACATTGAAATCTTCCAATTATGTAAGGAGTTGAGACGAAAGAATGTTGAAACTTGCTTCGACATAAAAGTAAGTTATACTTAATAATTTATTTTATGCTTTTATGTTAGATATCAATTGAGTCATACTTATTCTCACTATTCTTATGCAATAAATTTTAGATAGGAGACTTTGAAGATAAATGGAACACATGGAAGGATGAACAAACAATTTCATCCATCGGCAAACTCGACAATAAGGTGTATTTACTTTTCTGCAATACGTATAAAAAATTGTTTCTTGCATTCTCACCACTCTTTCACTAATATTTTTATCATCCTTATTGGAATAGATCAAACATCTAAAAATTTACTCTGTCAGTTAGAGCTCCACAGTGATAACAGATAAAACACAACTTTGGAAAATGGTGAAAAGGGAAATAATATCTCAAAAGATGGAGATGTTTTTATTTAATTCATTTAAGAATATTTTTACTCTAGAATATTTTTGAATGCGTGAATTTAACTTCTATTTGTGGTTTATGTAAATAAAACCATATATATTTATTAAGTTCATTGTTTCCTTTTTTATCGTCATAGTTGTTATTCTACCAAATCTAGATTAAAACAAAGTATCTTCATTCTCCATGTATTTATTTGTGTCACAGTAAACCATATTATATTCAAACGAGTCAAATATTTTGAATATATTTCTTTGATGATATGACATTTCGTCTTGTATTTGTAGTTTTTTAAATCTCAAGAGCGCATTGATAAATGGATGTACGAAAAATTGATTCGAATCTTTATAAGGTAAAAAAAAACTATATTACATTACTTACTATTAATTTTACTATTTTTTTCTCTAAAAAATTTCTAATTTAAGAGTCTACATTTTTTTTACTACGAAAAATAATTGCAGGGAAAAAAAATATTTCGAATAAAGATTTCATGTTCAGCATTTCTTTTAAACAATGTAAATGATTACACAGTATTAATAATACTTTGCATGTTTCGATATAATTTTGAATATCTTTATTTACCATTTTTAAAGTGTATATATTATTTTTAATGCGATATATAATAAAAGTTTTAAAAAAAGATAAATATTTATTTTTCTCTATTATGCGCATTAAAAAAAGCAGACAAGATACCCATATGAAGACAGTTATTAGATGTAGGTAATGAAATATTCAAAGAGTTGTGTGTACGATCCGTGCCGGTAATGAAAGATACCAGAGTTATAAAATTCATAAGTTAATATGAAAAATGTTAAAGCCTAATTTCATATGTAAAATCACTTTTTAACTGTACCATATTTTAAATATGTTAAATCAAAATATATTACCTATCATGCACTATATAAATAAAATAATAGTAAAATTTTATTATTATGATTTGTTTTGAATAAATTAGTATACGATTTATAACCGTTCAGCAAAACTCCGAACAACTCTATATAATATGATCAATTGTTAAAATTTAATTTAATTTATTTAATTAAATAATTTAAAATAATAATAATAATAATAATAATATGTTTATTATTATTTTCTTGTGGTAAATGGTTATGAGATTTTTTTTTAAAATAACCAAATTTTTCAAATTTTTTTCGAAAATAACCAATTTTTCAAAAAAAAACCAAAATAACCAAGTTTGTAGAGGGTGCGTCAGATGAATTAGCGCACCCCCAAGTTTGTAAGAGGAGGTGCCAGAAGCATTGGGCCTCATGAGGAGGCGCCAATGCTTGTGGCGCCTGCATTGACCCTCATGAGGAGGCGCCAATGCCTCTGGCGCCTGAGTGTGTTTTGTATGGTAGGCGCCAATTCAACTGGCGCCCATGTGGTTTGTCGAATAGATGTTCCGTCTCTATAAATACCACGCCTTGCATATAATTATTTTCACTCAAATTCATCTCCTAGTCTAGTTCAAACATCAATTTCAATTTTCTTTGTTTCAACAATGTCTACATACATTCAGAAACGAAATGCTGATGTAATATTTTCTGTTGTTGCGGCTCCGATACAGGTTCCACTTTGGAACACAAATACGTTTGAACGTCTTAATCGGACGTTGTATAGTTGGTTAGAGGGAGAAATTGGAGAGGATGAACGAATTAGAAAAATACAATGGCTTGTGTCCACGTTCAACCAACACGGAGAAGTGCGCAAATGGATGGATATTAAGACCGACCAAGACACTCGTAGGATGATGCATTAGATGTTCAAAATTGTTTTGATGGTTGTAATCGCATAGTTTTTGCATTCTAGTTGTTTTAATTGTTTGTGTTATTTTTTATGAACAACTGTCTTTTCGTCACAGACGTCTACTATGAAGTAAATTTAGTTTTCCATATATTGCAACAGAGGTACTTTGAAATAAATTTAGTTTTCCATATGTAGCAACAAAGGTACATCTGAATTTATCTGATTGTGCTCGTTCCAACACTAGGACAGTTATTACGATTGTGACCTGGTTGACGGCATGAACTACATAGTCTAACCATTTTGTTCGTCGTATTCATTTCGGTTCGAATCCGGGTGCTATTAGGGCGACCCTTTTTCTTCCTTCGCATAACTTTGTTGTGCCAGACGATGTCCCCTTGATATTCTGGCCAATAATCCTCTTTTGCCACTACCGAAAAACTAATTTTATAAACATTTGAAATACGGACGACTTTGTAAACTTCAGATAGCAAGTAGGATGGATCCCTTCGAACGTTTGAGCACGCCGCAATGACATGGGAGTAGGGGGTACGAAAGGCTTGGAACCTTCCGCAGTCGCACCAACCTCTATCTAGTTCGACTTTGTATTTTCCCATCGGCATGCCCTCATTGTGATCCATGGACTCGGCAACACTAAACCAACCTTTAGTTCGGTCAAATACCGTAACCACGTGTGTGTTTGCTTTGGCAGCTTCATGTCTGATGAATTTCATTGAAGCATCACTGAACAACTGTCCAGATTGCAACACTGAACTCCATTTTGAGCGTCTGGTTTCAAACAACGCCCATAGCCTGAAATATGTAGCTTGCACCAAAGCGGTTATTGGTAGGTTACGGATGCCTTTGAAGACAGAGTTCATTGATTCCATAAGATTTGTTGTCGTGTGGCCCCAACGCTGACCGTTGTCGTATGCCCTAGTCCACATCTCCAACGGAATACTATTGATCCACCGAACCGCATCTTCGTTCGACAATCTTATTTCCTCGCGGTAGTGTTTGAAAGAAGGTTCTGATAATGCATAACCTGCATTGACAACCTTCTTATGCAACGTCTTATCTTTGATTTCCCGCATGATATTCTGAGCAATATGTCTAATACAAAACACATACGTCAAAGGAGGATTTTGCCAGCCATTGTCAATGTTATTATATGCACTGATGATTGAGGGGTGTCTATCAGAGATCAAACACAAGTTAGGCTGAGGTGCAACATGCAATTGGAGATTTCTTAGAAAAAAACTCCATCCCTCAGCAGTCTCCCCTTCAACTAGGGAAAAGGCGATCGGAAAAATATTGTTGTTCCCATCTTGTGCCACTACCATCAGTAATGTTCCTTTGTATTTTCCATACAACCATGTACCATCAATTTGTATAATTGGTTTACAGAAAGAAAAACATATGATACACAGTTGATACGCCCAAAATAAACGGTGAAATATTTTATTTCCAACAGCACACGTACCATCTGGTGTATATGCGGGCAATGTTTCCATCTTGAAAATTGTCCCGGGAGCATAGTGTTTTAGAGCCAACAGGTATTTTGGAAGTTGTTTGGAAGATTCCTTCCAATTGCCAAACACTTTTTCAACAGCTTTTGTTCTAGCTATCCATGCCTTCCTATATGATGGAGTGTACTCGTACTCTGCCCTAATATGCGAGATTATTGTACTCACCTTTAACCGGATTATCGCCAATGACAGACAATATTTCATCGCATATTAGCTGAGAGCTTAATTTACGATGATTCTGCATTGGGTTTGTCAGCATGCATGTGTGATCTGGACCCATTGATCCAATCTCCCAAGACTCGCTCCTCTTCCGATACGAAGCTGACAACCTAAAAAGGCAGTGCTCATTCGGACAATAAACTTTATACCTCGATGCGTCAGTTCTGTCTACTCTGAAATCTGCTGATAGTTGTATGTGGAATTTCTTAATGGCTTTTACACATTCCTCTTTTGTGCGAAATATGTCTCCTTGTTTCAGAGACCCTTACATTTGCACGTAAGGATTGTACGATACATCTGAACCCAAATTTAACCTTGTCATGTGTTGGGGTGGGAAATATACATGACTTGCTACTATTGGCCCCTCTTCCTCTTCAGCATTCACCATCGAATCAACCATGATCTCAGGTTCCTCTTCTTTATCGTCTGGAACATTCACCTCAGCTTGTTCGTCATTAGTCTCACAAAACACTTGTGACTGATCAATGTACTAAGACTCCTGTTATTGATGTGGTAATATATACAACTCTATATCGTTGTAACCGGATTGTTCGTGACTGTCAAACATATGTTGAACATCATCATCATCTCGAATCTTCTTCTGATAAAATTTTACCTGGTTTTCTGCAAACCAAACCGGATTTTTATAGATGATCCGACCCATATTATTGCACTGCAATTTCTTTTCTATTCGTTGTTTCAGATGTGAAAATTTTGATCGTTGATTTATTGTAAACCGAGTCACCTCTGTGTTTTGAAAACAAAAACTGAACAACTGATGATCAAATATTTCACCTTCGACATGTGCACTGATCATGTAATGTTGTCATTCTCTTGTCTCCTCTTGCCTTTCCATGCAACCAATCACACTCTTTTTAGGTTCCAAACCTACTCACTCATTCATCTATAAATAGTCTCTCATATCAACAATATCAAATCATCTTCATCAACACTCAAGTATTTTCTTCTACCACATTTCTTTCATCTACCAAACTCAAGCTTTGCAAATTCAAATCATGTCTTTGTTGACTATGGGCGATGAACACAGAGGCACAATGGAGAATATCTCGGCATTTGTATGTTATCTCTCTCTTTTAGTTTCTATTTTTGGATTTCTTCTAATACATATCTTCTTTGTGTTATACCTTTGTAATCTCTCTCTTTTTAGTTTCTATTTTTGGATTACTTCTAATACATATCTTCTTTGTGTTATACCTTTTTAATCTCTCTCTTTTTAGTTTCTATTTTTGGATTACTTCTAATACATATCTTCTTTTGTGTTATACCTTTGTAATCTCTCTTTTTAGTTTATATTTTTGGATTACTTCTTATAGATGTGTGTTTGTTGAGTATGTATTTCTTCTTCTAATTGTATTTTCTTATTTTTTTTGTTATTAGGATCCGAAGCGGTTTAGATGTCGTATACATGAATATGTACCCCACGATCCTTTAATAGAACCATATATTAGAGGATGTGGATTTGGAAATCTACTAAACATTGTTTCGTACTCGGTGGATTACAAGTTCGTTCTGGCTTTGTTGGAGAGGTGGAGACCCGAGACCCACACATTTCACCTTCTGATTGGTGAGTGTACCGTCACACTTGAGGACATGTACATGTTGTTGGGTCTCCGTATAGACGGAAAGGTAGTGAATGGGCAAGTTAACCCAGACAACAATATATGCAATGAATTATTGGGTTCCCCTTTGTTAGATGACGAAACTGAGGGAGACACATCCGGTCAAGCAAGGGGGCAAGGTATAAATTTAAAATATCTTAAACAATATTATGCCAGTATAGTATTGTCCGACGATTCAACCGAGTATGAGAAAACAATAAAAGCTCGGTGTTATATTATGATTTTATTTGGTAACTTTTTGTTTCCAGAAAGTACAGATAATTATGTGAATGTAATGTATTTACCTTTATTACTCATCATTAATAAGGTAAACACTTATAGTTGGGGTTCAGCCGTGTTGGCCCATCTATATAGTGCAATGTGTAGAACTGCAAAAAAGAATACCTATACTTTTTTTTCATGTGCTTATTTGCTTCAAGCTTGGGGGTGGTCTAGAATGTCGTCGCTCGCCCCGATAAATGAGCGCCCATTCGTGTTCCCCTTTGCAACCAAGTAAGTCTAACACTTTACCATTCACCATTTAGTTGATTATATTTATTATTTAAATTAACAGTAAATAATATTTTTCACTTCTTTTTATTATCTTAGGTGGTCAGTAAGGGGAATGAACTACAATAGGTGTCTGAAACACGCTATTATAGTCTATCGAAATCTATTGGACCACATTGGACATGATGATGTAATACTCCTACCAAACTATATTTTAATTTAAAAATACTTCTCAAATTATTTTCCATATGACGATTTGGTATTTTTTCCAGTTTGTTTGGAGGCCATATCTGGGTCTGAATCATGATGTGAACCATGACGATGTTGCAGTTTGGACAGTGAAGACACCGATTATCCGATTCACTACAGTTGAAATGCACCAAAGTGACCGGGTCAAACTGCAGTTCGGAATGCTACAACATATTTCAGAATCTTCCACGTGTTTGGGGAATTGGCATCAAAAAAGGGTCGATGCACAGTGGGATTATTCTGACTGGAGAGACTTTGCAAAAGACATGTGTCGACAATGGAGGAGTCGACAACAACACATCTTGAACAAACCAATCATCCAAGGTGCAAGACCGACTCAACAATATATGGCATGGTTTAGGTTTGTAATAACTTAGCAATTTGTATTTGAGCTGCGGTATTTGATGGATCTGCGCCAACTTGCTTCGTCATCGTATGCCCCACATTAATTCACCACCCAACACCAATGTGAACCCACCCAAAACCAATGTGAACCCACCCAAACCCAACAACCAACCATACAACATCAACCGACCACATACACACAACAACCACACATCCAACATCGCAACCCGTTCATGCCAACCACCCAACAACCAACCATCTAACGTTGCAATCCATTCATACCACCCACCCAAACACAAAACCAAGAATCAAACCCCGCAACCACAACTGTCTATAGTCCAAATGATTCATATGGGTCACGTCATCGTAGCCCCCCACCAATGAACATCCAACCACTGTTTAATTATAGTACGCCCCAAGAACCATTGCTTCGTTTTCAAAATGACTCAATGTCCCAATTTGGGCAACTATACCGTCCCCAATTCACCCAACCCCAACGCCCTAACTACGATGACATGGACACCAAACTCCATTACAGAAACGTCGTTGGCCAGAGCCCCTCCGGATATTGGAAGCAAATGATGACACATCTGTCAAATACCGCCAGACCTTCCAACCAGCCATCGCTCGATCAGGTCAACACCCAAAGACCACAAACACCTCAAGAAAATCGTGGGAGACCTCGCAGACAAACTAACGCACCGGGATGTGGAACCGGGGGACGTTATAATCGGGCGGGTCATTAGGTTTTAGGTCTTTCCAATGTAACCAATTATTACATATTTAATGAATTTATTTATTTTCATTATTATTTCTTATATATTAAATAATAAATATTAAATATTAAAAATAAAAAGAATTTAAAAAATTAAATAACTAAAAAAATATTAAAAAAAATACTAGGAGGGGGTGTATGCGCCAGATGAACTGGCGTATACACCCACCATACAAAACACACTCAGGCGCCAGAGGCATTGGCGCCTCCTCATGAGGGCCAAATGTAGGCACCACAAGCATTGACGCCTCCTCAAGAGGCCCAATGCATGTGCGCCAATGCTTCTGGCGCCTCGTCTTACTGCTATGGGGGTGCGCCAATTCATCTGGCGCATCCTCTACCAAACTTGGTTATTTTGGTTTTTTTTTTTGAAAAATTGGTTATTTTCGATTTTTTTTTGAAAAATTTGGTTATTTTGAAAAAAAAATCCGGTTATGATCTTAGTTCTTCTTTTATTTTATTTTTTGAAAATTTTAAATACAAAATGAGTGTCATGTCTTTCTCTATATTTTCTTTATGCAACTTCTTTTCTCTTCTCACCCTCTTATATGTAAAACAAATAGTATTTGATGTAATGAAGAAAAGAAGAAGACAATATCAAAGGAGGACAACGATGGAGATCTAGCTTGGAGAAGCAAAAATCGTTATTAGGTTTAACTTAGGTTCTCTCATTAACTTGAGAGAACAATTGCGCTTAGAACCATAACTATTTCATTTTGTTTATGTATATTGATGCATATGAATGTATGTTGATGCATGTGAGAGATGATTTATATGACAAATAAGTCGGTGAGATCAAAATAATTACAAATTCCCTCAAAATGGACATTAAATTTATGCTTTCCAAATTTTAGCATCTCATCAAGACTAGTATCGAAATGTAGGTTTCACCTAACGCAATGTGCATGTTCTATATTAGTAATGTGTGATGGAAAAAATGTAATATCCAGTTGCTAAAACATTGGGTCGAACTTAACTAAATAAATTTATATACATTTAGAAGCAAGAGTTGGGAACAATCCATATGATGGATTTGAATAAGGAGTTACTCACCCAACTGATAATACTAGAGAACTTTATTAGATACAATTGGAAGGTGTTTCTACCTAAATAATATAGTTTTGTATAATCAGCCTTACGCTGACTTAAACCAAAGTGAAATATGGATCACGATCCATTAGAAAATCTTCCAACGAGATTTTCCGAATCAAATATAGAGGGTCATTTGGTTTGAGTAAAATAATGGAAGCATATTTAATTAAATGGCTAATTTAATATGTTTTTAATGATACTGATATCTTCAAATTCTTTTATGTAGATTACAATGATAATAAACACTTCTAGTAACATTTTATGATCAACTCTTGACAAAGAAAAATTGTCTGGGACAAATTTTCTAGATTGACATCGAAACATGAGGATTGTCCTTAAACATAATAAAAATCCCACTAAGTAGGGTGGTAAAGGGAAAGACAATGAAGTTGCAAGACCCAAATCTACTGCTCATGCTTTGAAATCTAGCGGAGGTATAACAAAAGAGAACATTTGCTTCCATTGCGGTAAGACCGGACACTGGAAGAGAAACTGCCAAAAGTACCTGAAATATAAGAAGAATGGATTTGATAGTTCAACTTCTGGTATTTTTGTTATAGAAATAAATTTATCTACTTCTTCATCATGAGTATTGGATATGGATGTCGTTCTCACATTTGTACTAATGTGTAGGGACTTAAAAGGAGTAGAGAATTACCAAAAGGTGAAGTTGATCTATGAGTTGGCAATGAAGCAAAGGTTGATTCTTTAGCCAATTGAACTTATGTATTAACTTTATCTAGCGGTTTAATAATTCAGTTAGAGAACTGTTATTTTTTACTTGCAATTAGCAGGAATATTATTTTTGGTTCTTGTTTGGACAAGTTCGGTTTTTCATTCATGATAAAGAATAATTATTGCTCTATTTATTTGAATGATGTATTCTATGCTTATGAACAAATGAACAAATGAACAATAGACTATATGTCTTTGATATTGAAATGATAATTTATAACATTAATACTAAAAGGATGAACCAAACGAGTTAAATCCAACATATCATTGACATTATCACTTATGCCACATAAATGTGATGCGCATTTCCAAACTCCATAAAGATGGACTTTTGGACTCTTTTGATTATGAATCATATGAGAGAGTCAGATATTGTTTTATTGGAAAGATGAAAATTCCCCATTCATAAGAAAAGGTGAAAGGGTTAATGATCTTTTGGTCCTCATACATACTGATGTATGTGGACCATTGAACACACCAGCCAAATGGGTTTTCATTACTTCATCACATTTATTGATGATTATAGTAGATATGATTATGCGTATCTAATGAAACACAAATCTGAATCCTTTGAAAAATTTAAGGAGTTCAAAAATGAAGCACAAAACCAACTAGGCAAGGATATTAAAACCATTTGATCAGATCGAGGTGGTGAATATTTGAGCTTAGAATTTGATGACTATCTGAAAGAGTGTGGGATTTTATCCCAACTAAATCCTCACAGGACACCATAATGAAATGGTGTGTCTAAGAGAAGAAACCAACCCTTGTTAGACATAGTTCTATCCATGATGAGTCACGTTGATCTTCTAAACTCCTTTTAGGGACATGCTTTATTTATAGTAGCTTACACATTTAATCGTGTTCTATCCAAAAAGGTTGAGGATAGACCATATGAGGTATGGAGTGGTAAGAAACCACATATGTCTTACATGAAGATTTGGAGTTGTGAAGTTTATGTGAAATGACAAATTTCAACTAAGCTTGGGCTCAAATATGACAAATGCTTATTTATGGGGTATCCTAAAGAAATAAGAGGGTATTAATTCTAAAATCCTTTCGAGGGAAACATTTTTGTCGCTCGAATTGGAGTATTCTTGGAAAAGGACTTTATTTCCAAAGGAGTCAGTGGGAGGAAAGTAAAGCTTAAATAAATTCAAGAATCACAAAGCATTGATACACATATGAAAGAATTGGAGCAGGAAACACAATTAGTTACAGAAAAGAAACCTGCTCAAGTAGAACAAGATCATCATAGGTCAAACATGACACATCAACAACCAGAGAGATATGGTTATCTTCTAACTGATAAAGGTGATGCATTACTCATGGATCAAGATGATCCTGTGACATACCAAGAGGACATTATTGGTCCTAAATTTGAGAATTGGTTAGAAGCCATGAAATCTAAAATGGATTCCATGTACACAAACCAGGTTTGGACCTTGGTAGAGCCTTCTGTAGGAGTTAATCATATAGGATAAAAGTGGATCTTCAAAGACTGACATGGATGGTAAGGTACACACCTATAAGGAAAAACAGGTTGTTAAAGGCTATAAGAAAATTCATGGGGTAGACTATGATGAAACACTTTCACCAGTTGTAACGCTTAAATTTGTTCAGATTTTACTTGCTATCGCTGCATATCATGATTATGAAATATGGCATATGGATTTCAAGACTTCTTTCCTTAATGAGAATCTTTTAGAGGATGTGTATATGACACAACATGAAGAATTTTACATAACACAATAAGCCCAAAAGATATGCAAATTACAGTGATAAATCTATGGATTGAAGCAAGCTTCAAAAAGTTGGAATCTTTGTTTTGATGAAATGGTAAAACAATATGGATTCATCAAAAACAAAGATTAGACTTGTGTCAACAAGAAGGTTAGTGATAGTATGATTGTTTTTATGATATTATATGTAGATGACATATTACTCATTGGAAACGACGTCCATGCCTTGCAGCAAGTGAAAACTTGGCTAGGCAAATGTTTTTCTTTAAATGACCTGGGTGAAGCAGCCTATATATTAGGAATCAATATCTATAGAGATAGATCGCAAAAACCTCTTGGCCTGATTCAGAGTACATACATAGATAAAGTGCCGAGAAGTTTTAATATGCATGATTCCAAGAAAGGATTCATACCTATGCATCATGAGTTATGTCTATCAAAGACATAACCCCCTTCAACTAAGGAAGAAAGGGATCACGTGAATAAGATTCCATATGAATATACAATAGGATCTATCATGTATTCCGTGTTATGTACTCGACCATATGTCGCGTATGCTTCAAGTGCAACGAGCAGGTACCAATCTAACCTCGGTGATGCCCATTAGGTTGTTGTCAAGAATATTTTGAAGTACTTGAGAAGGAATAAGGACTCATTATTGATACATGGAGGTCAGGAAGAGCTCTTTGTAATTGGATACACCAATGCTAGCTTCCAGACATATAAGGATGACTTTAGATTGCAATATGGTTATGTGTTTTACTTAAATGGTGGTATTGTGAGCTAGAAAGATTCAAAGCATGATATAGTTATTGATTCTACAATAGAGGCCGAGTATATTGTTGATTTAAATGGAGCAAAGGAATACATTTAGATCAAGAAGTTCGTTAGTGAACTTGGAATAGTTCTTAGCATTATGGATCTCATTGATCTCTATTGTGAGAACAATGAGGCTACCGCACAATCTAAAGAGCCTAAATCTCACTAACGATCCAAACACATACTTAGGTGGTATCACGTCATTTGAGAGATAATAAATAGAGGAGATATAAAGATATGTAGAGTACCAACACTTGACAATGTTTCTAACCCACTGATAAAGCCTCTTACACAACAGAAGCATGATGTGCATACTAGATCTATGGATATTAGGGGTATGCCTGATTGGCTATAGTGCTAGTAGGAGATTGTTGGTGTAAGCCCTACAGACCAATATTTTTATTATAACTTGGTACTTGTATCAAACTATTTATTAATAATTAAAAGGCATTTATTTATTATGTTTGTTTTAAAAAATAATAATAAAGTCCCTTGAATATCTAGTCCGTTTAATGAAATATTAAGTTGGACTTAATCATGAGATCTCATTAAACATAAGGACTTTATTCTTAAAGTATTCGTAGTCGATATTTATTGTGAAGTGGAATAAAATTAAAATATTGAGACTATTATATGGATAGACTGATGATCACATATCATGGATCATGAATAAAGAGTTATCAAGTCTTCACATATGTATGAATAATATGAGTACTATTTATACTAGATTGACCCACTATCAGAATACTATATTGAATATTATGCAAAGTGTCATAAGTTATTCTCATAGTGATAGTGTTTTATACCACCCTTCAACCTGAAACCACTACGGACCCTGGATATGGAGTCAAGTACTTTATTGCTGATCAAACATTATCCGTTACTAGATGGCCATAAAGACAACTGATGTGTACTCCATAAATCATGTTGAGGGATATGAGTAACATATATGGAATTTTCCCATCTTGTATAACAAGATAAATAACTAAGGCCCCAATATTAAATTGTACAAGGGTGAAACAGTCTATACCTTGTGTTCAATATAAACATAAAAGAAAAAGGGTAATCGTACGCACAAACATTATCACGTAAAAGTTTTGTCAGATCACATGACATTTTTGTGACTTGGGTAATAGTGATGTGTTTCTAGATACAAATCATTGTTTATTATATTAAATGTGTGATTTAATATAATTGGAAACGTCAAACCTACAGGGTCACACACATAAGGACAAATTGATGAGAGATAAAACAAATAAGAAACACTATAAGGTATGATGTACTTAATAGAATTACATAAAATTGTAAGGTAATGTATTTAAGTGAGTTATAGAGCATTGTAAGGTTCAGTGCGCTTAAGTAAAATACGGTATACTATAAAGTATGATGCACTTAAGTGGGCTTTTTAGCTTGTATTCGTGTTTCTATAAATAGAACCCTTTTGTAGAAACTTGCACACTTGATAAAATTTAGTTTCTAAATCCCTGGCCGTAATTTTTCTATTTCTCTCTCACCCAAAGTATTCATTCATAGAAGCTACCACATAGATTGAAGGTACTTTGTTTGTGTGGACTAAGTAGAGGAGTTGTTCTTCATTCAACGCCCGTGATCATTCCTCTAATTCCGCATCAAACGTATTCATCACCACAAGAGATAATTATTCAATCACTAATCATGTATCATTAGTAAGGATCAACCAAACATAAATTTTTGTTTTCCGTTGTGCTTGTATCGGGATTTCCCTTTACTCAGGAGATTCCATTTAACATGGCTATTCAAGCAAGTGTTCAAACATCCTCCATAAGTGACGATGAACCTGATTTTCATATCAGAACCGATTTTCAAATTTCTTTTCTTTTGATAGTTGATTGTGTTGGAGTCTCCACTTCTAGCTTGCTTGCTATGTAATCTTTTCTCTTTGTGCTTCAACTCTCTTTTCTTCGATATATATATATATATATATATATATATATATATATATATATATATATATATATATATATATATATATATATATATATATATATATATATATATATATATATATATATATATATATATATATATATATATATATATATATAAAATAATCTAACATCGACTATAGCATGTGATTAGTTATAATCTCTCTCTATATAATACAGTCTATGTAGTGTCTTTTAAACACACGGTCTTTCAAACGTCTCTCACTCTCTTATACTTCAATATGGTATCTAGAGCTTCTTGAGATTAAATTGTTCTCCGTGCTTTATTCGGTTGACCCATTGTCTTCCGATGAACAATGTTTTTGGGTGAATCATTCTGGTCACCACCATACCACTGCCTTTTCGGCCATAATTGACAATGTCTTCACTAACGTCGTTGCTTCTGACGTCATTCCAGCGAGATTCTTATACCACTAGAGTTTCCTCTTCCATATTTGTGTGTCCCAATAATCTTTCCTTCACTCGCTTTCCCACACGCCCCCATACGCCACTGCTCCAGCAACGCGTGATAGCGCGTCCAATAACCCTTCATGTCGCAGTTTCCATCGCTGGCGCCATTGTGCTTCCCTCTTTCTAGATCTGTACTCAATTTTCTGTTGTAAGCCATCAACTCTCATAGGAGACGCCGATTCCGCCACATTTACTAAGGTTCCTTCTATCTCGTGTGAGAGACTAATCGCGACATCCATTGAATCATCTATGTTTGTCTCCCACTAGCATGGTATTGGTGGACAAAATAGAGGATGCAGTTTTCAACACCATGGTGTTTGTTGTAACTATTACAATCATTACAACCTTATTAAAGCTAAATGTCGCACAAACGCAAGAGGACAACAACGACAACCTAGGGTTGCTGCTGCCACTCAACTGACTATCACTAAAGAAGTTACTATTACAGTCGCTTATTATAATGAGTTCCTTCAGTTTAAAATAGCTTTTCAACCATCATTTTCTACTCCTACTCAGTCTGATAATACTACAACCTTTGTCTCTACATCCTCCTCCCCTGGTCCTTGGATCCTTGACTCTGGTGCCTCTAATCATATGACTAGTAATAAATTTCTTTTATCTCACTTGTCTTATTCTGATTATTTTCCTTTTTTCACTGTGGCGGATGTCTCTAAAATCAAAGTTCAAGGTCTTGGTCAGGCACGCCTACTTTCAAACTTGTCTTTAGATTTAGTGCTCTATATTCCTGGTTGTCCTTTCAATTTAATATCTGTTAAAAATCTCACTCATACTTTTGATTGTCTAGTTCTGCATAATGATAAATCTGTTTATGTCCAGGATCGACGTACTTGACAGATGATAGGAATATATAGGGAGTCCGGAGGATTATATCATTTATCACCACTGGCTGAATGTGCTTTTATTGCTTCTCAGAGCCTCACACATCAACGTTTAGGTCACCCTAGCCTTAATGAAATGCGTCTTTTAGTTCCTAGTTTTTCTAAGCTTTCATCATTTGAGTGTCAGTCATGTCAATTAGGAAAACATACTCGTCACACCTATTTTCAACGAGTAAATAGAAGTGATGCATCACCTTTTGCTTTAGCTCATTCTGATATTTGGGATCCTAGTCATGTCATGTCAACTTTAGGATATTACTTCGTAACCTTTATAGATAATTTTTTACGACGTACTTGGTTATTTTTGATGAAAAACCACTCAAATGTCTTCCATATATTCCAAGAATTTTATGTCTAAATAAAAAATCAGTTTGACACTTCCATTAAAATTTTATGCACTGATAGTGCTCGTGAATATATGTCATCCCAGTTTCAATATTTTTGTAACATCACAGGGGATTATTCATCATCAAGTGCTCACACACCATAAAAAAATGGTGTCGCTGAATGGAAGAATCATCATTTAGTTGAAACTCCACAAACTCTTTTACTTCACCACAATGTCCCTTCTCGTTTTTGGGGTGATGATATTCTCACCGGTTGTCACCTTATCAATCAAATCCCTTCATCGGTCCTTCAAGATCAAATTCCACACTTTATCTTAAACCTACAATATGATTTATACCCCATTCATTTCCGTGTCTTTGATTGCACATGCTTTGCTCATGACCGCATTCCAAGTAAAGACAATCTTTTTGTCAAAGCTCTCAAATGTATCTTTCTAGGCTACTCATGTATACAAAAAGGATATTGTTATTTTTGTCCCAAACTTCAATGATACATTGTTTCCTCCGATGTATCATTCTTTGAAACCTCACCATTTTTTCTACCTCTGTGTTACCTGATGAGAATGGTACTTTAGATGCTCAAGATAATCCTTCCATCATCCCACACCCATTGCAACCCCTACACCTCCATTACAGGTCTACCAGTGACAAATACCCCGTCCATCAGAGGTAAGTGATGATATTGATCCACCAACACCATCTTCTGTTTCAACTGCTCTTCCAGTTACGTTACCTGAACTTGACCTTCTAATAACATTACGAAGAGGTATTCAGTCTCATCGTCCTAATCCTAAACATTCTTATGTTTTAAATTATAATTGTCTCTTTACTTCCTATGTCTATTTTGTTTCTCTTTGGATTCTGCATATATTCCTAAGTATACAGGTGAAGCAATGACTGATCCTAATTGGCGTCAGGCGACGGTGGAAGAAATGGCTACATTGCATTCAAATAACACTTGGACATTATTACTTTACCTCCAGACAAAACTACAGTGGGATGTCTATGGGTTTATATAGTGAAAGTTTGACCAGATGATCAGATCAATCGTTTCAAAGCCCGTTTAGTATTCTAAGGATACATACATATATTTGGTCTTGATATGGTGACACATTTTCTCTGGTGGCCAAGATCAGTTCAATTCGCCTCTTTCTTGCAATGGTTGCCATTCATCATTGGCCACTTCATCAGTTGGACATTAAAAATGTTTTTTTACACAAAAAATTGGATGAGTAAGTTTATACGTATCATACTCCAAGTTTTACTACTCCTAGAAATTCTAGACTTGTTTGTAGGCTTCATAGTTCTCTTTATGGGCTGAAACAGTCCCCACATGCTTGGTTTGGCCGCTTCATCTATGCCTTGATACAATTTGGTATGACTAGATGTGAAACATATCACTCTATTTTCTTCCTTCATTCCTCCGCCGGTGGACGTATTTTTCTTGTGTTATAGGTTAATGACATTTTTATTACTGGGGATGATACTAAGGGTATCCAACGAATCAAAACTTATCCTTTCAAAAACTTCCATATAAAAGATTTGGGTCCACTAAGATACTTCTTAGGTATTGAAGTTGCCCAATCCTCATATGGATTTGCAATCAACCAGTGCAAGTATACCTTAGACATTCTCAGTGAAACTGGTATACTTGATTATCGTCCTGTTGATACTCATATGGATAACGTCAAGCTTCTTCCGAATCAGGGGGAGCTATTGAAAGACCCGGAAAGATATTGACGACTTATGGGAAGACTCAACTATCTTACAATCACCATACCGAATATTACATTTGCGGCGAGCATTGTGAGCATGTTTCTGAATGCTCATCTTGATAGTAATTGGGATGCAGCCATTTGAATTCTTAGATATATAAAGAATGCACAAGGAATGTGACTATTATATGAAGATAAGAGTGATGCTAAAATAATTTGTTATTCAGATGCATAGTGGGCTGAATCACCGTCAGATAGGAGATCCACGTCCGAATATTGTGTTATGATTCAAGGTAATATGATCTCATGGAGAAGTAAGAAAAAAATACAGTTGCATTATCTAGTGTTGAAGCTGAATACCATGTTATGGCAACAACCTCAAAGGAGCTTGGCTGAAAATTTTACTCTCAGAACTTAGGAAAATTTTACTCTTAGAACTTAGGATAAGAGATCTTCAGAACACAAAACTCAAATGCGATAATCAAGCAGCAGTCTACATTGCATCTAATTCGGTTTTCCATGAACAGACCAAGAATATTGAAATACAATATCATTATGCAAGGAACAAGGTACTATAAGGAGAAATTACCACATATATCGTAAAATCCAAAACCAATTAACTTATATGTTTACAAAGTATCTTAAGGGTTCTTAAGTTGATTACATTTGTAACAAGCTCGAACCATATGACATATATGATCCGACTTGAAAGGGGTGTTAAGAATATATATATATATATATAGATATATATATATATATATATATATATATATATATATATATATATATATATATATATAGATATATATATATATATATATATATATATATATATATATATATATATATATATATATATATATATATATATAATAGTTTCACATCTTTATATAATTAGTTATAACCTCTTTATATATAATACAATCTCCATGATATCTTTTAAACACATAGTTTATTCAGACCATCTTTCAATCTCTTATACTTCAATTTTATATATATATATATATATATATATATATATATATATATATATATATATATAAAATAGTTTCACATCGACTATAGCATATAATTAGTTATAACCTCTTATATATAATACAATCTCCATAATATCTTTAAACACATAGTTTATTCAGACCATCTTTCAATCTCTTATATTTCAATTATATATATATATATATATATATATATATATATATATATATATATATATATATATATATATATATATATATATATATATATATATATATATATATATATATATATATATATATATATATATATATATATATATATATATATATATATATATATATATATATATATATATAATTGAAGTATAAGAGATTGACTTTAAAGATGTTGAAGACGACATGTGGACCTTACACTTTTTCATAACATCTCAATCAAAACTAGCTTCAGTTTTTTACGCGTGGCATTTCAAAAGGTTGAGAGTGTTCTATGTGTTCTATATAATGTATGTATAGGAATATAAAACACATTTTATTGTTACTTCTTTGTGAGAATTATATACTTTTTGCAATGAATTGTCAAATATTTCACCCACGTTGCATGTCTTTGCTCTTAACCGATCGTGCCAATTTTATATCTATTTTCCCTACTTTTTCAAAGTCATATATAAATTGAATGCGACAGATCCACACTTTGCTTGTATAACTATAAACCATTGCTCTAGATTCTAGTAGTAGATTGAAAGTGTCAATATTCTTCATTCATATAAATAAAAAACGTGCCTTAATTGTCACCAGCTAGTCATGCCTATATTAATTAAAAATACAATAAAATACACACTTGTAGGCTTCAATTATCCTACAAATCATGAACATGAATTGATTCCAATCACTTCACTAATTTGTACTATTACTATCATGACACGTAACAGAGGCGTGACTTTGAATCCTTTTCTTTCTCTTTTGGAGAAAATTTTCAAGAGATCGCTTTATGGAAAAGCCATGTGAAGCATGCATTAATAACACTTGAGGTTGCAATGAAAGTGATAGTGTTGGAGGAAAATTTTTCCTACCATTCCTTCCTTCCATTTCTTGATTTGCCAACCATATTATCACTCTAGCCTGCAAATAATTTCATCCAATAATACATTAACCATAGTTTTTTTTATATGTAATTATTGCATGCAAAAAATTATAAGAAAAATAATTATTATTTGAAAAAATTATCAATGATTGAATTTACAAATATATATCACCTGAAATTCTCTATCATCAAATTTGTGATATCCATGAGCAATGGCAACAAGTTGTTTGTCTATGTCATCCCTACAAAATTTCAGATACAAGAAAAAAATGAAAAACGATAGACGAAAAAGAAGAAGACTCGTAAATCACTTACGTTGATTTTTGAGATAATGAATCAAAATAACAATTTCTCTTCATAGTGATTCCAATGTAGCTTCTTATATTGGCAAAGAAGAAACAATATTTATTAATATGCGAAAAGCTACATAGTGGAGAACACAAAATATTTAGATGGACACATGCATGAGTTGGTTAATATTAATGCATGAGACATAGATTTCAAAAGTGATATATATATATAGGTGAATTGAATGAGTATAACACATGGGAAATGAGTTACACATGTGAAAAACATTTGTATAGCATTGTAGCTCTCTCATTAATTAGTTACGTACCTTTGTATGGAAAATCAATTAACACCACACACTGTAACTCAATGTGTATTTTATTTTCACGTGCCTTCTATTTCTTTGCATCTAAATTTGCTTGCCTTTTACAAAGTGGAAATTTCTTAAATTGGAAATTTTGCTTTTCTATGTGAACCACACTCAATGCATTATGTCTTTTTTGTGTTTCCATTTCTTTCACGTGATTGAATTCAGATCATCATGCTTTTTTTATTACTCTTTGTATATTTCAGCTGAGGTGTTTTATAAGATAATGTACGATTGGGACCAAAGATTCCAAGAGTAAAACACAACGTATTAAATTTTCAACAACTTAAGACAATTATAAAATATGTATGGCGATTAATTTTATGTACCGTGTATGCTTTTTTTTATGCTAACTTTTTGTCCTTCACTTTTAAGATTGCTGACATACTTAGTATCGGAGATTATAAGCTATTGGACCTAAGAAATAGTAATAAACCAACTAATATAAGAGATAAAAGAGGGGAAATAACATTCTAAATAATAGTCTATAAAAATGGTTATGATAAACCTTATCTCTAATAATCCCCCTCAAGTTGGAGAATGAGGATTATAAATAAGCCTTCTTGGCCGTGTGCGAGTTGGATACCGAGGAAGTACTTAAGTTTGCCAAAATCTTTCATATGAAAACATTGACTTAAGTAATGCTTGAATTTAACACAAGCTTCTTCATGGTTTCCAGCAATGATTAAGTCATCAACGTAAACGATGATAACTATGAAAATGGATGGTTTGGTGTACGTGAAAAGGTTGTGATCAACATGACTCTCCTGGAAACCATAATCAATCAAAGCTTTTGGTAATTTGGAATACCAGTTTCGAGAGGCTTGGCGTAACCCGTACAATGACTTCTTCAAACGGCACACCATGTCAGGATATGTAGTTTTGTAGCCTTGTGGAGGTTTCATATAGACATCTTCATCTAAATCTCCATGAAGGAAAGCATTGCTAACATCCATTTGATGGAGGATCCATTGTTTGGTGGCTGTAACAGTTAGTAAGCATTGAACGGTTGTCATTTTTGTAACGGGTACAAAGGTTTCATGGAAGTCCTCTCCTTCAGTTTGAGTAAATCCTTTTGCAACCAAATGAGCTTTATGCTTCTCAATTTCTCCCGTGGCTTTGTGCTTAATCTTGTACACCCATCGACAGTCTATTAACTTTTTGTCAGGTGGAAGAGTGGTTAGCTCCCATGTTTGATTGTCTGTCAATGCTTGAAGTTCTTGGGCCATGACATCTATCCCCACTTGCAGTTTACTTGCCTGAGTGTATGATGTAGGTTATTGAGTGTTACTAATTGATGCAAGATAAGCTTTATGATTCTGGGAGAAGTTGTCATAGTGGACAAAATCTGAAATAGGATATTTGATATTGGGATGCACATTGTAGTAATGAAAGTCTTTGAGGTGTTGTGGTAGCTATCCTATTCTTGGTGGTAAATTTATTGCAACACAATTATGGTCCTCAATATTCTCCCCCCCCCCCCCCAGTCGCATCGTCCTCATTGGATAAAATTTGGGAAGTTGAAACTGGGTTGGTTGGATTATGATCATCTTATGCAGGAATGTTGTTAGGTGATTCTGGTGAGTGATTTGCATGGTCCTGGTGCAAATTGTCAATAACATGAGTGTCAGGATTTATCGGTGCAGTGTTAAGTTCTTGTGAATTGATAGGAGAAGTATCTGTAAGAGATAGAACCGAATCAGTTTGTGGTTCTTCATCACTATAGTATTTTGCAGAATTGTGAACAATGTTGGTGGAAGATGGGTTAGATGCTTGAAGGAAGAGATAAGTATACTCATAGAAGAAAATGTCTCGTGATATATGGAAAGTATGAGTTTGAAGATTATAAACTTTCCAGCCTTTTTGTCCTTGTGGATAACCAAAGAATAAATATTTCCCAGCTCGTGGATCAAATTTGTCTAGTGGCTTAAAGGCATTCTTCTTGAAGCATTTACATCTAAAATTGCGTAGATGATCATATTGGGGTGCCTTTTCGAAAAGAAGCTCATAGGGAGTGAGACCTTTATTAGCAACAGTAGGGGTACGATTGATTAAGTATGTTGCAGTCAAAATGCAATCACCCCAAAAGTGTAGTGGATATGTCTATGTTTACGTTTTACGCATCCATTTTGTTGTGGGGTGTAAACACAAGAAGTTTCATGAATTATGCCCTCTTGGTGAATGAAATTTAAGAATTTGGAGTTAACAAATTCTATACCATTGTCGTTGTGGATTTTCTTTATAATTTTATTGAATTGTCGCTTGATTAATTATAGAAAGTATCCGTTTTTGATTTCACTAGGTACACCCAAGTGCCTCTAGTGTAATCATCAATAATTGTGAAAAAATATTGTGCTCCATTATGTGCAGCAATAATGTATTTATCCCAAAGATCACAATGGATCAAATCAAAAGTTGCAGTAGCTTTATTATTAATAGAAGGAAATGAGTTTCTACATTGTTTTGCTTTATAACATATATCACAGCAGACGAATTTATGTGAGTCAAAAGTACATTCAAGATGATGCGAAATTTAAAGCTTGAGGAGATGGGTGTCCTATTCTAGTGTGCCACATAGTAGTTAAGTCTTTCTTAGTTGCCCCTAAGAATCCATGTTGAGATGACTTTGTGAACAAATAGACACCTTCATACATGCTATCAAATCCAATATTCTTCTTCGTCAGAGGGTCCTGGATTATGCAGCAATTTTGGTCATAAGTTACCATACAAGATAGATCACGAGTCAATCTATGAATGGAAATCAAGTTGTAGTTGAATGAAGGAACTAGAAGCACATTATGTAGTATGAAATTAGGGGACAAAAATACATCTCATATGCAATCAACAAGGGCAGATGTTCCAGTGGGAGTAATTATTTGAAAAGACTTTGACAGTTGCTTAATATTATGCAAAATAAATGGTAAATAAGTCATGTGATGAGATGCACCACTATCAAGTATCCATGTATGTTGGGGTTCGAACTCATGATCAGATAACTTACCCCTTGACTTTTCATTAACCGAGGTGTTAAGTGGCATCTTTTCATGTCACCCGTTATGTCGCATCTGTAGCTGAGGTTACATCTCTTTCGTGTGGGACGTTAAAAGTGTTATTTATAGTAGTGACCTAAGTATTCAAGATTAGGATTTGACATTACATCCAACTAGTAATTTTTAATCCATTTTATTGAAAAAAAGATATGAGACGCGTTTGATGAATTTTGGAGGAAGGAAAATACTCGAATGGTCGAGTTATACAACTTGTCTCCAAGTATTCGAGACTAGGATTGTTCAAAGTATTAAAGTTAGATGACTTTGATTTATTTGAGAAAATAACTTGATATTAGATCAAGCGTTTCAACTAGCGTTGCAAAATGAAATATGAAATGATTTATTTTTTTTTAGTTTTGAAAATGATTTGGATTTACTTTGCAAATAACTATTGAAATTATGGTAAGAAGTTATTATAAAATGATTTGGAAAGTTTTGATTTTGAGGTATGGGCCTAAACTAAAAAAATGAAAATGTGGCGAAATTTAATTTGCGTGGAATATCGAGTGTGGTTGTTTACATATGTGATAGTATGAACAAGGATTACATAATTAATCAACTTAACACAATGAGATCAATTAATCAATTAATCCACTTAGTAACAAAAAAAAAGCAATTAATTAAAATTTAATCAAATAAAAATTAATCAATTAATTAATTACTATTTTAAATAATCAAACTAGCCAAAAAAATAAAAATAACACAAGATGAGTACAAATCATACAACAAATCCAAAGCTCAAACCCATGGATCCTAACCCTAATTAATGTTAACATTATTAATTAATGAATAAAGAAAATGAAACATAATAGAGAAGAGGGGGCGACGACCCTCTTACTCTCAGTCGCCACATCAAAAGTTAAAACAAATCAATATTTTGACTTTTTTTCTTCAAAATTTAGAAAACAACCAATGGTATTGTGACATATGACAAGCTATTAAATGAGAAAACAAAAGAAAATAGAAAAGGAAAAAAACTGATATCAACTTTTTCCCCTTACTCCCTCATGACATAATACTCTTTCTCCTTCAATTCTCCATTGTTATCAAACTCAAACGCGACCTCTCATCTCAAATTATTTATAAACATTATCAAATTTCTTCAATTAAAATTCCATAACAGCAAACACATACACGATTAAAATGCAAAAAAATAATGAAGGGAGATATAGCCTCCGGCAGCGGCGTAGATCCACATCGGTGTACGACGAGAGGTGGGTGTGTAGGAGAATGGAGCAACATCGATCTGAATCGAATATATGTACGTAGTTCTCTGAGGTTCAACGTTTCCAATTAGAGTAGTATTATAGCAAGAGGTGGCCCGTTCTGGTGATAATAATTCTTCTTCTTCTCTGATTCTTTTTCTTCTGTTTGGATTATGTTTGTTTCTTTTTCCTTGATTTTTTGTTTGGTTGGAGTTGTTTTAGGTGTTGTTGTTCTATTTGGTTCGGGGATTTTATAATGATGACGAGGTTAAGTTGTTGATGTAATTCAACACGGTGGTGGTAGGGAGTGTAGGCCGCCGGAAAACATGGTGGTGTAGGGAATCTTGTGTTTGCAGTGGCTAGTTTTTGGCGGAAGGGAGCGTGTGGTATGTATTTGCGTGAGTTTAAGATTTTTACAGGTTTCACATGTTTGTGGGGTGGGATATGGTGAAGAAAGTTTATGTTACTACAATGTTGGTTTTGTGTAGTTATGTGAGAAAATGAGGTGAAAGTTATGATGAGAGATGTGTTATGATTTGAATGAAGAATAAGGTTTGCTTTTTGTGGTTGGTGTGAAGAAGAGGTTAATGGTTATAGTTTGTATGTGAGTTTTGAATAGTATCCTTAAGGGTGGTTATTTGAATATTGAAGGAGGAATCTTGGTTGTTGGCATGTGGTTTGGATCTTGTTGTATGATGTTAGTGTGGTTCTTATAAATAATTCATATTTAGAGTGTGTGCATTATATATAGTGGGTGTGTGTAACCATTTGTTGTAACCATTTGATAAGAGTAGTGGAAGTTTGTTATTCTCTCTCATCTCTTTATTCTTACATCTTCATCTTTTTCACCCTGTGTATAAATAATTGGTATCTAGAGCTTCGTTTCAGGTCCACAGGGAAACATGAGTGAACGGTGAGGCGTTGTGTGATTGATTTCGTTTTTTGAAATCGTGTTAAATTTCTGATTGAAATCGTAATAGAATCACATTTATTGATTTCGTGGGATTGAGAAACACTAGTGTTTAGTTGTGATAAACCCAAACAAGGAGAATATGGTATTTTAACCAATAGACGGTGATTTAGAAAGTGGCTGAGCATGGATCTCATATGGCAATGCATGAAAAAGAAGAGTGTTTTAATCATAAGAGGTGATTAACCCAAAGAGAGGGGCCTGGTTTAGAAATGGGTATTTTAACCATAAGGTGATTAACCCAAAGAATGTATGAAAGTCCAAATAAAATGTGTGTTTTGTCCAAAGAGGCAAGTGTAATGGATGTTGATTATTGCAGTGTTGTTTATGGGGAAAATGACTTTATAGTTATTTGATTTGATTTGCACTAAAGTCTATTAATGAAGGTAAATAATTTGACCAACTGGGTCAGGCGTCCTGTATCCAAAGATATTCAGAATGAGGATAAGAATACTCTCTCTCGTCCATTCTCCACTACTTAAAGCTCGTAGCGCATAATTCACATCATAACTGATAAGTGTTGAAGATGAATATTTTTGTTATGCTTGATGTCTAGAGTCTTCATCCTTGAGGTCTTGCATGATGTCTTGAAATTGTGTTTGATTTGAGGTCTAGTATAGTGTAAGTGCAAATCAAATCTTGTCAAGTGATCAAGAGACTTATGATCACTTGACTGGATAGGGGGTCAGGTAAATATGTGAAATAATTAAGTAATCAAAGATGACTTTGATCAATCAATTAGGGCATGGATCAAGATATGAAAGCACGTGGATTTTATTTTAAAAGACGAAAATCATGAAGAAATTACAATGCTAACATCTATTAGTTTCTAAAATTAAAACTAAAATTCTGATCAAAATCTAATATTACATGTGTATTAGTTTCTAAAACCTAATTGAGAATTAAATCTAAGACTAATGTTGATTAATTTCTAATAAAAGATATAGTGTGAATTATCTTTATTGATTAAAAGATGGATTAATGAATAAAATTCAATTAACATCTAACTATTATCTAAGTAATATCATGGAATTTTCTAAAATAAAATTTGAAAAATGGAATTAAAATGTATTAAAAGTGATATCAAAATGCATTGAATGGATTAAAAAAGGTGTTGAAAATTACAAAAATAAATAAATGATAAAGAGAAGAAAAAGAAAATTAGAGACAGGGGTGTGTGTTGTCCAGGGGGGGAGGGTGTACATAAAAATGGTATTGGGCTTAGGCAAAGGTCCCAAGGTATGCTTGATATTATTCACATAGGGGTATGCTAAGCAATTCAGTGTGGGCGGTAGTAATCTCACGGGCTCATGGCCTTGAGGCCCATATAATCAAAGCCAATGGGAGTTAAGTCTCTCAAAATTAGCTCATTTCACCATTTCTTATTTCAGCTCTCTCTCTCTCTCTCTCTCTCTCTTTCACTCTTAAACGATCCCCTCGTTGGAAGTAGTGGAGTTAAGCCAAATTGGTCACCACTATCACCAAAATAAACCTCTATGCCATATCTCCTCGAATCTCATGTTATTCTCAATAAAAATTCTCTAAATCTCCCGAAGTCCACATCAAAAGCCAAGAACCCTAAGTTGTGAAATGTCAAAATAAATGCTCACTAAGCAACAATTCAAACCCAAACCTTAGGGGTTTGGTTCGGAGCTTCGGATGCTACATTGTGGTAACCATTTCGTTGTGAATCAAAGAGAAATAGATGAGGATCTTACCTTCCGGAGTAGCTCCGGAGGCTCTTCAATATTGGCGCTGATAAAGATGATCCAGATGCCTTCTTCTTCTTCCGGTAAGTGTTTCTTCCTTCTTGCTCAGATTGTGCTTCGTGTAGGAATTTCCTCCCCATTCTCCTTCTTCCTTTTCTTTATCTCTAGTTTGTAGGTTGTGATATTGTTGTGTATTTTTGTGGTGTTGATGTTGTTGTGTGTGTGAGAGGAGTGTGGCGCAAAGAGATTGATGGAGAACAAGGAGAGTTCAGAGAGTGAGGGCCAGAATTTGCAATGAGTTTAGAATTGTGATTGTGTGAGAATGAAAATGATTGTTGTTTTCTTGATTGAAGATGATGGGATAATTTATATAGTGTATATTGCAGCTGTTTCAGGCAGTGGTTGTTATGATTAAGGCACTATTAGTGTTAAATGAATTAAAGAGGAAAGTTGTTATGATTTTAACTCTGTTAATTTCTGTTGTTAGTGTGAATTTTCAGTTAGTGAGTGATGTTAGTTAAATGGTTAGTTATGTTAGTTTCGATGAGGAACAAATAAGTAGGAATAGTTAGGTTAATAAATTGGTAGTTAGTAGTTAGTTTGAACTAGTAGGATATGATGAAGCTAACACCTCAAACAATAAAAAAAATGAGGGTATAAGTACTGAGAGCGCCAGGTTTTATTTTTAAAAAAAAATAAACAACCATTTACCTCGGTTTTTAAGAAAAATGAGGGAATAAAGCTATAAGGGAGTTTTCTTCGACACCCGGTTATTGCGTTTTATGTTTTTTTTTCCAGTTGTTTAGTTAGTATTTCTCACTTTGCGCCTTTCCAAGTTCCATTTTTATTATTATTTATCTCGGCTACATGGTCCAACTGAGAGGTAATATATTTTGCATTAATCAATTTCAAAATACTATTTTCAAAATCTTATTTTAATTTTTTATTTGATATGTTCAAATCCCTCAATTATACAAAAAAAACCGACGTTGTATATATTTTAATTGAATTTCCAAAATATGCCGCTATTGTGTTCTTTATATTTTATTTTTTAATTACTATTGTCACGTCGGATTTTATATAAAACCAACGTGACACATATGTTGCATGAAATACTTTAGACTATAATCTAGCTAGTTTCTAACTTTTCATTTACCTATCAACGCTCAAACGTCATTTTTTCACTCTCATTTCGCAAAAAAAAACCTTAGCGATTTTCAAGTTGATATTCATCAAAAATCTTTCAACAGATATTCATCAAACGTCATTTTCATAACATGTTCGTTCTTCACTAAAATGAGTTATATATCACTTTGTTTTTCACTGATCATTTTGTCTAGGCCACGAAACTGGTGTTCGCTACACAGTTACAGTTGATGCTGCAACCGACATGGCTTATGGTGAAAACACTGACGATTTTATGTGTTACATTGTGTTACAAGGTAGAAGTAAAGTGAGTATTTTGATAGATAGTTGGCATGATGTTGAAGAGGACTTGAAAGACACCATATGGGAAGATGTTTAGGTATTTTATGATTTGTTTGCACGAAGTTGATAGATAGTTGGCACAATGTTGAACGGCTGACATATTCTCTTGTATATATGATTTTTTTTGTTTAATATTAATAACATATCTATGCGTAAATATAAGAAGTGTTCATTGTTAGATCATATGATAATAATGTGAAAAAGAAGATGCTTATATATTGTGGTGAGTGTTGGAAGGGCTTTAAGACATAACACACCTATGATTATATTAAACATGGATAAGATGTAGAAAAGGCTCCATATGATGTGTATTCATATATTTATCAATATGTTTGGGAGAAATTTATAGAGTCTCACAACACTCATGCCTTCTTGGCAAAGATCCAAAAAGGAAAGGAAAATCGAGCTAGAAATATCTATCCACATAGATTGTCTCGTGGAGGATATCGAAAAATTGAAAAGAATATGATGGAAATAAAAATAAAACAAAGGGATTAAGAGTTTGGAGGTTCTATAAGTCTTGACCGCACTTCATCTCCATCATCACGCCACGAGAAATGGAAGCGGGCGCGTAAAAGAAAATACGACAGTTCACATCAAATGTTACGCGCGAAGTGGCTCAAAGGATTGTAAGTAGATACTTTTTTCAACAATGTTTATTTTAGTTAAATCAATTTGTTAGATATGAAATTTCATATGTGTTGTAAGATCATTTGGTTAAACAAACCAAAGTCGGACTCTTCACTTCACAAGATCATCATGACATCTTGGTAGAAGCGATTGAAACTGAAGAGCATCTTGGGTGTGTATGTGGTCTTGGAAAAGGAATTGGCTTCAAGGTATATTTTGGACCATCTAAATCATCTAGAGAGAAAACTCGTAAGAGAGATATTAAAGAGATTGTTGTTGTTGAACTGGAGAAGGAAAGGGAGAAGTAGGATAGGATGTTGGAGGAGGAGCGAGAGAGGTGGAAGGAGGAGCATGATAAGAAGTTTGAGGAGGATAGGAAGAAGTTTGAGGATAAAAAGAAGAGGTGGAGGGAAGAGCGGGAGAGGAAGTTGGAGGAAGAGAGGGAGAGGTTGTTGCAGAAAGTGCGGGAGAGTGTCCAGAAGGAGCGGGAGGAGCGAGAGAGGATGACTGAGGAGAAGGTGTCCAAGAAGTGTACCTGTGATGTGCTTGAGGTATAATTCTATGTTTTAGTTATTATTGTTTGCACATTTTAATTTTGGATTGTATTTTATGTTGTTTTTATGATGCAGAAATTGAATTCGTTGGGTCTATTAAGCTACACAAATTCAAATCAATTGGAAATTTGAGAGAATGAAGTTCAGAAAGTTACGGGTGGTACAAGCGCGAAAGAAAGTTTTTCTTCCAACCAGGGCAGTATTGAACCCACACCGTCAAAAGTAGATAACATTGAGAGACTAAGAATAACCATTGACAGTATTCGAGACTCATGCATGGGTATTACATTAAGTCATGATCCAACTCAATTATTTGTACTTTCTAGGATTTTTGTCCATGATTTTTTGTCGGGAAATGTGTACCTAGACAATTTCGTATTACAAATTTAGCCTCGTAAGTATAGTTTTTATGTTGATCTATATTTATATTCATACGTTCTTCTAATTTAACATAAAGATTTGCTATTGTAGGTACTGAAGGAGAATTGTCATCCAAGGCGCAGCGGAATTTAAAAATTTCTCCATTTAGTGATCCTTACGAATGGGCATGATCAGTGATAGAATCGTTACCTCTTGTGGCGATCACGAATGTTGAACGATGACAACGTCTCTACTCAGTCCACACGAACGGATTCCTTCAATCTCAGTGCTAGCTGGTACGAATGAAGGCTTTGAGTGAGAGAGAGAGAGAGAGAGAGAGAGAGAGAGAGAGAGGGAAACGAAACTCCAAGTCTTCACTTGAGTGTTAGTCTGAGTGACAATGCTTCTACCCAAGGGTTCTATTTATAGAACCACTTGTGTGGGCTTCAAGCTAAAAAGCCCACTTAAGTGCATTTTGGCCCATATCTCATAATATGCCAAAATCACTTAAGTATTTGGTACCTTACCATATTTCGTCTTCCACTTAAGTGCGCCGTACCTTACGGTGTTCCTTAGTTACTCTATTTCTCATCAATCCGTCCTTTGTGTGTGACCCTGTAGGTTTTCGTGACGTTGGCAATTATATTAAATCACGCATTTAACATAATAAACAGTGAGCGGTATCTAGAAACAGAACACTTCTACCCAAGACACGAAAATGTCATGTGATCTGACAAAACCTCCTGTGATAATAATTATGTGTATAATTACCCCATTGCCCTTATGTCTATATTGAACACAAGGTATATACCGTGTCATCCTTGTCCAGTTCAATATTGGGCCCATAGACATTTATCCTGTTACGCAGGATGGGCAAATTCCATCTAGGACACTCATGTCCCTCAGCATGCTTTGTGGAGTACCCATCAACTGTCTTTATGGTTATCCAGTTACGGACAACGTTGGATCAGCAATAAAGCACTCGACTCTACATCTAGGATCCATAGTGGTTTCAGGTCGAAGAGTGGTATACACCATTATCACCATGAGAATAACTTATGACACTTTGCATAACTTTCTATATAGTATTCTCATAGCGGGTCAATCCGGTATAAATATTACTCTTAATATTCATACCTATGTTTAAGACTTGATAACTCTTTATCCATGATCCATGAGATGTGATTATCAGCCTACAAACATAATAGTCTTAATGCTTTAATGTTATCCCACTTCACAATAAATCTCGACTACGGATACTTTAAGAATAGTGTCCTTATGTTTAATATGGTCTCATGATCAAGTCACACTTGATGCATTAAACGGACTAGCTATTCTAGGCACTTTATTAAACAACCGTAATAAAGAAAAAGCCTTTTATTATTAATAAATAATTCGATACAAGTACCAAAAGTATTGGCCTCTAGGGCTTACACCAACAATCTCCCACTAGCACTAGAGCCAATCAGGCATTCCCCTAATGCCCATTGATCTAGTATGGCCATCATGCTTCTGCTGCGCAAGAGGCTTTGTTAGTGGGTCAACAATATTGTCAAGTGTAGGTACTCTACATATTTTCACATCTCCTCTATCTATTATCTCTCGAATGAGATGATAATGCCTGAGTATGTGTTTGGATCGTTGGTGAGATCTAGGCTCCTTAGCTTGTGCGATAACACCATTGTTATCATAATAGAGACCAATGGGATCCACAATGCTAGGGACTATACCAAGTTCACTAATGAACTTATTGATCCAAACAGCTTCCTTTGCTGCACTTAAGGCAGCTATATACTCGACCTCGGTTGTAGAATCAGCAACTGTATCTTGCTTTGAACTTTTCTAGCTCACAGTGCCACCATTTAAGCAAAACACATAACCATTGGAATCATGCATATTAAAACGTCTCAGCATTTTGTCTATGTACTCTGACTTAGGCCAAGCATTTTGTGATCTATCTCTATAGATTCTGATTCCTAATCTATAGGCTGCTTCACCTAGGTCCTTCATAGAAAAGCATTTCCCCAACCAAGTCTTTACTTGTTGCAGGGTAGGGATATCGTTTCCAATGAGTAATATGTCATCTACATATAATACCAGGAACACGATCATGCTCCCACTAACCTTCTTGTAGACACAAGGCTCATCTTTGTATTTGATGAATCCATGAGTAATACATCACCTTGATCATATATCCATATATCTCAGGTAGGTGACGTATCCTGCTTGACCTACGCTGGTCTTGTTCTACTTGAGCAGGTTGCTCTTCCACAACTACTTGTGTTTCCTGCTCTAATTCCTCCATATGTGTATAAATGCTTTGTGACTCTTGAATTTCTTCAAGTTCTACTTTCCTCCCACTGATTCCTTTGGAAATAAAATCCTTTTCTAGGAAAACTCCAGTTCGAGCGACAAACACTTTGCCCTCAGAAGGATTGTAGAAGTGATACCCTCTTGTTTCTATAGGATACCTCACAAATAAGCATTTGTCATATTTGGGCTCAAGCTTAGTTGAAAATTGTCGTTTCACATGAACTTCGCAACCCCAAATCTTCATGTAAGACATATGTGGCCTCTTACCACTCCATATCTCATATGGTGTCTTATCAACCTTTTTGGATGGAACACGGTTAAGTGTGTAAGCTGCTGTCAATAGCGCATGTCCCCAAAAGGAGTTTGGAAGATCGGCGTGACTCATCATGGATCGGACCATGTCCAACAGGGTTCGATTTCTTCTCTCAGATACACCATTCCATTGGGGTGTTCCTGGAGGAGTGAGTTGGGATAGGATCCCACACTCTTTCAGATGGTCATCAAACTCTAGGCTTAAATATTCACCACCTCGATCTGATCGAAGAGTTTTAATATTCTTACCTAGTTGGTTTTTGTACTTCATTCTTGAATTCCTTGAACTTTTCAAAGGACTCTGATTTGTGTTTCATTAAATACACATAACCATATCTACTGAAATCATTAGTGAATGTGATGAAGTACTGAAAACCTCCTTTGGCTGGTATGTTCAGTGGTCCACATACATCAGTATGTATGAGGGCCAAAAGATCATTAGCTCTTTCACCTTTTCCTGTGAATGGAGACTTTGTCATCTTTCCAATTAAACAAGATCTGCATGTCTCATATGATTCATAATCAAAAGAGTCCAAGAGTCCATCTTTATGGAGTTTGGAAATGCGTTTCTCATTTATGTGGCATAATCGACAATGCCAAAGGTAAGTTGGATTTAACTCATTAGGTTTCATCCTTTTAGTATTAATGTTATAAATAGGCATTTCAAGATCAAGGACATATAGTCCATTGTTCATTTGTGCAGTAGCATAGAATATATCATTCAAATAAATTGAGCAACAATTATTCTTTATTATGAATGAAAAAACCGAACTTGTCCAAACAAGAAACGGAAATAATATTCCTGCTAATTGTAGGTACATAATAACAGTTCTCTAACTGAATTATTAAACCACTAGGTAAAGTCAATTCATAAGTTCCTAAGGCAACAACCTTTGCTCCATTTCCAACTCGTAGGTCGACTTCACCTTTTGCCAATTCTCTACTCATTTTTAGTCCCTGCACATTTGTACAAATGTGAGAACCGCATCCAGTATCTAATACCCATGATGCAGAAGTAGATAAATTAATAACAAAAATACCTGAAGTTGAAGTCTCTACTCCATTCTTCTTATCTTCCAGGTACTTTGGGCAGTTCCTCTTCCAGTGTCCGGTCTTACCGGAATGGAAGTAGGTGCCTTCTTTTCCTATGCCTCCACTAGGCTTTAAAGCAGCAATGTTGGGTTTGGGTTTGGCAACTTCCTTGCCTTTCCCTTTATCACCCTGCTTAGTGGGCCTTTTGTTCTGTCTCTTTCCATTTCCGATCATCAGAATGGACTTCCCTTTTGACTTCAGATTCTGCTCGGCAGTTCTTAACATGGCGAGCAGTTCAGGAAGCGATTTGTCCATATCATTCATATTGAAATTTAGGACAAATTGACTGAACCCATCTGGCAACGATTGCAAGATCAAATCAGTCGCAAGTTCCTTTCCGAGGGGAAAACCCAATCTCTCAAGATTTTCCACATACCCAATCATTTTGAGTACATGGGGACCTACAGGGGCTCCCTCAGCTAACTTGCCTTGAAAAAGGGCTTTTGAAACTTCAAACCTCTCATGCCTTGCTTGCTCTTGATAGAGCATCTTCAGGTGTTCTATCATATCGAACGCTGACATGTTCTCATGTTGCTTTTGCAATTCTGAGTTCATGGTAGCTAGCATGAGACAAGCAGTTTCATTGGCATCATCGACATGCTTCTTATAAGCATCTCTTTCTGCCTTAGGTGCAGAACTAGGAGGTTCCTCTTCAAGAACAGGTGTCTCCAAGACATACAGCTTTTTATCATGTTTGAGGACAATCCTCAAGTTTCGGTGCCAATCCAGAAAATTTGTCCCAGACAATTTTTCTTTATCAAGGATTGATCGCAGGATGTTGTTAGAGGTGTTTGTTGTCATGGTAATCTACATAAGGATTAATAAAAATATAAGTATCATTGACATATTTAATTAGGCCTTTAATTAAATATGCTCCCACTATTTTTACTCAAAACAAATGACCCTCATCACTTGATTCGGAAAATCCCGTTGGAAGATTTTCTAGTGGATCGAGATCCATATTTCACTTCGTTATAAGTCCGCGTAGGCGGATTACACAAAACTATGTTATTTAGGTAGGAACTCCTTCCAATTGTATCTCATACAACTCTCGAAAATTTCAGTTGGGTGAATAACTCCTTATTCCAATCCATCATATGGATCATTCCCAACTCTTGCTTCTAAACATATATATAATCTTATTATAATTTGTTTAGTTAAGTTTGACCCATTGTTTTAACAGTTGGATATTACAATTATCCCATCGCACCTTACTAATATATAGATCATGCACCTCGCGTAGGCGATACCTACATTATCCATTACTAGTCTTGATGAGTGTTAAAACTTGGAAAGCATAAACTTAATATTTAATTTGAGGGAATTGCAATTTTTCTGATCTCACCGGCTTGTTTATCATATAAACCGTCTCTCACATGCATCAACATACATTCACATGCATCAACATACATACATACATACATAATGAAACAGTTATGGCCCATAGCGCAATTGTTCTCCCAAGCCAATGAGAGAACCTAAGCTAACCTAATAACGATCTAAGCTTCTCCAAGCAAGATCTTCAAGGTTGTCCTCCTTTGGCACTGACTTCTTTGCTTTCTTCATATCATTACATTACATGAAAGAAATTCTTTTTACATACGAGGGAGTGAGATGAGAAAAGAAATTACATTTGGGAGATTAAGAGAGAGGCACGATACGCAGGTCGTATTTTAAAACCCAAAGCAGAATAAAGGAAAACTAAGGCCATAACCGATCACCACAAGACAATAATAAACACTTTATTATTATTAAATCCTTTAATTAATTAAAATCAAATTAAATCTCGACGACCGATCACCATATTTTAATGAATAATTCATTTAAAATCGATGTCGCTTTTCGTATCAACACTTGATACTTTTAAAGCACTGAGTTAGCCGAACGGGTGAATTTTTCCTTGCGTTAACCGGTTAACCATATGCGTTAACCGGTTAACACTGTTTGAAATCTGTTCAAAAATTGTTTTCTGCCTCGCGTTAATCGGTTAACCAAATGCGTTAACCGGTTAACACTGTTTAAAAATGTCTTGGAAAACTGTTTTCCGTCTTGCGTTAACCGGTTAACCAAAAGCGTTAACCGGTTAACACTGTTTGAAAACCAAAAAAAAAATTATTTTGTGTTGCGTTAACCGGTTAACCATACACGTTAACCGGTTAACACTGTTCCGAAAAGTGTTCAGAAAGCACAACTCTTGTGCAATCATAACCCCAACCGCATAACTCTCTGACAACACAACCCTTGTGTCGTCACTAACCCTGATGCACCAATTTCAGACCGTCAAACATATCTCGATTGTTGATTCAGTATGATTGATCAACACGTCATTGCTTCACCATACTAATGTCGGATCAAGAAGCAAATGACCATTGATCGCTCAAAGGAAAACAATCATTAAGTGTTTGAATGAACGAAATGAGAACACTATATCATATATAATGTATTTTGCATCAGGATTACATATATCACTACGCCAAAAACTGGAATAGACAGCGCACCTTAGATGGCGCTTTATTACAAAAGCGCCCTCTAAAGTGAAGCGAAAAATAAGGAGCAATAGACAGCGCACTTTAGAGGGCGCTTTTGTAACAAAGCGCCCTCTAAGGTGAAGCGAAAAAATAAGGAGGAGATAGAGGGACAACAATACATGGCGCTTTTTAGAAAGCGCCCTCTAAGGTTACCCTTAGAGGGCGCTTTTAATAAAGCGCTGTTATAAGTCCATGTGCATTTCCAACTTATAAAGCGCTTCTGGAAAGCCTTAGAGAGCGCTTTCATAAGCGCCCTCTTAGGCCCCCTTTAGAGGGCGCTTTGTTTCCACAAGCGCCATCTAAGGTGAAACGAAAAAATAAGGAAGAGATAGAGGGACAACAATACATGGCGCTTTTTAGAAAGCACCCTCTAAGGTTACCCTTAGAGGGCGCTTTTAATAAAGCGCTGTTATAAGTCCACGTGCATTTCCAGCTTATAAAGCGCTTCTGGAAAGCCTTAGAGAGCGCTTTCATAAGCGCCCTCTTAGGCCCCCTTTAGAGGGCGCTTTTTTTCCACAAGCGCCCTCTAATGTCCCCTTTAGTAAATATTAAAATTATAACATACTGCGCGTTTTGTTATTTCACTATCTGTTATTAGCGTTCTTTTTCACGTTAGGGTTCTGAGGCGTTTTCCTTCCACCTCTGTTAGATCTACATGCGCGTTTCCTCCTTCTACCAATCAAAGGTACACGCTTTTCCCAATTTCTGTTTTACCTTATTACTGCGCATTTCCTCCTTCTTTTTCATGTTATTGCTTTGTTTTAGCTTTGCCCAATTTCTGTTTTACCTTATTACTGCGCGTTTCCTCCTTCTACGTTTGTTTCGACCATGATAGCGGATGCAATAGGAAATTGACGGTTGGTTTTTAGTGACCATGATAGCGCATGCAATGGGTTATACGACCTAGGTCCGAATGTGTTTGAACTCTTCTGAAATTGTTTTTTGTTTATTCTAATTAGTAATGGATAATACATGGATGTCTTCCAATCGATTGTCGAGAGAGTACGAGAATGGGGTATCAGAATTCGTTAAGTTTGCCGTTGCGTACGCCGAAGACCCCAGTAGAATGATATGTCCTTGCTTGGGTTGTTGTTATGGAAAACGGGTTGACGCAGTTCAGTTGACATCGCATCTAATGAGGCATGGAATTGATCGAAGTTATACATGTTGGAATTTGCATGGTGAGAAAAGTAACGATAATGTTGAACCGGGGGATAGTACGACCTATGCCTCAAACTATAGTGGCGCAGATACATACGATTGTGATCGAGTTGAAGAGATTGCAGAAGCACTTGAAGGAGATCTTAAGGATTGTCCCGAAATGTTTGAGAGGTTGGTAAGTGATGCAGAGAAACCTTTGTATGATGGTTGCACTAAATTCACAAGATTGTCTGCGGTATTAAAGTTGTACAACTTAAAGGCGGGCAATGGGTGGTCGGATAAAAGTTTCACAGAGTTATTAGCCCTTTTGAAAAATATGCTTCCTGAGGATAATGTTCTTCCCAATCGAACATATGAGACCAAAAAGATGTTGTGCTCTATTGGCATGAGCTATGATAAGATACATACATGTCCAAACGATTGCGTTTTGTTTCGAAATGAGTATGCATCGTTAAATGAGTGTCCTAAATGCGGTGTCTCGCGATATAAGAACAAGTTGTCTCCAGCAAAAGTCTTGTGGTATTTTCCTGTTATTCCGAGATTTAGACGCATGTTTCGTAGTGAAACCGATTCAAGACACTTGACCTGGCATGCAAATGAAAGAATTATAGATGGAAAGTATCGACATCCGGCAGATTCACCACAGTGGTTGAAAATTGATAATGATTATCCTGAATTTGGAGAAGAATCAAGAAACCTTCGCTTGGCATTATCTACTGATGGAATGAACCCACACGGTATCCAGAGTATCTCACACAGTACATGGCCTGTGATTATTATGATTTATAACCTACCTCCATGGCTATGTATGAAGCGTAAGTACATGATGTTGTCTATGTTGATTTCTGGACCTAAACAACCAGGGAATGACATAGACGTGTACTTGAAGCCCTTAATCGAAGATTTAAAGATTTTGTGGGAGACCGGTGTGAAGGTTTATGATGGATATAGGAAAGAAAGTTTCAACTTGAGGGCGATGTTGTTTGGCACAATTAATGATTTTCCAGCATACGGAAATCTATCAGGGTATAGCATAAAAGGTCAATGTGCGTGTCCTATTTGTGAAGATAAAACAGATTGGAAGCGCTTGGAGTTTGGTCAGAAGAATGTCTTTCTCGGTCATCGTAGATTCTTAAATTCAAATCATCACTACCGTGGATGGAGAAAGGCGTTCAATGGAGAGACAGAACAAGGCAAAGCTCCACCTATATTGACGGGTGATCAAATTTTTGAAAAGGTGAAAGATTTGGATACTCAGTTTGGCAAGCCTTTTGCCCACACACTTGTCAAAAGTGGGTGGAAGAAGAGGTCAGTTTTTTTTGAATTGCCGTATTGGAAGTCCTTGTATGTGAGACATTTTCTTGATGTTATGCATATTGAAAAAAATGTATTTGAAAGTGTTATTGGCACGTTACTCAATATACAAGGAAAGTCTAAGGATGGCCTTAAGGCAAGAAAGGACTTGATATCAATGGGAATAAGAACTGAATTAGGACCCTTGAAGAAAGGAAAACGAACATATCTACCTCCTGCTGCTTATACTCTATCTAGAAAGGAGAAAAAAACATTGTGTAAGTTTCTAAGTGAAGTTAAAGTTCCAGAAGGGTACTCTTCAGATATTAGAAGACTTGTGTCTATGAAAGACCTCAAGTTAAAGAGTTTAAAGACCCATGATTGCCATGTTATAATGGAACATTTTCTCCCAATAGGTATACGTTCTATTCTTCCAGAAAAAGTAAGAAGCTCTATAACTAAGTTGTGTTCTTTCTTCAAGTCAATTTGCAGTAAGGTGATCAATCCTGCGATCTTACCAATGTTGCAAAAAGAAATCGTTATTACTTTGTGTGAGCTTGAAATGTTTTTTCCTCCATCATTTTTTGACATAATGGTACATCTAGTTGTTCATCTTGTGAAAGAGACACAATTGTGTGGACCAACTTATATGAGATGGATGTACCCTGTTGAACGTTATATGAAAATATTAAAAGGGTACGTGAAGAACCGAAGTCGACCAGAAGGTTGTATGGTTGAAAGATACATTGTTGAAGAAGCGATTGAGTTTTGTACTGAATATTTGTCTAATGTTCAGTCAATCGGACTCCCAAAGTCTCAGCTTGTCGAAAAGAAAGAAGGAAAAAATCTAATTGGAAATAAAATCGTGGCAGTATCAAGGGTCGAACGGGATCAAGTGCATTTGTATGTTCTGCACAATGAGAATGAGGTTGAGCCGTATGTTGAAATTCACAAGGATGTTCTCCGAGGTTTAAATCCCAATAGAAATGAAAATTGGATAGTACGAGAGCACAATCGATGTTTTATACCTTGGTTTAAGGATCATATTTATTCAAAGTATTATTCAGATCCCGCTTCAATAACAGAAAGGTTGAGATGCTTAGCATATGGTCCAAGTTTCCATGTTTTTTCTTATAGCGCATACGCGATTAATGGATACACATTTTATACCAAAGAACAAGATGATAAAAGTACTATGCAGAATAGTGGTGTCACCGTGGTAGCTGAAGCAATGCACATATCAAGTGTGAAGGATTTAAACCCCAAATTTGCAAATCTGTCGTATTTTGGTGTTATCGAGCGCATTTGGGTGTTTGATTATGAGAAGTTTCAGATTCCTATATTTGGTTGCAAGTGGGTTGAAAATAATAACGGCATTCGAATGGATAAGTCAGGATTTTTGCAAGTGGATCTTAATAGGGTGGGATACAAAGATGAGTCTTTTATTCTAGCCTCTCAAGCTAGACAAGTGTTCTATGTCAATGATCCGAAAAGTACGAAATGGTCTATAGTTCTTTTTTCCAACAAAGTAATTGATGAAAACATTGGAGATCAAGGTGATATTGATGTTGAGATTGAATCGTTTACCATAAATGATCAAGATGAGAATATTATATCAAATGATTCATATATTATAAATGATCATAATGAGGGTATTTGGATCAATCCAACCGTCCGTGTTGTTAAGAGACATGTAGAACATATTCCAACCAAGAAAAGAAAGAGAACTTAGTGAAAAAGGTACAGGTCAAATGATTTTAATTGTTTTCTTTATTACAGGTAAAATGACTTTTATGATTTTAATTGTTTTTACATTTGTCATCTGATTTTAATTGTTTTCTTTATTACAGGTAAAATGGCTATTATGAAGTCAATTGATATTTGTTTAGGTGGAGATGTTCTATTGTCGTCAAGCCTCATTCGCGTAGATGATGATGCTGGATATTTGAAAGTATCCCTCTACGACAATGGAACATCTCCATCTAAACAAATATCAATTCTATCTTCAAAAGATAAGGGTGTAAAATTTGAAGTACATTGGAGTGCTGAAGACCAACTAATTGAGCCTAACGGTTCAATGTTGGCGAGTTACATTGGTTTCCTTGTTCGACAACATATTCCGATTACATGTGATAATTGGAGAAGTCCGGACTTGAAGGTTGGCAAAGAAAAAATATGGTCGGAGATACAGGTACTTACCATATATTGTTATATGTTTTTTGTTGCATCAACTTTGCAGCCCTGTATTGTAGGCAGAATTTAGGACTTCTCAAAGTTGATTTCTTGTTGCTTTGTCGTTCATAAAATACACCACTAAATTCTCTGCGTTTAATTTTTAATTTTTTTTCATCAGGCTTGTGTCTCAATAGAGGATGGGTATCTACCTAAAGTTACTTTTGTAGTGGTCCAAAAGAGACATCACACCCGTCTCTATCCTGTCAACCCCAAAGAGACCGATAGAAGTGGAAATATTATGCCAGGTTTTTTCAATATATTTCTCAACGCAGCTGGTATATATTATCATTTGAATTTATCACTTTTTGCTGATTTTGTTGTTCTAAATTCTCAAAGGAACCGTGGTAGACACCAGCATTTGTCACCCTAGGGAATTTGATTTTTACCTTAACAGCCATGCAGGAATTCAGGTAATATTAGCTATGTCATTTAACTTTATGCCATTATTTACTATTTGTTACTCAATCGCCTTTTGACAGTTCTGTGTTATTTGCATTTGGACGTGTTCTTTTTGCAGGGGACTAGTCGACCAACGCATTATCATGTGCTGTATGATGAAAATAAATTCACTGCAGACCAGCTACAGAGTTTGACCAATAACTTGTGCTACACGTAATGGATGTGCGATAGAACTACTAGACAGCTTTTGGATATACAGAACATGTTTGCCACCATGGGTGGATGGGCGTTATTTTGTTTAGTATTGGTTAGAACTACTATACAGCTTTTGGATACAGTGGTCACTGTTGGTTGCTATGTTTTATTCTCTTAAATGTATATTGTTGATCAAAGAATCATATATTAATGTTGTATATATGGAGGATTAATGTTGTATATAAATGGATTCATGTTGTATATATCAATGGATTAATGGTGTATAACATTGGATTAAAGGATGAAATCAATATGAATTTTACACTTTTGCAGCATGCGAACAGGTTACCAATTAAATATATATCCACTGTTTTTCAAACAAATTTTTTTAAAATAACTAACACTTTAGAGGGCGCTTTGTCCAGAAAGCGCCCTCTAAACACTTTACATTGACAACTTTAGAGGGCACTTTTTCCTGAAAGCGCCCTCTAAACACTTTACATTGACAACTTTAGAGGGCGCTTTTTCCTGAAAGCGCCCTCTAAACACTTTACATTGACAACTTTAGAGGGAGCTTTTTCCTGAAAGCGCCCTCTAAACACTTTACATTGACAACTTTAGAGGGCGCTTTTTCCAGAAAGTGCCCTCTAAGGTGTCCCTTTATGGACCACTCCAGAGGGCGTTTTTTTCTAAAAGCGCACTATAATGTGGCCACTTTAGACAGCGCTTTCTCCAGGAAAACAAAGCGCTGTCTTTACCTATGCCAGCGCCAGATTAGAGGGCGCTTAAAAGCGCTGTTATAGGCCAAAATAAGCGCCCTCTTTTCCCTTATTTGGCGTAGTGTATCACGTATATGACTTGATCGATCTCAATTTAATCTTTGATTCATTCTGTCTTTAATCATATTAATACAGAACAAAAATAGTTATCAGATTTATGGTTTCGTAAGTGGCTCTGATACCACTGAAGGAGAATTTCCATCCAAGGCGCAGCGGAATTTAAAATTTTCTCCATTTAGTGATCCTTAGGAATGGGCATGATCAGTGATAGAATCGTTACCTCTTGTGGCGATCACGAACGTTGAACGATGACAACGTCTCTACTCAGTCCACACGAACGGATTCCTTCAATCTCAGTGCTAGCTGGTACGAATGAAGGCTTTGAGTGAGAGAGAGAGGGAAACGAAACTCTAAGTCTTTACTTGAGTGTTAGTCTGAGTGACAATGCTTCTACCCAAGGATTCTATTTATAGAACCACTTGTGAGGGCTTCAAGCTAAAAAGCCCACTTAAGTGCATTTTGGCTCATATCTCATAATATGCCAAAATCACTTAAGTATTTGGTACCTTACCATATTTCGTCTTCCACTTAAGTGCACCGTACCTTACGGTGTTCCTTAGTTACTCTATTTCTCATCAATCCGTCCTTTGTGTGTGACCCTGTAGGTTTTCGTGACGTTGGCAATTATATTAAATCACGCATTTAACATAATAAACAGTGAGTGGTATTTAGCAACACATCACTGCTACCCAAGACACGAAAATGTCATGTGATCTGACAAAACCTCCTGTGATAATAATTATGTGTATAATTACCCCTTTGCCCTTATGTCTATATTGAACACAAGGTATATACCGTGCCATCCTTGTCCAGTTCAATATTGAGCCCATAGACATTTATCCTGTTACGCAGGATGGACAAATTCCATCTAGGATACTCATGTCCCTCAACATGCTTTGTGGAGTACCCATCAACTATCTTTATGGTTATCCAGTTACGGACAATGTTGGATCAACAATAAAGCACTCGACTCTACATCTAGGATCCATAGTGGTTTCAGGTCGAAGAGTGATATACACCATTATCACCATGAGAATAACTTATGACACTTTGCATAACTTTCTATATAGTATTCTCATAGCGGGTCAATCCGGTATAAATATTACTTTTAATATTCATACCTATGTTTAAGACTTGATAACTCTTTATCCATGATCCATGAGATGTGATCATCAGCCTACAAACATAATAGTCTTAATGCTTTAATGTTATCCCACTTCACAATAAAGCTCGATTACGGATACTTTAAGAATAGTGTCCTTATGTTTAATGTGGTCGCATGATCAAGTCACACTTGATGCATTAAACGGACTAGCTATTCTAGGGACTTTATTAAACAACCGTAATAAAGAAAAAGCCTTTTATTATTAATAAATAATTCGATACAAGTACCAAAAGTATTGGCCTCTAGGGCTTACACCAACAGGTACATGGAAACTTCAAAACAAGTACTGCATCTTAGATCCGACGCACATTGGTCTTACTCGCAATTTGACATGAAACAATATCCTTATTTACTTAAAAGATAAGTTGAAAGGGAACACCAAAGATTGTTATTTGACCTTGTTTTATCGCAAGTAAATATATATCAATTTGTATTTTCATTCATAAATCAATTTTATACATATTAATTATTATGAATGTTTATGCAGCCCGCATTGACAACTAATTGTTATATATCCCAAGAAAAATACTAAAGTTGTGTTTTGCTCGTTGTACTCTGAACTACTCGAATAATTGGTTAACGCTTTGAATGGGCAAGTGGTATTATTTTTAACTTCAGAGTTGAATAGTTTTTATTCATGTTTAATTTTAAGCGACATGTGTAGAGCGATGAAGAAGTATAATGCACTCGAATATAACGTACTTGGTAAAAAAACCAATCTATGTTTCCCCAAAAGTAAGTATATTATTTGTGCTTTTTGACATTATATTATTTGTGTGTATTAGTGTGATATAAATATATGAAAATTATTTGTAGTAGCGAAAACAACCCGATAATCATTCATGTGGATGCTATGTTATGAGATATATGATATATATTGTCTCCACGAGCATTACAAATGAATGGATGAAGCATGAGGTATTAACTTAATCCATATCTTCTTAAGTTCATGTTATTGTTGTTAACTTATCATAATTTAATTTTTGTTCTAATTATAGGAGTTTAACAACAAAACACCATACTCAAAAAAAGATATGTATAACATTCGATCACGTTGGGCCAGAGTCTTTTTATCTTGTTATGATTCTCTAAAACAATATTTTTTTCTTGGTTGTAAATGTGTAATTTCCTTAATTTGTTTTGTGCAAATATGTAAATATGTGTATTCTGTCTAGATAGTCAGAACAATGTAAATTTTTAATCTTGATTTAAATGATATGATATATTCCAATTCTATCGCATATTTTGTAGTTTATGTGTAAAAAATGATACATGTAGGTGAAACTAAGATTTAAAACAATGTAAATCTGGTATTCATTGGTTAATAGATTTATAATGATAGATACAAGTAAGTGAAAATGATTACTTAAAACTGAGGTAAATGAATAACTTATGACCTCGATCTTTAAATACAACCGAGAGGTATATATTGCATGCGCAACAAAATTTAGAAAATAAAAAAATATGCAATTTGTTGAGAATCGAACTCATGACCTTTTAATTTCTAACCTCAGTTTTAGAAACACTGAGGTGACAAGTGATTGCTTTTCATATCGTTATTTGTTACCTCGTCTATGTAGTCGAGGTTAAAGTTCTCAAAACTGACGGTGGAGATGAGTATAACTCTACAGATTTCAAAAAAAATTGTGAGGAGAATGGAATTGAGTATGAGGTGACTGCTTCATACACTCCTCAACACAATGGTCTTATTGAAAGAAGAAATCGAACTTTGCTTAATATCATAATTAGCATGCTGAAGGAGAAGAAGTTACCTTATACCTTGTGGGGAGAAGCTGTTTTCACTGCATATGTGCTCAACAGGTGTCCAACCAAGAAGCTGAAGGAAATTGTTCCTTTAGAGAAGTGGACTGGAGATAAGAAAAGTGTGATCCATCTGAAGATTTTTGGTTATGTTTGTTACAAACATGTTCCATATGCTAAGAGAATGAAGTTGGATGACAGAAGTAGAGTTATGTTGCTTGTAGGGTACCACAGTACATGTGCTTATAAGCTCTATTGTTCAGTCACTAACAAGGTTGAATTCAGTAGAGATGTCATTGTAAAGGAATCAAAAGCATGGGATTTGAGTAAATCTCAATCCAACTCTAGTGAGTTAACTTTTGAAGATACTTCAGAATCCGAAGGTTCTGAAGATGAGTCAGAATCAGAAGATGATTCAGAAGGTGAGTCTGATTCTAAAGATGAGTCTGACTCTGAAGGTGAATCTGATTCTGATCCAAATTCTAATGGTGATTGAGACTCTAGTGGAGATTCAAATTCTGAAAATATTCCATACTCTGAAGGTGGTCATGCTTGTAAAGGTGGTACTTATGGGGTTCCATCATCTCATATTGTTCCAGCATTTGAAGAAGATTTTGACCAAGTTTAGAGGCCACAAAGAATCAGAAACATTCCAAGAAGGTTTGCAGAGTTTGACATGATGCAAAATAATGAAATAGACTCTAAAGGAGAAGTCATTCAGTGTACCATGTTAATAGACTCTGAACCAGTTAGTACTGAAGAAGCGCTCAAGAAGAAAGTATGGTTGAAAGACCATGAAAGAAGAACTTGAGGCTATAGAAAGAAACAAGACTTGGGAGTTGAATGAGCTTCCAAAGAACAAGGAAGTCATCAGTGTCAGATGGGTTTTCAAGGTGAAACTGAAGCCAGATGGATCAATTGGAAAACACAAAGCAAGGTTGGTGGCAAGAGGTTTTCTACAGAAAACTGGGTTAGACTACTTTGAAGTTTTTTCTCCTGTAGTGAGACATGAGACAATCAGATTGGTGATTGCGATAGCTGCTAAAAGGAATTTGCATCTAATGCATCTGGATGTGAAATTTGTATTTCTGAACGATCAATTGCAAGAAGAGGTATATGTGTCACAACCTCCTGGATTTGTGAAAAATAATCAGGAAGAGATGGTGTACATGTTACATAAAGCGTTGTATGGACTGAAATAAGCTCATAGAGTTTGGAATCTGAAAATTGATTCATTTTTCAAGCTTCAAGAATTTAAAAAGTTTGAGATGGAGTATGGTGTCTATGTTCAAAAAACTTCAAGAAGGTGCTGATGAATGAGTTTGAGATAAGTGATCTAGAAAATATGATATATTTTATAGGGCTGGAGATTATGTAGTTTGAGAAGGGTATCATTTTGCATCAACTGAAGTATGAACTTGAACTTCTGAAGAGATTTGAGCTGCTAAATTGTAAGACTGCAGTCACACCTTCAAAAACAAATCACAAATTTGATTATGATCCTGAAGGTGATGACGCAAATGCTACAACTTTCAAGCAGTTGATTGGATCTATAAGATATTTGTGTAATACCAGACCTGATATTTGTCATGCAGTTGGAATGGTTAGTAGGTTCATAAGTAAATCGAAGTGGTCTCATTACCAAGCTGCTGTCAGGATTTTGAGGTATATTAAGGGGACTCTGAAGTATGGAGTGTTGTTCCCTTATGGAAAAAAATACTATTTCATAGATGATGTGTTACTCAGACTCTGATTGGTGTGGAGAGTGAGTTGACAAAAGAAGTATTTTTGGATATTTGTTTAAGTATCTGGGAGGTCTTATATCTTGGTGTTCCAAGAAGCAACTAGTTGTTTTGTCAACTTGTGAAGCTGAATATATTGCAGGTATTATGGTTGCATATCAAGTTATTTGACTTCTGAATTTACTACAGGATATGAAGATCAAGGTAAACAAGTCTATGAAGTTGATGATTGATAACAAGTCTGCAATCAATCTTGCCAAGAACCCAATGTTGCATGGGAGAAGCAAGCATATTGAGACTACGTATCATTTTCTGAGAAGTCGGGTTCAGAATGGAGTGCTAGAAGTTATGAACGGTAGCACGCAAAAGCAGCTGACAGATGTTTTGAAGAAAACGATCAAGACTGATCAATTTCTCCACTTGAGGAATGAAATTGATATTGTTAGTTTTGATTAACTGAATATGAATTAAGGGATGATGTTAGAAGTAATTCATATTCAGTAGTAATAGTATTACTTTTTGTTAAACTTAACATAACTAGTGTAGGTTAGAACCTTTGCCTACGTGACATTATTGTTTGTATATATAAATAGTGTAGTTGTCAACAGCTGATAGTGCAGTGTATTAGCAGGTGCGTATAACCATTTGATGTAGTCGTTTTGTAAGAATAATGGAAGTTTGTTATTCTCTCTCTTCTTCCATCTTCATCTTCTTCAACTTCTACACCAACAATGGTTGTGGTTGTGAAAATGGGAAAGTTGTTATGTGGTTACATGAAGGTGATGAACAAGAAAAAGTAAATGGGAGTATATGTTTTCTTCTTTTTGAAAACTCTCATTCTTTTTCTTATTTAATTGGTGAGATATGAAGGGGAAATGTTATGAGGTGATGAATTTATGAGAAGGAATTTGTGTGTTGCCATGTTTTTTGTTTGCTGCAACATGAGTTTGTTAGCTGTGAAAAGTAGGAATTTGTGTGTTGCCATGTTTTTTGTTTGCTGCAACATGAGTTTGTTAGCTGTGAAAAGGAGAATCACCTAAAACTCTCTTTATCTCTTACCTTTTTTTATCTTTTTAGAAATTGATAGTGGTGATTGAATTTAATGGGGCGGCGTGTCTATTAGTTTTTGTACCTCAATTACAAAGATATATATATATATATATATATATATATATATATATATATATATATATATATATATATATATATATATATATATATATATATATATATATATATATATATATATATATATATATATATATATATATATATATATTTGATTTATTCTTATATATTTTGGATGATCAAATGAGTTCCCAAAAATTAAATTGAAATAAAATTCAATATTATTTTTGAGTAAAAGTCTGATCATTATTTATTTGTCTCTTTATCTTCTCTCTCAATATACTGATTAAAAACAAAAATTAAAGAAATTAAAATGAACAAAAAATCAAATTTTAAAAATGCGTGAAAAAATAAAATGAACGTATTAAAATAATATATGCGAAATAAAATTTTGGAAAACAGATAGTCACAGATCAAATCTTGGAGTAAAAGATACTATGATGAAAATGCTTAGGCAGATCAAAATGCAAACGTAAATGGATGCAAAAAAATAAAATAAATACACCATAATGGATTGCTTAGATCAATAAAGAAGTAGTTGTATGTCCGATTTTGAAATTTTTCATCCGTTAATTTTACGCACAATTGAAAATTGATTCAACGAGTCATAATGAATGAATTGATTTATTGATTAGAGAAAAATTAAGAAATAACACATCATCATATCATATGTTGACGAGTTTATCGAAGTTACAATGAGCTATTGTGATTCTTGCAAGCCACTGATTTCAAATGGAACCATCTAACGGTTACAAATACTATAATTTAAAGTGTAATGCGTGTTTAGATTTGTGGTAAGTTTTATTAAATTTCAACTAAATAAGCCAATGTATTTCCTTAAACTTATTCCAATTACAAGCATAAAACATGTACTGAATTTATGATTGAACTATTTAATTATTAGTATTATATGAGTTGTTTTAATACGTTGAAATGACATGCAGGTTTCAAGCCGCAACAATGGAGGCCGAATTGGATATGTCTGTAAAAGACTACCGCCTGATTCAGACCAACAACGAGTTTCTGTTACAACCATCCAAAACTTTGATGGATACAACATGGGGTAAGTTTGTAAGTAGCAGAGTGATGGACATTTCAGAAATTCGTAAACAGTTGTGTTTATTTATTGAAGTACTCATGTTTGGTGATTTTGGTTTTCTTTTTAATCCTGTTGTGGTTTTCCCTGCTGCTGCAAGTGCATCATCATCTACTTTCATTGTAGTGGAGTGATAATTTTTATAGTAATATGTACAAATAGAAGGGATGTTGATCTCCCTAATGCCGGTAGTGTTTAGGTACCCTCTAAAATTTCCATGTATTCTCGCTTTGACTGTAAGCCGATTTCTATAGACAAATTATTTAAATTGTCGGGAAGTGTGTTTGGCTTGGCTAAGACTAGATATTGTTTATATATCACCTTAAGATTTTAGATAAATATGTGGTGTCTCTTTCACTTGTGTGTTGTTCTTGACTCAATGTGGATACTTCTCATGATGACCAAACAGTGGTATCAGAGCCGATGGTTAAATTAAGGGACCGGCTCCTTGTATCGAAAGTCTTCCTGGAAATGTGGTGGTAAGGCGGCGTGTTCCGTTGTAGTGTCCATAACGGCGGTACAAGTGTGTGTGGATGAAAGAGCTTCCACTTGAGGAAGAGCATAGTGGATTGCCTCATACTTGAGGGGGGGATTGTTTTGTACAAGTTTGAGTTAGAAGTCTTGCATTGCTTAGAAAAGTGGAGATTAAACACTTTATAAGCGATATGAATCATACACCTATTACCTTAAATTTTTTTGTTAATATGTTGTGTCTCTCTCACTTGTGTATTGCTTTTGACCCAATATGGATGTTCTTCGTGATGACCAAACAAATATTCCATTTTTAGATGTTTGGATAGAGTTATATTACTTAAATATACAATGAATGCTTAAACATAAGCATGTTTAATGATCAATGTTAACTTAAAAATTAAAATTCATTATTATTTGAATGCTTCAATATTTGACACCCTATTTGATTCCAAGTATTTGAGTACTTTGCATCAAATCAATCCCCAAGTGGCGAGGTTTTTATGACAACTATAGATTTGATGTGTGCCCTTGTGTTTCCTCCTTCTGAGTTAGAAGTCCTGCATTGTTTAGAAAAGTGGGGGTTGAACACTTTATAAGTGAGATGACTCATACATCTATCAACTTAAGATTTTGGGTGAATATATGGTGTCTCTCTCACTTGTATGTTGCTCTTGACCCAATATGAATGTTTCTCATGATGACCAAACAGATATGCCATTTTTAGATGTTTGGATAGAGTTATATTACTTAAATATACAATGAATTCTTAAACATAAGCATGTTTAATGATCAATGTTAACTTAAAAACTAAAATTCATTATTATTTGAATGCTTCAATATTTGACACCCTATTTGATTCCAATTATTTAAGTACTTAGTATTAAATCAATCCCCAAGTGGCGAGGTTTTTATGACAACTACATATTTATTTTATGTGTGCCCTTGTGTTTCCTCCTTCTGAGTGAAGTAGTGTTATTGAGGGCATTTTAAAGAGGTGTTGGTTCCAAACCGTTACAATGTGATCCTTCTTATGTGGATCCAACTTTGTCCCAAATATTGTAAGTTGAATTTATTCAATTTTCATATTTTTACAACAATTATCATATTTTTCTCAAGGTAGATGAAAATAGAAGTATAGGTTTTATTAGTGCAACAAGCTTTTATTGATATCGATAACATACATTGTAAGAATATGAGAGTATTTGTTATTCATAATATAGAGATTTTCAGTACTTCAATACAACCTGTTTCAGTTGCTTTATAGCAAGCAACCTCACAAATGAGTAACTACTTCATAACTAACTTCTAGTTAGTTATTCTAATGGCATAACAACTTCTAACTGAAGGAGAAGAGCGATCCATAACGCATCGGAATTTAAAATTTCTCCTTTAGTGATCCTTATGTATGGACATGATCAATGATAGAATCGTTACCTCTTATGGCGATTGTAACCTTTGATGCAGATCTACGGAGCGATCACGAACGTTGAACGATGACAATGCCTCTACTCAGTCCACACTAACGGATTCCTTCAATCTCAGTGCTAGCTGCTACGAATGAAGGCTTTGAGTGAGTGAGAGAGAGAGAGAGAGAGAGAGAGAGAGAAACGAAATTGCAACTGCACAAATGCTTCTGCACAAGGGTTTTATTTATAGAACCACTTGTGTGGGCTATAAGCTAAAAACCCCACTTAAGTGTATGTGGCCCATATCTTATAATATGCCAAAATCACTTAAGCGTGTGGTACCTTACCATATTTCGTATTCTACTTAAGTACATCGTACCTTACGATGTTCTACAATTCACTTAAGTGCACCGTACCTTACGATGTTCCTTAGTTACTCTATCTCTCATCAATCCGCCCTTTTGTGTGTCACCCTGTAGGTTTTCGCGGTATTGGCAATTATAAATCACGTATTTAACATAATAAACAATGAGCGGTATCTAGCAACACATCACTGCTACCGAAGACACGAAAATGTTATGTGATCTGACAAATCCTTTTGTGATAATACTTATGTGTACAATTACCCTTTTGCCCTTATCCATATATTGAACACAAGGCATAGACCGTGTCATCCTTGTCTAGTTCAATATTGGGCCCATAGACATTTATCCTGTTACGCGGGATGGGCAAATTCCATCTAGGTTACTCATGTCCCTTAGCATGCTTCGTGGAGTACCCATCAACTGTCTTTATGGTCATCCAGTTACGGACAATGTTTGATCAGCAATAAGGCACTTGACTCTACATCTAGGGTCCATAGTGGTTTCAGGTCGAAGGGTGGTATACACCATTATCACCATGAGAATAACTTATGACATTTTGCATAACATTCTATATAGTATTCTCATAGCGGGTCAATCCAGTATAAATATTACTCTTAATATTCATACCTATGTTTAAGACTTGATAACTCCTTATCCATGATCCATGAGATGTGATCATCAGTCTATATACATAATAGTTTTAATGCTTTAATGTTATCCCACTTCACAATAAAGCTCGATTACGGATACTTTAAGAATAATGTCCTTATGTTTAATGTGATCTCATGATTAAGTCACACTTGATACATTAAACGGACTAGTTATTCTAGGGACTTTATTAAACAAACATAATAAAGAAAAAGCATTTTATTATTAATAAATAATTCGATACAAGTACCAAAAGTATTGACCTCTAGGCCTTACACCAACAATCTCCCACTAGCACTAGAGTCAATCAGGCATACCCCTAATGCCCAGAGATCTAGTATGGCCATCATGCTTCTACTGCGCAATAGGCTTTGTCAGTGGGTCAGCAATATTGTCAAGTGTAGGTACTCTGCATATATTCACATCTCCTCTATCTATTATCTCTCGAATGAGGTGATAACGCCTAAGTATGTGTTTGGATCGTTGGTGAGATCTGGGCTCCTTAGCTTGTGCAATAGCACCATTGTTATCACAATAGAGACCAATGGGATCCACAATGCTAGGAACTATGCCAAGTTCACTAATGAACTTTTTGATCCAAACAGCTTCCTTTGCTGCACTTGAGGCAGCAAGATACTCGCCCTCGGTTGTAGAATCAGCAACTGTATCTTACTTTGAACTTTTCCAGCTCACAGCGCCACCGTTTAAGCAAAATACATAACCAAATTGCGATCTAAAGTCATCCTTATCTGTCTGGAAGCTAGCATCGGTGTATCCAATTACAGCCAGCTCTTCCTGACCTCCATATATCAAGAATGAGTCCTTAGTCCTTCTCAAATACTTAAGGATATTCTTGACAACTACCCAATGAGCATCACCAGGATCAGATTGGTACCTACTCGTTGCACTTAAAGCATACGAGACATCTGGTCGAGTACATAACATGGCATACATGATAGATCCTATTGCAGATGCATATGGAATCTTATTCATGCGATCCCTTTCTTCCTTAGTTGAAGGGGATTGTGTTTTTGATAGACACAGGCCATGTTGCATAGGTATGAATCCTTTCTTGGAATCATGCATATTAAAGCGTCTCAGCACTTTGTCTATGTATGTACTCTGACTTAGGCCAAGCATTTTTTATGATCTATCTCTATAGATTCTGATTCCTAATATATAGGCTGCTTCACCTAGGTCCTTCATAGAAAAGCATTTCCCCAACCAAGACTTTACTTGTTGTAGGGTAGGGACATCATTTCCAATGAGTAATATGTCATCTACATATAATACCAGGAAAACGATCATGCTCCCACTAACCTTCTTGTAGACACAAGGCTCATCTTCGTTCTTGATGAATCCATATTATTTTACTGTTTCATTAAAACGAAGATTCCAGCTTCTGAAAGCTTGCTTCAATCCATAGATTGATCTTTGTAACTTACATATCTTTTGGGCTTCTTCTGGTATGTCAAATCCTTCAGGTTGTGTCATGTACATATCCTCAAGAAGATTCCCATTAAGGAAAGCAGTTTTGACATCCAACTGCCATATTTCATAATCATGATATGCAGCGATAGCAAGTAAAATCCGAACAGATTTAAGCATTGCAACTAGTGAAAATGTTTCATCATAGTCAACCCCATGAATTTGTTTATATCCTTTTGCAACCAGTCTTGCCTTATAGGTATATACCTTACCATCCATGTCAGTCTTCTTTTTGAAGACCCACTTGCATCCTATAGGGTTAACTCCTACAAGAGGCTCTACCAAGGTCCAAACTTGGTTTGTATACATGGAATCCATTTCAGATTTCATGGCTTCTAGCCACTTCTCAGACTCGGGACCAGTTATGGCCTCTTGGTAGGTCACAGACTCGTCTTGATCCATGAGTAATACATCAACTTGATTAGTTATGAGATATCCATATCTCTCAGGTAGGTGACATATTCTGCTTGACCTACGTTGGTCTTGTTCTACTTGATCAGGTTCCTCTTCCACAACTACTTGTGTTTCCTGCTCTAATTCCTCCATAGGTGTATCAATGCTTTGTGATTCTTGAATTTCTTCAAGCTCTACTTTCCTCCCACTGATTCCTTTGGAAATAAAATCCTTTTCTAGGAAAACTCCAGTTCGAGCGACAAACACTTTGCCCTCAGAAGGATTGTAGAAGTAATACTCTTTTGTTTCTTTAGGATACCCCACATATAAGCATTTGTCAGATTTGGGCTCAAGCTTAGTTTAAATTTGTCGTTTCACATAAACTTCGCAACCCCCAATCTTCATGTACATATGTGGTTTCTTACCACTCCATATCTTATATGGTGTCTTCTCAACCTTTTTGGATGGAACGCGGTTAAGTGTGTAAGCTGTTGTCAATAGTGCATGTCCCCAAAAGGAGTTTGGAAGATCGGCGTGACTCATCATGGATCGGACCATGTCTAACAGGGTTTGATTTCTTCTCTCAGATACACCATTCCATTGGGGTGTTCCAGGAGGAGTAAGTTGGGATAGGATCCCACACTCTTTCAGATGGTCATCAAATGCTAGGCTTAAATACTCACCACCTCGATCTGATCGAAGAGTTTTAATATTCTTACCTAGTTAGTTTTGTACTTCATTCTTGAATTTCTTGAACTTTTCAAAGGACTCTGATTTATGTTTCATTAAATACACATAACCATATCTACTGAAATCATCAGTAAATGTGATGAAGTACTGAAAACCTCCTCTGGCTGGTATGTTCAGTGGTCCACATACATCAGTATGTATGAGGGTCAAAAGATCATTAGCTCTTTCACCTTTTCCTGTGAATGGAGACTTTGTCATCTTTCCAATTAAACAAGATCTGCATGTATCATATGATTCATAATCAAAAGAGTCCAAGAGTCCATCTTTATGGAGTTTGGAAATGTGTTTCCCATTTATGTGGCCTAATCGACAATGCCAAAGGTAAGTTGAATTTAACTCATTAGATTTCATCCTTTTAGTATTAATGTTATAAATAGGCATTTCAAGGTCAAGGACATATAGTCCATTGTTCATTTGTGTAGTAGCATAGAATATATCATTCAAATAAATTGAGCAACATTGTTCTTTATTATAAATGAAAAACCAAACTTGTCCAAACAAGAAACGGAAATAATATTCCTACTAATTTCAGGTACATAATAACAGTTCTCTAACTGAATTATTAAACCACTAGGTAAAGTCAATACATAAGTTCCTACGGCTAAAGCAGCAACCTTTGCTCCATTGCCAACTCGTAGTTCAACTTCACCTTTTGCCAAATCTCTACTCCTTTTTAGCCCCTGCACGTTGGTACAAATGTGAGAACCGCATCCAGTATTTAATACCCATGCTGCAGAAGTAGATAAATTAATTTCAATAACAAAAGTACCTGAAGTTGAAGTCTCTACTCCATCTTTCTTATCTTCCAGGTACTTTGGGCAGTTTCTCTTCCAGTGTCTGGTCTTACCGCAATGGAAGCAGGTGTCTTCCTTTGCTACGCCTCCACTAGGCTTCAAAGCAGCAATAGTGGGTTTGAGTTTGGCAACTTCCTTGCCTTTCCCTTTATCATCCTGCTTGGTGGGTCTTTTGTTCTGTCTCTTTCCATTTCCGATCATCAGAATGGACTTCCCTTTTGACTTCAGATTCTGCTCAGCAGTTCTTAACATGGCTAGCAGTTCAGGAAGAGATTTGTCCATATCATTCATATTGAAATTTAGGAAAAATTGACTGAATCTATTTGGAAACGATTGCAAGATCAAATCAGTCGCAAGTTCCTTTCCGAGGGGAAAACCCAACCTCTCAAGGTTTTCCACATACCCAATCATCTTGAGCACATGGGGACCTACAGGGGTTCCCTCAGCTAACTTGCCTTGAAAAAGGGCTTTTGAAACTTCAAACCTTTCATGCCTTGCTTGCTCTTGATAGAGCATCTTCAGGTGTTCGATCATATCGAACGCTGCCATGTTCTCATGTTGCTTTTGCAACTCTGAGTTCATGGTAGCTAGCATGAGACAAGCAGTTTCATTGGCATCATCGACATGCTTCTTATAAGCATATATTTCTGCCTTAGGTGTAGAACTAGGAGGTTCCTCTTCAGGAACAGGTTTCTCCAAGACATACAGCTTTCTATCATGTTTGAGGACAATCCTCAGATTTCGGTGCCAATCCAGAAAATTTGTCCCAAACAATTTTTCCTTGTCAAGGATTGATCGCAAAATGTTGTTAGAGGTGTTTCTTGTCATGATAATCTACATGAAAATAATGAAAATATAAGTATCAATAACATATTTAATTAGGCCTTTAATTAAATATTCTCCCACTATTTTACTCAAAACAAATGACCCTCACCATTTGATTTGGAAAATCCTGTTGGAAGATTTTCTAGTGGGTCGAGATCCACATTTCATTTTGTTTTAAGTCCGCGTAGGAGGATTACACAAAACTAGGTTATTTATGTAGGAACTCCTTCCAATTGTATCTAATACAACTCTTGAATATTTTAGTTGGGTGAATAACTCCTTATTCCAATCCATCACATGGATCATTTCCAACTCTTGCTTCTAAACATATATAATCTTATTATAATTTGTTTAGTTAAGTTTGACCATTGTTTTAGCAATTGGATATTACAATTATCCCATCGCACCTTACTAATATAGAACATGCACCTTGCGTAGGTGAAACCTACATTATCTGATAGTAGTCTTGATGAGTGCTAAAACTTGGAAAGCATAAACTTAATATTTAATTTGAGGGAATTTGCAATTATTCTGATCTCACCGGCTTATTTATCACATAATTCGTCTCTCACATGCATCAACATACATAATGAAACAGTTATGTCCCATAGCGCAATTGTTCTCCCAAGCCAATGAGAGAACCTAAGCTAACCTAATAACGATCTAAGCTTCTCCAAGCAAGATCTTCAAGGTTGTCCTCCTTTGATATTGAATTCTTCTCTTTCTTCATAACATTACATTACATAAAAGAAATTTGTTTTACATACGAGGGAGTGAGATTAGAAAAGAAGTTACATTAAGAGATTAAAAGAGAGGCACGACACGCATGTCGTATTTTAAAAACCCAAAACAAAATAAAGGAAAATTAAGGCCATAGCCGATCACCACAAAACAATAATAATAAACACGTTATTATTATTAATTTTAATTCTTTTAATTAATTAAAATCAAATTAAATTTCGGCGACCGATCACACTACGCAAAGTTACAACTCTTGATACTAGATACTTTAAAGCACAACTCTTTCGGCGACCGACCAAATTTTTTAATGAACAATTCATTTGAAATCGACGTCGTTTTTCGCATCAACACTTGATACTTTAAAGCACAACTCTTGCGCAGTCACAACCCTAATCGCATAACTCTTTGACAACACAACCCTTGTGCCGTCATTAACCCTAATGCACCAATTTTAGACCGTCAAACACACTTCGATTGTTGATTCAGTATGATTGATGAACACGACATTGCTTCACCATACTAATGTCGAATCAAGAAGCAAATGACCATTGATCGCTCAAAGGAAAACAACCATTAAGTGTTTGAATGAACGAAACAGAAACAGTATATCATATATACCGTATTTTGCATAAGGATTACGTATATCATATATATAACTTGATCGATCCCAATTGCATAACCTATGGACGATCGATGTATCGCTGCTTCACCATACTAATGTCGGATTCTGAAGCATAATCAACATCAATCATCCAAATCATACACACATGATGCCAAATTTAATTACTCGTTTATTCTTTGATTCATTCTTTCTTTTAATCGTATTAATACAGAAAATACATAAAATAAACAGCTATCAGATGCATGGTTTCGTAAGTGGCTCTGATACCACTGAAGGAGAAGAGCGATCCATAACGCAGCGGAATTTAAAATTTCTCCTTTAGTGATCCTTACGAATGGGCATGATCAGTGATAGAATCGTTACCTCTTATGACGATTGTAACCTTTGATGCAGATCTACGAAGTGATCACGAACGTTGAACGGTGACAACGCCTCTACTCAGTCCACACGAACGGATTCCTTCAATCTTAGTGCTAGCTGCTACGAATGAAGGCTTTGAATGAGAGAGAGAGAGAGAGAGAGAGAGAGAGAGAGAGAGAGAGAAACGAAATTGCAACTGCACAAATGCTTCTGCACAAGGGTTCTATTTATAGAACCACTTGTGTGGGCTATAAGCTAAAAAGTCCACTTAAGTGTATGTGACCCATATCTTATAATATGTCAAAATCACTTAAGCGCGTGGTACCTTACCATATTTCGTATTCTACTTAAGTACACGGTACCTTACGATGTTCTACAATTCACTTAAGTGCACCGTACCTTATGGTGTTCCTTAGTTACTCTATCTCTCATCAATTTGTCCTTTTGTGTGTGACCCTATAGGTTTTCGCGGCATTGACAATTATATTAAATCACATATTTAACATAATAAACAATGAACGGTATCTAGCAACACATCACTGCTACCCGAGACACGAAAATGTGTTGTGATCTGACAAATCCTTTTGTGATAATACTTATGTGTACAATTACCCTTTTGCCCTTATGTCTATATTGAACACAAGGCATAGACCGTGCCATCCTTGTCCAGTTTAATATTGGGCCCATAGACATTTATCATGTTACGCAGGATGGGCAAATTCCATCTAGGTCATTCATGTCCCTTAGCATGCTTCGTGGAGTATCCATCAACTGTCTTTATGGTCATCCAGTTACTGACAATGTTTGATCAGCAATAAGGCACTTGACTCTACATCTAGGGTTCATAGTGGTTTCAGGTCGAAGGGTGGTATACACCATTATCACCATGAGAATAACTTATGACACTTTGCATAACATTCTATATAGTATTCTCATAGCGGGTCAATCCAGTATAAATATTACTCTTAATATTCATACCTATGTTTAAGACTTGATAACTCCTTATCCATGACCCATGAGATGTGATCATCAGTTTATATACATAATAGTCTTAATGCTTTAATGTTATCCCACTTCACAATAAAGCTCGAATGCGGATACTTAAAGAATAGTGTCCTTATGTTTAATGTGATCTCATGATTAAGTCACACTTGATACATTAAACGGACTAGCTATTCTAGGGACTTTATTAAACAAACATAATAAAGAAAAAACCTTTTATTATTAATAAATAATTCGATACAAGTACCAAAAGTATTGGCCTCTAGGGCTTACACCAACACTAACACACTCCCCTAATCTGAAATTTAACAAAAAAAATAGATTACAACATGATACAAATACTCGATTCACACAAGCAAGCAACAAGACTCAAATAACACACATTCCAAGCCTTGCTCTAATGTAGTTGAAGGTCTTAAGCTTCACTAGCTTTGTTAGAACATATGAAATTTGCTCTCTTGTGCTGCAATGGTTCATCTCTACTGTGCCATCCTTGGTCAAGTCTCTAATAAAATGAAATCTCACATCTATATGCTTGCATCTTCCATGCATTACAGGGTTCTTTAACAACTTGATTGTGTAACTGTTATCACATATGATGATTGTGCCTTGATTATGAGTCTCACCAAGCTTGTGCAAAATGATTTAAAGCCACATTGCCTGACAAGCACATGATGATGATGATTCAATAAACTCAGCTTCGGTGCTTGACAGAGTCATAATAGGCTGCTTCTTCGAAGACCATGACTTGATCCAAGCTTGAACAGATACCCTGGAGCGTTTTTCCTGTCATCATTGTCCCCAGCATAATCTGAATCTGACCACCCTTGCAATACAAGCTCATCATCAATCTTGTACAGAATTCCCAAGTTTACAGTTCGCCTCAAGTACCTTAATATTCTTTTTTCACCTGCCAAGTGTATTTTAGTTGGTCTCTCCATGTATCTAGCTACCAAGCACACTGAATAGGCAAGATCAGGCCTGGTAGCAAGCAAATAAATCAGGCTTCCCACCATCTTCTTGTAGCTCGTGGCATCAACTTGCTGCCATTTTCATCCTTAATCAACCTGCAACCTGGCACAATGGGATTACAAAATTTATTGCATCGGTCCATGCCAAACCTTGTGAGTATTTCATTAGCATGTTTCTGTTGGGAGATAAAGATTCCTTCCCTTCCTTGCTTTACTTCCACCCTAAGAAAGTATCTCATCTTTCCCATATCTGTCATGGAAAACATATTCCTCGTTGACTTCTTGAATCCTTCAAACATTTGTTGATTATTTCCTGTATATATCAGATCATCTACATACAAGCTGACAATCAATATTTTGTCTTCATTATGCTTCACAAACAATATATGCTCATGAGGGTATTTTTCAAAATTCTCTTAATTTAAGTATGCCTCAATTTTGATGTACCAGGCCCTTGGAGCCTGCCTAAGACCATGAAGAGCCTTTCTCAACTTGTAAACCTTGTATTTTCATCCCTTTTCATAGCCAAGAGGTTGATCTATATACACATCTTCCATCAACTCACCATGAAGGAGTGCACTCTTGAAATCAAGCTGGTATACCTGCCACTTTTTGCATGATGTGAGAGCCAAAACAATTTTGCTGGTGTCCTATCTTGTAAAAGGAGCAAAGACTTCATTGTAATCTTTTCCATGTTGTTGCGAGCACCCTTTAGTCACAAGTCTTGCTTTGTATTTCTCTATTTCACCATTCTCATTCAGTTTTGTTTTGTATATCCATTTGACACCAACTTTCTTGGCAACTGATGGTAGACTTACTAGGCTCTAAGTATTATTCTTCTCAATACTCTCAATTTTCAAGTCCATGGCTTTCCTCCTCTTTTCCTCCTTGACTGCTTCATCATAGTTAAGGGGATCATTGTTACTGCAAAAGACTGCTAAGTTGTATAGATGCTCATCTTCCTTTCCTTCTAATTTTGTAACACAATCATTCAAGTATCTAGACCTTCTCCTTTGTCTCATTATTGGTCCTGGCTAAACTTGGTATTGAGCATTTCTTTCTTCTTCAGTTTCACTATCCACACTTGCACTTTCTACATTATTTCCCCCATGCTGAGGGTCATCATCTTTTATATGCACTTCATCATTGATTACTTCAACTTCTTCATTCTCCATGTGTACTTCTTCTTTATCAATACTGTTGATTGATTGAGTTTTATCTTCTTTGTCATGCTTGTTCCATTCCCACCCTTTTGATTCTTCAAAAACCATATCCTTGTTGATCAGTATCTTGTTGTCCACAGGGTCATAGAACTTGTAGGATTTTGATTCTTCACTAACTCCAAACCATACACACTTTGTACTTTTAACATCTAGTTTTTTTCATGTGCATATCAAGAATGTGAACATAAGTTATGCACCCAAACACCTTGAAGTGATGCACTGAGGACTTTACACCACTTCATGCCTCTTCAGGAGTCATGTCTTTCACAGTTAATGTTGTATTTCTATAAATCCCATATGCGACCCATTTGGCTGCTTCAGGCCAAAAAAAAATTGGAACATTTTGGCTTATCATCATGCTTCTGATTACATTCATTAGTGTTTTATTATTTCTTTCTGATACTCTATTTTGTTGTGGAGTATAGGCGGTTGTATGTTGCCTTTCGATGCCATGGAAGCTACAGAAATCAATAAAGGCATTTGATGTAAACCTTCATCCTCTATCTATCCTAAGACATTTGATGTAGAGGCCTGGCTCCTTTTCTACTAAGGCTTTGAATTGTTTGAAGACATTAAAGGCACTAACTTTCTCATGCAAAAATGAAATCCATGTCTTTCTACTAAAATAATTTATGAATGTGACGAAATACCTACTCCCACCATTTCATACGGGCCTAATGGGTCCACACACATCTGAGTGAGTCAACTCAAGCCTCTCATTTACTCTCCATGTGGATTGCTTTGGTATGGCCTCTCTATGTTTCTTTCCCATCAAGCAATATGAACAAGTCTCCTCCAGATCCTTCAAGTTAGGCATTCCTTTCACCACATCCTTCTTTATGAGTGTGTTAAGGCCTTTGAAGCTTAGGTGCCCATATATGCAATGCCACAGGTGTGTGACATTTTCTGATTCAATTTTCATACACATGGGAATAACAGCAGGTGTAGACACAACAAACATCTTGTTGGATGAGATTTTTGTGCTCATGATCAATCCTTTATTAGCATGATTAACTTTGCAACCTCTATATTCAAACACTATTGTAGATTCTTTTGCATTAGTTTCCCAACACTTAGAAGATTATTCTTCAATCCTGGAAAGTAATATACATCAGTGATCACTTGAATGATGTCATTCATGTGAAGCTTCAAGTTACCCTTTCCTATCACTTGTATTTTAGAGTTATCCCTCAATTTGATAGATTCACGAAACCTTTCATCAAAATTGAATAGCCATTCATTTGTTCCAACCATATGGATGATGCATCCTGAGTCAAGAAACCAAATTTGACTATCGCTCTTTGTATTTTCCCTTTGAGCCATGAGTATCAGCTCCTCACTTTCATCAAATTCAACAAAGTTGGCATCATTTTCTTGCCAACTTGGACATTCACTTTTATAGTGCCCTAACTTGTGGCACTTGTAACATTAAATCTGATCACTGATCAATCTTCCTCTTCCACGACTTCGAAAGCCACCACACCATCTACCTCGATTATTGGCACCACCTCGACCATAACTTGTCATTTTTAACACTTGTTCATCCTCCTTTTCTTGATTGATTTTCATTCTTTGCTCATACACCAAGAGACTGCTATGTAACTCATCAATGAAAAGTGTTGAAACATTGTCTGATTCTTCTATGGAGCACACCATATAATTGAATTTTGTGGTCATAGACCTTAACACCTTCTCAAAAATTGTGGTTTGCTTCATCTTTTCACCATGAGCGGTTATCTTGTTTGCAATGGCCAAAGTTCTTGCAAAGTATTCATATACAGTTTCGTTATCCTTAATACAAAGAAATTCAAATTCTCGACACAAAGCCTGCAATTGAGCTCTCTTCACCTTCGTGGATCATTGATACTTCATGCGCATGGACTCCCATATATCTTTGGTTGTGTATCGATTTATAATCGTTTCGAGAATTGTTCGATCAATTGACAGATAGTTCTTACCCTTCAGATCCTTGAGCTTTCTCTTATCTATAAGTTTTCTTTGTTCTGGATTTTCTTCAGGTGGTGCAATTGTGACTCCATTCTCTATAAATTCCCAATATTCTTTGTATCGGAGAAGATTCTACATAAGCATGGCATAATGGTCATAGAATGCATCGAATTTTGGGATTGTTGGTCTCAAGAATTTTGATGAATCAACCATGAAAATGATTTAGATAAGGAAACTGGTATATGAGGAGGAAAGAGTGTAACAAGAATAGTAACTTTCTCATCACGAAAACGAAACTATGTTTCTTGAAAGAAGGTTCAATTGTGGATCATGAACCATTTTCTAGATACCACTTGTAAGAATATGAGAGTAGTTATTATTCAATAATGCAGAGATTTTCAACACTTCAATACAACCTATTTCAGTTGCTTATATAGCAAGCAACCTTACAAATGAGTAACTACTTCATAACTAACTTCTAGTTAGTTATTCTAATGGCATAACAACTTCTAACATGCATGATGCCATGCTCATTTGCCCTTTAAGAATCACTTGTAGCTTACGTATAATTTATTAACTTTAAAGGATAAATTGATGAGGTTTTGAAGAATGAATTCACTGTATAATCATGTCAAAAGTTGATTACTTTGAATGTATCTTTTGATAATTACCGTGTTAATTCCAAAAGTAACATTATTTGTTTTAAAAGAAATAATATATTTAGTGGGGTTACAGACCTCCGTAATTTGATTTAAAAATTGTTGTCAAGTATAGATTTATTAGAAAATGTACATCATATTTAACGGCAGTTACAAGCGTCGTAAATTAACCAACGACGATTTGCACTACAGTTTTTAAAACCGTCGCAAACAATACTCGCGACACCAAGTTTTACGATTGTTGGAAAATAGCCATACTTTTAGTATTGCGGCGGTTTTACAATGCTCACTTGTCATTTGAAAGGCCGCCTTCAGCTGATAGACTTGCCCCAAACTGAGGGACTCGTCTTCCATTTAAAAGCTCGTCTTCAACTGATGGACTCGCCCTAAACTGAGGGACTCGCCTTCCATTTAAAATGTCGCATTCAGTTGAGGGACTCTCCCTAAATTAAGGGACTCACCTCCCATTTAAAAGTTCTCCTTAAATTAAGAGACTTACCCCTAAACTAGGGGGATCACCTTCCATTTAAAAGGTCGTCTTTAGTTGAGAGACTCGCCTATGTTGAGGGACTCGCGTCCCATTTAAAAAGTCGTCTTAAATTGAGAGACTTACCCTCAAATTGAGGGACTCACCTCCCATTAAAAAGAGTCACACCCCAAACAATGAAGCCTTAAAACACTTAGCCCTTTACAAAACCCTCGTGCTTGAGGGACTGTGTAGTGTTATATTTATGAGTCTCAAATAGTGGCAACACATGGGTCCCCGCCTCGTGAGGTGTCTCCTAGGCGCTGCCTTTGCGTAGCATGGATGATCTCTCTTAGAATAAGGCACATATATAATATTATTATCTCTCCACGAGTCATCCCATGACTTTCTAAAAAAATAGGTAGTTAACAGTCTCTCTCGGTCAATGGAGAGTGGTTACCACTTCTTAGGGTTTCCTAAATCTTAGGTCCAAGAGTCTTTATAAATATCTAACTCTTTGAAGATAGAAGATTGATCATAACTTAACCAACATTACTCATATCACAAGATCACTCATCTCTCGTGAGTTTGCCTCTCATACCACCATAAACATCATAAACATCACCATAGAGGGTCTATCGTCGCCGCGGACAGACCCTAACTATTATAAACCTATTAAGACCTCTGAGTATCCTCTATCGATGTAGGAACACCACACACACATGTACGTTTTGATCAATACAAATCAATATATTTCTTTTAATGTTATCACATCACACCTTATGACTCTGTTTAAGATGAATTGTAACATGTTAGCTTTAACAATTAGATCTTCTATGATTGAATTTTTCATCATTAAAACTTTTAATGTTAGTATCCATCCTCCCAGAGCTCCAATAACCAAAGAGGTGATATGATGTCCCCATTACTTTCTTGAATAAAATGAAATGTGGATGAAGCTTTTGTTTCTAATCCTTTTTCTACGGGTGGTGACATATTTAAATATTGCAACGGTACTTTTCTATTTGCTTTTGTTAAATTGTTTATGTTGAATAACTTTTTATGGTCGAATTTTGTGGAGTTATTAGATTAATTTAGATTGTCAAAAATAAAGGTTGGACGAAACGTTCGATGGAGTCTATTATTTTATGATGGTCAAGACTTTTGTTAATGTCATATGGGTTTAGTGTCTTGACAACTAAGAAACAAATGACATTCTTATATTGCATTTATAGCTCATATGTCATTTTTTTAATATATGAACTTGTCATGGCAACAGGGCGGGTCGGGAACGGTTTTTACATCCTCGAACCCAAACAATCTTCGTTCCCTCCCCAAACCCAAACGGGGATGGAGAATCAAAACTCAAACCCGTTCCAAACGGGTTCGGGTTGGGTTCAGATATCCCCGTCCCACCACCATTCATTTAATGAAATCAATTTTTTAATAAAAATATTTATTTTTCCAAAATAAAGTTACATTACAAATAATAAAATAGAACAATCTAAAAAAATCCCATACATATATTTCAAATAATTTAAATAATAAATTAAAATTAAAATATCAAAACATTGACCACGTATTTAATATTCTAAATTATCATAAATAAATAATAACATACATAATGAAATAAACGGGGCGGGCTCGGGGACGGATTCGTGGTGTGTACTAGTGTCTCCATTACCCGACTCGTCCCCATATTTTAAAATCGGAGAAAATTCAAACCCAAACCAAACCCAGTAAAAATGGATTTTCCCCGTCAACTTCGAGACGAGTTCGGATGAATACCCGCAGGTACGAATTATGTTGTCATGCCTATATATGACACCTATCTACTTCCTTTGTTTTCTTTTGAATTGGTATTGACTTGATTTCCGACTCCTTTTTGTGCATTTCTCTTCTTTTTTAATATATTGATGCTTATTTAGTAGGGGGAAAAACTAAGATTTTGAAAAACTATTAATTTATTTTAAAAGATATAATTATTAATATTAAAAATGTTGAAGTGGAAATTCATATATATATATATATATATATATATATATATATATATATATATATATATATATATATATATATATATATATATATATATATATATATATATATATATATATATATATATATATATATATATATATATATATATATATATATATATATATATATAGTTTATTAAGATATTTACATAAAAGACGAATATTATCTTTTATTTAAGAAAAAACTATTATTATTATTATTATTATTATTATTATTATTATTATTATTATCAACATGAATTAATAAATAAAAGCAAATTCTCTTTTTTCTTATGAAAAATTAAATTAATGCAAATTTATTGAGAAGATACTAGCTATGTTTCCTCAAAACATTTTTCTTAAATGCTAAAAAAAAAAGTTAACTAATAAAAGCTTAAATGAATTGAATTCCATGATTGACTAAAAGGATTAAGTTCGACTTCAATTATTTACAGAGTTGGTTTCAGATTATCAATGCAAACTTCCCTAATCTTAATTCACCAAACTTTACTTCTTTTGGTTACAACTCAAAATCAAATTTAGTATATCTCTTGTATTTTGTAAATAAATGAGTTTATTAGACTATATATTATGCTCTAGCCACATGGAAAAAATTAGGAGAATCTACATTATACATTATCTTTCCACAAAAAAGACTTCGTCAAAGAATGAGACGAGAGATATGGCAATGAATCCACATTGAGTTCTGAGAAAATGTGGCATTTCAACAAAATAAAATTGACTCTAGTTGCATTTTCTATCTTTTTGGTGTTATTTAGCATTGATTCATTAAAGGGTTTTAAATGGGTGTCAAAATTGAATTATCAAAGGCTTCAAAAGAAACATTTAAGATCTTACATTTCATTATACAAGGTATCAACAATAATCTTATGCATGCAATTTTGGTTTTGTGCACCCATAGTTTAAGGTTGATTAAGGTTGGATTGATAGTTTTTGTTTTGTACCATGTAGGATGAGGGAAGACACAAGACAATGTCCTATGATAGAGAATTGCACAAATTGTCTACAAGAATTGCAATACAAAGTGATGAAAATTTGGAGAAAGTTGAAGCAAGTCTTGCAAAAGCAAGAGCTTTGATAAAACAAGCATTGTTGAGAACCAATGACATTGTTCCTATTGAGGATTCTCATGATTATGTTCCACAAGGAGACATTTACAAAAATGCCTTTGCTTTTCATAGGTATGATTTTATCTATTGAGGATTCTCATGATTATGTTCCACAAGGAGACATTTACAAAAATGCCTTTGCTTTTCATAGGTATGATTTTATCAACAGAGTTGTCTCAAAATTTTGAAGGCCTGTATAAATTAGTCGCAATTTAATCGTGACAAATTTTAGGTCATTCAAAGACGGTCTTTTTATCAACAATATCAAAGGCTTTAACTTTGATTTTTTCAAACTTATAAATTTCATTCTTTTGAATTGTTATAGGAGTTACCATTTAATGGAGAAGCTATTTAGAATCTATGTGTATGAAGAAGGAGAGCCTCCTCTTTTTCATTATGGTCCTTGCAAGAATATATATTCAACGGAAGGAATATTTATCAGCTTATTGGAAAGCAATACTATGTTTAAAACTCAGAATCCAAATGAAGCTCATGTCTATTTTCTACCGTTTAGCGTTGCTATGATCATTCAGCATCTGTTTCATCCGGTTATTCGCGACAAAGCTGTTCTAGGGAGAACTATTGGTGATTATGTTGATATCATATCACACAAATATGCATTTTGGAATAGAAGTTATGGAGCTGATCATTTCATGCTTTCTTGTCACGATTGGGTAATTTCGATTCGGTTACCAATTACACAGAATCACGTTTTCAGCACGTCCGTGTTTGTTAGACTGATATTTACATTGTTGTGCGCAGGGACCAAGGGCGACGTGGTATGTTAAGGAATTGTATTTCATTGCAATACGGGTACTATGCAATGCGAATATCTCGGAGCATTTCAATCCGAAGAAAGACGCATCGTTTCCTGAAATCAACTTATCAGGAGAAACAAAAGGTTTACTTGGCGGCTATCCGTTGGGAAACAGAACGGTTTTGGCTTTCTTTGCAGGAGGAATGCATGGCAAAATCAGACCAATGATTTTCCAACATTGGGAGAACAAAGACAAAGATGTTTTAGTTTATGAAAAACTTCCTGAGAATGTTTCATATCATGAAACAATGAAGAAGAGTAAATATTGTATTTGTCCAAGTGGCTATGAAGTGGCTAGTCCAAGAATTGTTGAGGCAATTTATGCAGAATGTGTACCTGTTATAATATCGCAGCAATATGTTCTTCCTTTTAGTGATGTTCTTAATTGGGATTCTTTCTCTCTTCAGATTGAAGTTAGTGAAATTCCTAAGCTTAAGGAGATTTTGTTGGGTATATCTGATGAGAAATATAGGAGATTGTATGAAGGTGTTAAGAAAGTGCAAAGACATTTTGTAGTGAATAATCCTCCGAAGCGATACGATGTATTCCATATGATTATTCATTCCATATGGCTTAGGAGATTGAATGTACTTTTGAAATAAATAATATTCGCTATTGGCATTTCAAAATTCGGTTTCACAATTCAAGATCTGAGTTGATATTTGATAACCCAATTACAAAAGTAGAAGACTTTGTTCGTGCAAGTATACGCTTCATTAAATTAAGCTTTAAAATACATATTCAAAAACGCGTGTTTACCTGACGAAAAGTATTCTCCTATTGGTGTTACATTTCTGACTAAGCTTTGCACCTGTTGGCATGGTAGTCGCATCCTTCGTATACTTCTAAACCAGATTGGCCTAACTGAGACTCTTCAAAGCAAGCGCAGCGCTTACTCACCTTCCCGGTCAAAGCCATTTCTATCGGTCTCTGAATCAACCTCGGGTAGCCAACATCACACCATACCTGACCAAAACATGCAAACCTGTGTCAAAATTTGCATTTATGCAGATAGCTTGAATTGATCATTATTTTAGTTTCAACGGCGTATACCTGACCACCCTCGTCTTGACTCCATCTCGAACTGCATGAAGGTTGTTTAGCCTCTTCAATCTTCTGTTTTTCTAGAAGCTGAGCACCTCTCGCAGCCTTTGCTTCAACGCCTTTCAAATATTTTGTAGGATTCCCTTGGCTATCGTAATATCGACCAACTAACTTACCAACATACCTGTATAATCCACTAAACTAATTCAATCCAAGATCAGATTATCAAATTGAAATACATTCCATAGTTAATCACTGCATATCTACCACAATGAGATATAAATCTGAATATTAGAAAAGGGAACTGATTCAGTGAACATCAAATTAATCTTCATTTCTGCAAAAACTACACTTATCAAAATGCATCAACTCAATTATAGAATAAAATGATTAAAAGTTAACACACCAGAAGAGTCCATATTTCAGACTATCCTATCGGACTGGCAGACATCTAAGGACAACGGCAACACTTCCCGGGGTGCCAAAAATTTAATACGTAGAGACATAAGTAACAGTGCAAAGCAGATGCGGAACAGACACATAAGTAGTGATGATATATATTATCCTATCCTTGAGAAAGCGATCATGATTAATGTAACATTAACATCAGACGGTACACTATTATCCTATCCGTCCAAAGCAAGCACAAGAAATCAAAACTTGAAACGAAGTAACAAATTGAAGGAAATATGACTCACGTGTAAGATCTTATGTAGAAATCCCTCCAGTCAACAACACTCTTGACCTGCACGCAGTTTAATTTGGGGTAAGGTTTACAACTATGTTTCAGATTAATTTAGGTAAGACTAATTCAAGAAACCGACACTTCTATACAAATACTCTATTACCTCGGTGCTAGATAGATTGCGCAATGAGTCGGTGAGGCCATCTCCTACATGATCAGCCAAAAAAGAATATTAAGATTAAAACACATACATTCTGATTTCATTTACTTATATAGTATTTCTTAAAACTAATTCACCTGTGAAATTTCCGGAGACAAAAGCGCGAGAAGCATCCCTAAAATGATGATTAAAAAAAAACAAAAAAAAAACATGAGTTGAAAATATGATATTTGATAGGAATGAAAAGAGAAGAAAACATGAAAGGATGTGAGAAGATGCCTTCCAGCAAAGTGATTGTATCCTCCTCCAGAACCATAATGTGATTTTCCCTTTGTAACATCAAAAACAGATCTATAAAGAGATATTAGAGTTAACAAAAATTGAAACAATACCAATTTACAAATTAGATATCAGAGATATACCCAAGAATTCCTAAAAGGATTGGCAACCCTTGATCAGTTCCATTGAACAATGAAAGCTCTTCCGAACTGAACAATCTCTAAACACAAAATATAAAGTCAAAATCATTGACTTACTTAACCTATAACTGTAATTTAGAATTAAAAAAAAGAAAGAATCGTAGTTACCTTTGAGTGTGAAGTGGGAAAGTTGATTGAGAATCTGAGAAGAAGGGCGATGAAGAGGACGAAAAGAGCGATTCCGGAAATAGGAGAGGTTGCTATTGTCTTTAACCACATCGCAAATATTCAGAAACAGACACAGTCACTCAAACTATCTCTCTCCAACGGCTTTAACTTATGATTTGGTTCAGGTTTATTCTTTGTTTCGAACACCTTTTACTTTCTTTTTTTTTTGTTTGTTAATATGTTTTAGGTTTTTTTTTCTTCAATTTCTTGTACATGTGTTAGTATTTATTTAGTATAAATTAAAAAAATATTAATTTATATTTTTTTTATGTATTGAAAAAGTCTTCTCAAATAAAATTAGAAGCATATTAATGGCAGTGCAATTGCTCCATCTATCTCAAAACCGCCGAGAAATAATATTCTGATTTTTGAAAGCTTGAATAGTCCAGATATATCATCAACCATTACCTTGTAAAACTCAACAACTATGATATTTGCGCTGAGCTTCGCAAACAACACATTTTTTGCGTACCAAAATTACTAAAAAAAACTCCTAAAAAGTGGCGTTAGAGTCACCAAATAAACCACCACAACCACAAGTTATGAGATATACATGATTCATCGACCTATATGTATTAACTTTAATTAAGGGGAATGAAGGAGCTTTCTAGGAATAATTTTATGCGATGTAGGCAAATTTACCTCTATCTGAAAACAATGTAACAGTTCCAAAGAACTAAAGTTACCACTTAAAGAAACAACCGATATAATTTTCATTCTGACCACATGAAGGGAATGTACAATATTATCAAACCTGGAATTACTTCGGAAAAACAAAATGATGTGGACAGTGCTAAATCTAGCTAGAACAATAATTTTGAACAAGCTTATTTCTAAAGGACATGACGAATCAGGGCTACCTATTTTAATCAACTTCAAAGATTCATGGTGAAATGAGGGGTGTATGCGGGTTGGGTTGGATCAGGTTTTGCCTAACTCATTATCCAACTCATTCAAATTTCAATAGGTTGGATCCGTCGTCCAACCCGTAATATCATTGTCAAAATCGATCTGAAGCGACTAGTTCATTAATGGGTTGAGTTCGTGGGTTGTGTTTCAAATAAAAAATACATTTTTTATGATTCTTTTTGTCGATTTTAAAAAAAATGTAACACAACTCGTTACAATCATACTCATTTATAACACTCAAATTCAATGAAACACATCATATAATATCTAATAAAATTCATCAACACGACATAACATTTTATAATAGTATAAATTCAACCAGACACGTTATTTTCATAAAATACATAAGTTGGAAATGATACAAAAGAAAATAAGAAACAACCTTCTTAGAATTACGTAAACTCATTGGTCTAGTAGTAATATCGGTGAAGAATAAAGTTTTTTGAAAAAATTATGATTATTAGTGAGATATTAATTTTATATTTTTATTTAAAATAATAATAAAAATAATAAGAAATTACTAAAGTCACATCAATGAGTTGGGTCAATGGATCTGCGGGTTGTAAAACTCAAACCCGTTACCCAAACCAAAATTATACGGGTTGGGTTGGTATACCCATAAATGAATGGGTTCGGATAATTTATGGGTTGGATTGGATCAGCGGGTTCGTGGGTCTATCTCCACCATCAACACCCCTAGAAATGACACTTTAAGAACAAACGTTTAGTTATTTCAAAACTTTTAATGAAAATTATTAGTAAAATAAATTATATATGAAACTCTGAAAGAAAAAAGATAACACCAAAATTTATATATATATATATATATATATATATATATATATATATATATATATATATATATATATATATATATATATATATATATATATATATATATATATATATATATATATATATATATATATATATATATATTATATCAGTAAAATTTATAAATAAATTTTCGTACTGGAATTAGAAATGAAGTAACGATCAGAGATAATGGTGCGTATGCGTTTCCGATGCGACAAAGAAAGGGTTGACCTGCAAGGTTAACACTCTAACGCTCAAGTCAATATGTCAAAGAAAAAAATGAATTAAAATTGAATTTGAAACTGAATTCTTGAATTGGTGCTCTATATATATAATGGAGAGGAAATAATGAATGGTTATTTGTTAGGCATAGATTGCGGAGAGTCATTGGATGCATATGAAGTTTGGATCCTATATATTCATCAGTAGGATAGTTCTCATGCACTATGAAAATTCTGGGAGGATTGCAGCTCCTGCATAGTGGTAGGTCAGAACGAATATGGCCGGTCCAGAACAGTTGCTCTCCAAGTCCTTGCTTATGTGTGGTAAGGCAAAGATTTTTCGTATTAGTCTCGGTTGTCGACCGCTCTCTCATTTATCTTGGAAGAGCAAAAGTGAATGTTTCAGTTTTTTAGGGATTCAAGCCTTTAATGCTTCATACTTCAAACATTTTTCGGAGGAACCCTTATTATGACCCTTGAGAACTGAAACACTTGAGTGTTGCGTTTGAGTTATTTGAAACGTTTAATATAGTATACTTCTTTTGCATGCTAGCATACGATTCTTGAAGAGTCAGCTTCGCATTTATTTTAGTTGTTTTTTCCTGTTTGTTGTTATCTCCATTCCTTTTGATATTATGCTTTCTTGTATCTAAAAAAATTAGTGTATCATGAGTAAAAAATCATAGAGAAGTGCTAAAAAAATCCGAGAAGAATGCTCAATCTTCATGGGTGGAATCTGTTTATTCTTCAATTATTTATGTATTTGCCAGAGAGGATAATCTTGATGGAGTCTTTCTTGAGGTTGATCTATCTTTGGATTGGGGTGTCTTGACCCCTAGCAAAAATGACAGAATATGCAGTGAGTATGATGATTGCACCATTCCTTTTTGTGAACGCACCTTCTCGGTCACGAGTCTTCGCCTACCATTCAATGCTTTTGAGATAGAAGTTCTTAAGCATCCGGACGTGGATCCGTCGCAACTTATTTTAATAAATTGGGTATATGTGTAAGTCTTCTAGTAATGGTGTGAATATTTGAAGGGGACGCCTTCTTTGACCCTTTTTTAGCATCTTTTCTGATCTCATTGTGGCCCTACGACTCAAACGCAGGGTAGATGATCAGTTTCTCTGGTGCCAAATCCTCAAGGCTTCATGGCTTTTTCTGAGAGCTTGCAATAGTTTAAAGATCAATTATTTCTAGTTACCCTTATCCAGCTATAAGCTCATGGAATAATCCGTGTTGTTAGAGACGGAGCAAGGGGTCAATGTGATGAGTTATTTCCCAAGTACTAGGCCGAGAGTCATTTCCTCATGTGAACTACGTTATATGTATACAAAGAGGATGACATTTTCCAGGAAGAGTTGTATCATAAGAAGTGTCTGATGAGTTTCATCAATGATCTGAGTTATTTCAACGGTGGTGTTCATCTGGAGGAGACTGACCAGAAACACTTGAAACGCCTTATTGATAGCCTTTTGATGATGAAGCCCTATACTAGGGAAGAAAGAAAAATCATTTTTGGTAAGTCCTGAAAGCTCTTGGCTTCTTTGCTTTATTTGCTTACTCTTGGTGTGTTTACCTTGGTAATTATTGCGTGAAGACTCAATGAAGAATGAAGTAGTGCTTCAACTTTTAAGGTGGGAATATGGCCAGGAGGAACTATAGCTGACCCATCCACTACTTTGGAGCCTTATTGAAGTGTTTCTACTCTGAATACTCTTCAGAAGCCGTATAGTGTTTTGAATCTTCTGGCCCTTCTATTGTTGATAAGGTCGGGCCCATAATCCTTTAAAGAACGTCGGCTTCATCCTTCACAAGAGGATTGCTTGTATTTTGACAATATGTCCGAGTGTGCCCTATAGGAAGAACTGGAAACACTAGCGCAGTAGACTCGGTACGCCTCTGGTGTTTTGGCCTTCAGTGGAACCGATCATTGAGACGATATTTGGTTCGACCATAACTTGAGGAAAAGTATCGAATGAAAGAAAGTGTGTGTAATCAGGCACCTCGGCAGGAGACGTACCAATAGGAAATACATATATCTTTCACCTCTCTTATTGGGATAAAAGACGTTTTGCTCCCCCGTAATCTCCCTAGTTCTCTTGTTGACCAGATGAATCTTCTGGTAAGGAGAATAGCAACGATAAACAAGTCTCTAGCTTCTACCCGAGACACTTTAAAGTCCACTCAAGCATTTCTTTCCGTAGATCAGGAAGAGCTAGAGTCTTTGCGGCTTGAGAATGCTTTTTCGACTCCACACTTAGCCGATTGTACGACTGCCAACCTTGGGGCAGTTTCTCAATCTTTTGAGAATGCCTTATAGCAAATGGATCATTTTCACCATCCTCTACGTGTTTCAAGGGAAGAGGTTCAACCAGATTAAATGCTCACAAATCATCGCCCATTCCTAGTAGAGATTTGTGATAATTAAGTTCCCAAAAATTTCAAACCATGATTATTAGTGTTGTTCTATGGTAAGAGCAATCTCTAAAAGCATGTAATCTTCATCAACACCCAGATGGTTATACTTGGAGTAGACAAATCCCTAAAATGAAAGTTGATGGTTGGAACATTCAAAGCGGCAACCCTCGAGCAACCAGGATCTAACAAGAAATATGGTTCACCACTTTTCGTCTAACAAACACATATTGGTTTCCACTCCAAGCCTATATAATGTTCGACGAGGTCATTTCAAGTCCTTACGCAAATATTTGTCTAGATTTAATAAGGAGATCGTCAAGGTCGCCAATGCAAACCAAGAGATATTCCTTGGAACTTTCCATAACGACCTCAAGGTTGGGCACTTCAAAGAATCCTCGGTCCAAAAGTCGACAACTTCATGGATGAGATTATGGAAAAGTATAATTCAATATCAAAGGAGAAGAAAACAACTCTGAAAAAAGAACCCGATATGGAAGAGAGATGTGGCGAAAAGTATGAAGTGTGGGGCCATCAGAGGAATCAAAATTGAATACCATTTCAATAAAAGTTTTCATTCAAGCCTTCCATAAATCTTCGAGAGCATTTCACCATGTTGAATGCCAGGAGAGAATGGTTCCTCGAAGAAGTTTATCACACCAAGGCGTTTCCGAACCTCTTTCCCCAGGGGAGACATAATGGGGAACGGGCTTGAAAGATGGTACAAGTATCATAGGATAAATGGCTACCACATACATGATTGCCACCACCTGAAACGGCAAATAAAGAAGTTAATCCAAGAGGGCCTCCTACATAGATATGTGTTAGGTAAATCCCAGAACCGAGAAAAAAAAGGCACCGCCTATGAGGACTTATCTCCAAAATACATCCCCATCTAGGAGAAGTCAAAGTTAGGCATAAAGGCATGAGCTCGGCCTTGCGACCTTGATTTGAATATGATAACAAAAGCTTTTACATGAAGAGGAGTGACTAGCTTGTCATGGAAGAGATATGCATGTCAGATAATTCACACTGTCGATATCTCGCCTACTAGAAAAACTGTCTCTTCACCAGAAATCATCTTTTTCGGCATAGATGCAATGTGGATCTTACCCCCCAAGAATCACCTCATGGTGATAAGCATTCAAATTCAAAGTTGGAAAGTCGAAAGAAAGATAGATCTCGGCAGTTTGGATGTGACCTTTACTAGGATATGTTCAAAGGTTTGAAAATATATCTTGAATACCTTCAACCTTTTAAGGGTTCGCTAGTCAGTTTTTCGAGATAACAAATGCATATTCGAGATATGTCTTGATGTTGAAAATGTTTGGAAGAGGAAAAAATGTCAATGCCATAAAGTTAAGATATTTTATGGTGAATGCCTCTTCATCATATAATATCATCCTCATAGATCACACACTTAACGCCTTAGGGGTTATCTTATCCACTTTATTCCTATAAATGAAATAATCCTTGGACAATGGGCGTGTCATCATGAATAAAGGCAATAAGAAAATTGCAAGAAAATTTACCATGATAACTTAAGGCTCAAGAGAAGGAGGATGAGACGTCTTCATACGTCGCCCACTGGGTCAACTACGTTGATTTAGAGGCCATGGCCAATTTACTAGAAGACTTGTTAATGCCAATGAAATATTTAAAGATAACACATATAGGTCCTCAGAGTCACTAAACCACTCAGATTGGGATATCATTAACCAAAAACGAAGAGTTCAATGTTATCCAGTTACTGTAAAATGAACATAAATTTATTCGCATTGACGCCCTTTGGTATGCCCATAATAGACTCGGGCATAGTGTGTCTACATCTCAGTATTATAATTGGGTTCAAGAAAGTTGCCTAGAAGAAGTGCAATGAATGTGAAGACAATATACTAATTATCTTAGAAGAGGTAAACAAGTTGAAAGATGTAAGATTTATAAAGGAGATTAGATACTCGACCTGGTTGGCAAACACAATGATGGTGAATAAGACAGTAGATAAGTGAAGTATGTGTGTGGATTTCATTGACCTCAATAAAGCATGTCCCAAGGACCCATATCAGTTGTCAAGTATCGATGGTTTAATTTATAGGGCCTCGGGTTTTTGTATCTTGAGCTTCACGAATGGCTACTCGGATTTAACAAAATAAGGATCTGCTTGATGCCCTAAAAACCAAATTTATGACCAATCGCAACAACTATTATTAGGAAGCCATGCCATTTAGTTTGAAGAATGTCGAGGGAGACTTATCATAGGTTTATGGATGTTGTTTTCTTCAAACATATAAGTAAGAACCTATAAGTCTATATTGATGACAAGATGATCAAGACCCCTGGTGAAGGGAAACATGTTGATGACCTAAGAGAAAACCTGGAATTCGTGAAAAGGTATAATATTCCCGTAAACCTCAAGAAATTCTATTTTTGAGTGCAAGCCGGAAGGTTCATAGTTTTCATGCTAACCATGGGAGGAATTGAAGCAAATCCAAGCAAGTATTAGGTGATCATTTACATGAGAAGTCTGACCTCCATAAAAGATGTTCAATAGTTAAGTGGCAAGATAACAACATTATCCTATTCCTTGTCATGCTCGAGTGCCGATCTATTAATTTCTTTGCAACCATGAGGAAAATAGAGAAATTTCAATGGATAAAAGAGTGTGAGAAAGGTGTTTCAAGAGATGCAGAACTTTATGGCAGCCCTTATGGTGCTTATCTTCCCTAATAGAGGAAATCTTTTATATTTGTACATGTCACCCGTCGATGGTCCAATACCCCAAGAATTTGGCCTTGGTACAAGAGGAATATAAAGAGGAGAAATCAATATATTTCGTGAGTAAGGTCTTTAAGGGGGCAAATTGCACTACAAGAAGACAATTCGACATGCCTTAACAATAACTGTTATGATAAGGAAATTACGACCTTATTTAAAAAAAACATATTATGTAGAAATTTCCAAGATCGTGTGACTATATAAGTCTGTCGAATTACTATCTGTAAGAACATAGTCTATCGTGTAGTTTTAAAAGATATCGAATCCACATGGACTAGTAATCAAACTAATGTTATCTATCGATGCTATGTAAAGCTAAGGCGAATGATTTCTTTGATTAAACGAATAAAAACTGAAACTAGAGTTAACTTAGAAAATAAGATAATAAAGAGAGATAAATCGAAATATGGATTCCGTGCACCTCAGGGACTCTACAACAGATTGACTCAGACTTACGGTTAAATCGTGTTCAGTAGAAAATATAAGTTTAAAGACTAAACCTCACACTCTCGCGCTATTGAATAAAGCCATGATTCCTAACCATGAGATTTTGATCTCTCTCGCCCATTTTAATTAAGAAAAGTATTTTGAAAACTGAATAAGTCATAATCGATGCCTAAAACACTCCCGCCCTCTTTAGGATTGATGCCCCGTTCCTACTATGTGGTTCGACCCCCACGCTCTCGCAGTGCAGGCTCGAACCTTAATTGATTCTCACTCTCATGACAAATCGTATTAATTTTAAATTGGAAACAAATACCAAAATAGAATTTAATAAAGTTCTTAAACCAATTTCATTACCGAGTCCCGTCGGAAACGACGGTCCTCACAAACCGGACTCAAAACGTTTTAGTTAGACATGAACTTAATTGAAAACAACTTAAACATAGTAATTGCAATTGAAAACATCATGCTTAAACACTTATAGAATGTGATAACAGTAAAAATAAAGAAATATAATAAAGAACCTATAAATGCGGGAAAATAAATGCGAGACTGAAAGTAAAAACGAAACTAGAATAACTTCAATTAAAACGGCAAGATTGTTAATCCAAGAGTACAAACAAACCCTAAAACTAGTTTGTGGTAATCTCTCAATTGAGTGATTATCACTTGAAAATATAATTTATGTTCAAACTAAACCGACAGTGTTTCGCCTCTATCTCCGAATGTCGAAAACTAGGTACAAGAGTGTCTTATATATAACTATATCACTGTGAAACATCTTCATTCACGTTCCAAGGTAGTTGAGGAAAAGTAGGGAAGTGGGAAGGAGTGAGTCCAACCCACTTCCACGCATTATATTACTGCGGGCAGGTGGCGGTCGCCACAAGGCTCATGGCGGTCTCCATGAGCTTTAATGAATGGGATGACGTGTTCTGGTGCCATGGCGGACGCCATAAGGCCATGGCGAACTCCATGCACCAGAATGCTGCATTTCTGCACTTTTTTTCACCATTTCGCTCCCTTTTCCGCTTCATACACGCATATGCTCTGTAATCAACAAGTATCTGAAACACAGACAGAACAAGATGTAGCAGTGACAAAACATAGTAAAATAATGGTAAATAACATGTGAAACGAGTCTAAAAACATGATGTGTTTTCACGCTATCACCCAACAATTTTGGCCTTGGTACAAGAGGAATACAAAGAGGAAAAGTCAATATATTTCGTCAGTAAGGTCTTTAAGGGGGCAAATTACACTACCAGAAGACAATTTGACATGCCTTAACAATAATTGTTATGATAAGGAAATTACGACCTTATTTCCAAGAAAGCATATTATGTAGAAATTTCATTAGTGTTTGGATATCTCCCTAAAGCATAAGCATATATCGCACCCCAGAATGGCAAATAACTCGATAAGATCACCCACATTTCTCCCTGTTTTGCTCAACTAGGTTAGATCATAACCCATTATAATAAGGGCCTCGCCTGTCCAGTACAAAGGGAACCTATAAGTTCAATCATCTTCATACATAACCTCTAGATACCAGGAATTACCCCTGACTCATACAAACTTATCTTTCTAGTGTTTGTAGTTAGATGTATAAGGAAAGAGAAAAGCTCTCCTGAGGATGCTCATTGAGACTTATCTGCCTCTGCTAACTACCTTGGTCTTATAGAAAGAAATAAAATACCCTCTTTAGGAGTAATGTTGAGACCCCAATAAAGGATCTTGTAATCCTGAATAAACACTTATGTGTTCATATGTAGTGAGGAAGGGGTGACATTAATAATCTTCAAGATCTCAAATTAAAGAATGGAGAAAGGGATACCGACCCCGAAGTCCATGATCATCCTAGTGTAGAAATAAAAATATTTTTCCTCCACCCCCTAAGGCCGTTGCATGAAAATCTTTTCTCATGGAAAACAAGGTTCCAAAATCACATCAACCTCGTTCTTGGTGTTGGATACCTCTAGGTCTACCCGAAAATCTTGAATCCAATTTTCTTAGAGGAATATCGAGTATATGTTTATGGTCTATTCACAAAAAGAGCATGGGTTAGAAACTCCAAGCGCAATGGGAGATTTAGTTAAACATGAGGAATAATATATTGAGTCAATATCATTATCATTAGGCAATCCACTCCATGAACTATCATTGGACGAGCTCTCAGAATTACCAAATTTCTATGTCTCAAAAAACTAAGATCTATTGTCCTCGTACCCATTTTGATATTCGTAACATTTACTCCATAACTCACACAACACGCCTTCATTATGAGACTCAACGAGCCTCCTAAATTAGTGAAACTCTTGAATAAACACCATAAAAGAGGAAAGGAAATACGTTGAGGAAATATGGTATTACATAACTTCGTGAGATTTTGTTAAAGATTTGAAACTTGGAGGATAGAATGAAGTAGAAAATCTTGCTGAAAGCCTGGGAGGTGAAGAGAAAAAACGAGAGAAATGTGAGACGTTGGAACCTACTTAAAGGATTTGAATGGCAGACAAAGTGGCATTTGCAGTTAATGTTATCTAATTAGGGTTGTAGAAAATAAAGGTAGGTTATGAGTGACTCATATATCTATGAAGTTTAGCCATCATCAAAATTAGAGGAAGGGAAACAACCAAACGACCAACAAACGTTGGCCGACCGCAATCCAAGGTTACCACATCATGAGAAATTAGAGTAAACTCGCTTGAAAAATGAATTCCATCAAGACACACCGGTTAATGGTTGACTAGTCTCGGGAAAATAATTCGCCCTTATACGACTTATGCTTAAGGGATTGTGTATATGCCCGGATTTTTAATTGGCCTTCGGAAATCACTTTTCCCTTACACGACTCATGCTACAGAGACTATGTGCATCTCTAGGTTTTCGGCAGGCCTTAGAAAAACACTTATCTCTTACGCGATTTATGCTTGAGGGGATGTGTTCATGTCTGATCTCTTAGGTCGGGTTCATGAACATATCATATTCAACCTGGAACCAGTGAAGTTTGCCCAATTTAAGTTATATATATATATATATATATATATATATATATATATATATATATATATATATATATATATATATATATATATATATATATATATATATATATATATATATATATATATATATATATAAGGTGTGACTGGATTAAAACAACTAATGGGTTAGATTGGCTATATCGTCCCAAGTCTAGTGCATACAATATCGGACTAAGATATACTCCCTCCGTTCTTTTTTAAGTGTCATTTTTTGACTTTTGACTCATTTAAAAATTATTGTTACTTTTCAAACAATAATTCTTTTTTACCTATAATACCCTTAATAAACATTCATTCACGATGCACTAGATTATTTGATTATGGCTTTAGTAGTCTTCATTAATAGAGTTATGATTGGTCTAATTTTACAAACACAGATATTTATGAACATGCAAATTAGACTATTGGAAAAAAAAACTTTCATGATTCAATTATTATTAATAATGAAAATTTATATATGAAAAGTTTTAAATAAAAGGAATAAATTTAAAAGAAAAAATAGGTTATACTAAAATTGTTTTTGTCTTCGTATATCAATACAATGTAATATCAGGGAGATTCAAAGTAGGGTGAGAGTGTGGTTCAACTAATTTAAATTAGTTGAACTAAAGGTTAAAACTAGTTGGAGGTACAATGTTTAAGTGTTAATTGAGGTGTAAATATATATTAGTGATCAACAACTAATACCCTCTCATGAAATAATAATAATAATAATAATAATAATAAAATAATATAAAAAACGATTAATGTCAATCGATACATAATTAAAATTTGATTCTAACAATGATTATATTGACTCAAACATAATCCTAAATTAGATAAAACACAAGATGTAATAAAGATGATATATAATATAAATAATACCGATTTGATCCAAAAACAAATAACATATACATAAATTTTTATTATTTTAAAAAAAGAATTAATTAATAATATTTTTTTAGTTATAAGACAAAAATAACATAACTCTCAAGATCTACAAATCACATACATCTTACAAAAAAAACTAATTACCTTAAAAATATAAACATTGTAAATGTCCGGTATCTTACAAATTAATCTAACAAATAATTCACTAAATAAAAACATTTTCTTACCAATTAAATATGAGTATGATGAACACGATATTCCCTATATAATATAAGTATGCATTTTTAGTTTACAAAAATAAAAACTAATAATCAAAATATATATTTGGCCTCAAATTCATTTGGAACACCAGGAGGGAATTAATAGTTAACTTGAACTCGTTGTATTTTTTTGGTGTTCTTGTCTTGTCTCTTAATTTTGTTCATGATTTTTTTTTTAGACCATGTCAAACTCTACCAATTGCATGAAGGCAATGATGAATTATTAGATTGTGACAGGATAATTAGGACAAAGTGTCTTGTATTTTTTTTTTCAAAATAATTATCATTTTACGATATCAATATAATATTTATTATTATTTTTTCACTATCATATTCATATTTATTAACTTTCATTTTATTCAATCCTTCGTTTAATTATAATTAATAAAAATATTTTAATAAATAATATTAATTTTATAATCAAAATCAACATATATAATCATTTTTTAAATAATTCAAATATAATATTTTTTATGAGACTGTGGGAGGAAAAATATTCTTGCACAGAACCTTGATTTTTAAAAAATATGATTGTCTTGATAAAGCTCATTTATTTGTCTCTTAGTAATTAAGTTATATATATATATATATATATATATATATATATATATATATATATATATATATATATATATATATATATATATATATATATATATATATATATACATATATATATATATATATATATATATATATGAGATTAATTACTATACACTGTCAGTGTAAAAAATTTTACATCGTCGGTTCATCACCATCACCCGTTTGTATTACTTTATAGATTTTTAAAATAAAAGTCAAACTTCTTTTAATATCCAACGTCTATAATTAAGTGATGGTGTAAAACTCTTTTACACTGACAATGTATTTCAATTAATATATATATATATATATATATATATATATATATATATATATATATATATATATATATATATATATATATATATATATATATATATATATATATATATTTTTTTTTTAAATCTAACTCAAAGTCTATTTAAGGTCATGTATTCAATTGAGTGCCACTAAAACTTCAACAATACAAATGACCCATTTGGTTTTATTAAATACAAAATGATTATTCTTATCTTTGACATATAAACACTATTTCCTACTTTTTTTTTTTTGATAATTATTCCATTTAGCACAAAAAGAATCAGGGTTAGAATGAAGAGTTGTTAGTTTGTAATTCTTACATGGTTTGTCAAAATTGAAATAGCTTAATTACTCTATATAGAATTCTTCTCTTCTACTTGATAAAATTGTCTCAAATTTTATTGTTGATATTTTTTAAATAACTTAAATATTAATTACTCCCGCTGTTTTTTAAATTATAAATCACTTTGTGGAAATAAATTTATATTAAATTATAAATTATTTTTATAATATTAATAGTGATTAAAAATACTTCAATTCTATTGATGATATAAAATAATTTTATATTATAATTTAATAAAATTTTATTTATTCAATTATATTATATTAATATTTTAAAAATAAAAATATGATTGAATAGAATATACAATATAAAAAAAAAATTGTAGAAAAGTACTCATGAATAAAAATATGAGCATAACCTTAGTGAAGTTTCAATATCCCAATTCAGTCCCTTACCACACCTAGCGTTCTCTTCTTCTTCAGTCACCGTAGCTCACTGAACCCTACCGGAGGAGGAGGCAGCGCCGCCGTAGTTTGAGATCGAAAGAGAAAATGTGGAGGTCAATACTCGCAAGACAAAGATGCGCTATTCTTCGCAACTACAACGCTGCATACGTCTCACCAATTCAGGTTCCTCTCTCTAATTTCGCAATAAACCCCACACAATCAACTGTTTCTTCTTCCTTAGGTTCTCCTCAAATTTCACATTTTCCCAACGTTATTAGCAATCCTAGGTTCTTCTCTCAACAAATCGCCGCTGAAAATGAGGTTCCCGGCGATTCTCATTCTTCACAAAACGAAGATGGTACTCTTCATCTCGTGAATGATGATGTCAGTGTTCAGAATGATGAAAACAGTTCTGTAGAAGTAGATGAAGAAGAGGAAACGGAAGCTTTCCAGATTGATGACGAAAAATTGGAGAAAGTTGTTTCTCTTCTGCAGAGTAGTGCTGATGGGTCGTTTGAGTCTTCTCTTGATAACATGAATTTGACTATACGTCAAGATTTTGTTATCAAAGCAATTGAATCAATCGAAACTGTTGTGGGTGAGAATCTTGTGAGGTTTTTCAAATGGGCTTGGAGTGAGAATTCGCTTGTGCTAACCACACAAGTTCTAGAATCTTTTGTTATCACAATTTGCAACAGTGGTAGTTCATTAAGGGATAGAGACATATACTCTCTGTGGGATTTAGTGAAGGAAATTGGGGAGAAAGAAAATGGGGTTGTCAATGTAACCATTCTTAATGAGTTAGTGAGTTCATTCTCAAAATTGGGGAAAGGGAAAGCTGCACTAGGGGCATTTGAAAAATTTGAGGGGTTTCAGTGTGTACCGGATGCAGACACTTATTATTTTACAATTGAAGCTCTTTCTAGGAGATCGGACTTTGATTTGGCTTGGTCTGTGTGTCAGAAGATGCTTGATGCACAGAGGATTCCCAACGGTGAAAAAATAGGTAGAATATTGTCTTGGTTGTGTAAGGGTGAAAAGGCTAAAGAAGCTCATACAGTGTATATGGCAGCAATAGAGAACAAGAGGTATCCACCTTTGTCTTCTGTTAACTTTTTGGCTTCTCGTCTATGTCATAAAAATGAAACTGTACCACTGGCTTTGGAGGTGTTGAATGATATCCCTGTTGAGAGGAGGAAACGGGCAATCAAGCCGTTTTCGGCTGTTGTTCGAGCCTTGTGTAGGGTTAAAGATGTTGATGCGGCCAAGCAGTTGGTTTTGAAAATGATTGCCGATGGTCCACTTCCTGGAAATGCTGTTTTCAATTATGTCATTACTGGTTACTCTAAAGCTGGGGAAATCGGCCAAGCTGTGGAGATTTTGAGGCTACTTGAAAGTAGGGGTTTGAAACCAGATGTGTACTCATACTCTGTTATTGCTAGTGCTTATTCGAATGGAGGCGAGATGGAACAGGCTAGGAAGATCTTGGAAGAAGCTAAAAAGAATCATTTAAAATTGAGCCCTGTAATGTATCACACTCTAATCCGTGGATATTGCAAATTGGAACAATTTGATGAGGCTTTGAAGTTGTTGTCCGAGATGAAGGATTTTGGTGTACGTGCTTCTGTCGATGAATACGAAAAGCTGATCCAGTCTCTCTGCTTGAAGGCTTTGGATTGGGAAAGAGCAGAAAAGCTGCAAGAAGAAATGAAAGAAAAAGGTTTATATCTCAAGGGCATCACTAGAGCCCTAGTTCGAGCTGTCAAGGAAACGGAAAAGGAGGCTGTGGAGGCTCAAAGCGGTAGTTTAGTGGCCTAAACATTATGCGGTGCAACGTTAACGTGAGAATCCTGGTATTTGTAATTCTTTTGTTGTTAGGTTACGTTACACAGTTTCCATGCCAAAAACTATTGTAAGAGAAATTTTCTTAAGTGATTGTTGATGAGTTTGACATCTCCTACTGGCCTTTTTTGTTATAATAAAACTTATTTAATTCCTCTTCTTCCAGTTTAATGTTGAGACTAGTATACCCAGGTTTCTTTATTTTCGCTAATTAATCTTGGATAATAACAATACATAGCACTTATATTGGCCACTTCAGTGGATTTCCTTTGAAACATATGCTCATAGATAGTGTTGCATGTAATGTAATAAAAACTTCAATCTTCTTAAAAGGACTTTTCCCCTTTTTTTTTCCCTGTCCTCTATATATTTTGTTATGACTAGTATTGCATGTTCCATTTTCAGCTTCATGTGTATTCTATGAATAGCTATTAGGATGTAGCTTAGAGTGTAACATAGTAATTTAATTGCGAAAAAGCTGCATAAATGTATCTGCAGGAAGTATACTCTAGCACACAGTTAAAGAGGAATGCATTCTTTTTTGCTCTTTTTAGGTCTTCTAATGAATTTCTCTTCATACTTTTGGTCGTACCTGTATATATGGTCATAGCCTGTATTGTTTGGAGGGAAGCACAGAATCTGTATCACTATGGCAAAATGGAGTTGTTTGGATTGGCACTATGGCACACGGATTCAACTCTCGCTCTCTCCGTGCTGCAACTCTCGCTCTCTTAGCTCTGCAATCGCGAACCCTAGCACCCGTCTTCTCACTCTTTACTGACTCAAGTTTTCATCAATGTTCCTTGTGTTTTGAGTAGTTTATCTGGATCCTCCATTTGTTTCTTCATGTATGTGGTTTTTGCTAGTTCATTCACATTCCTTGTATTCACTTATGATTTCTCCAGGTATTCATCTGCATTCTGTGTATTTTTGCTTGTTCTTGTGTTCAATCTGCTTGTTTACTTGTTACTGATTTTTTGTTGTGATTTTGCTTGTTACTGGGACTTGTTCCTGATTTTCTTGCTTATCCTTGTTAAATGTAAGACATTTCACATTTGCAGCTGAAGTAATATTTCTTCTCAAATGAAGCAATTACTTCCTTCTAAACATTAGCATTAGAATTCAGTTCTTTGATTAGGAATAAACCACAAATTTATGGTCAATGGTTTGTGTCAACCACCAATTTCTCATCTTCATGAGTATGAATCAAAGAGTCAATTAGAGAAACATAGTTGCATATGAAAGATACAGATTCAGTTACTTGGTCTGCTTTCACATGCAATAAGGTTCCCAAGAATACTTCCATTTGAGTAATGGTAAGCAACTGTCATGATGCCAATAGAGAAAAGCCAAGTCATTAAAGTGGAGTATTCAAGTTAGTTAGAAAGAAAGGGACACATGTCACTTGATCCAATAGTTTAAGGGATATTACTAATAAGAAGTTGTTATAAAGAGAAAGGAGGAATGATGTGAAAGGCATGAAAGAAATTATGGAAACTCTATATTCTCTCCTTCCAGAATTCTCCCTTCCTTCCTTTCCAGAACTTCTGTACTAGTTATCTTTTCTATTTCTTCAATTGGATGGATTCCATAATATGTTTAATTTGATACAGTTTCATTAAATCAAATTGTACAAGATCCTTTCACTCATATTGAAGTCGATTTATTTTCTGCAATTAATCGCAACCCTTACATTGGTGCTTTCATCCATCACCATGGTGAATGATACTTGTATGAACGGTTTGGAGGCAGCCATCCAAAGACTAAACGCAACATTGAAGAAATTTATGGAAGATGAAGTAGCACGCTACACTGAGTATACGCGGTCACGCTCAGCTGATGTCTTGCGTATGGATCATGTTGAGATGCAATTGGCCACACTTAAAGTAAGTTCCGCTTCTAACGGCGGTTTGAACTCATCTATGCAACCTCCGCCGAATCAACCATTTCAGTTCTAACATGAATGATTGGAATATTGCATTAGGAGATTGATGCTCCAGAATTGGTTGGATGAATCCTGATTTGTTATCCACTATCTTTGTAAATATGTGGTTCAACTCACTTTTGAAAGCCCACTTAGACACTGTCAATTCTTCTCCCATTATCAAATCTTTTGCCAATTCTTGTTTGTGTTTTTGTTATTGCCCCAATCGTGTGTGCTCTTTTATCTGATTACAAATTCAAGGCAATGTTTTAATAGGGGATCATCAACACATTGGTTGAGAATTTCTTTCTAGTAGTGGTAATCATAAGTGAATTTGTCCAAATTATATTGGCATCTGTGGATTGCCAAGTACAATTTTATTGCTAGTTCATTGGCTTTGCATTTTAACTGTGTTTGTTCTTGCTTGGACAAGCTTTTTGATAACGGTGATGGTCGTTGTTGGAGGCAAAATGAAAATTTGATGTTAGCTTTTAGGCATAGGCCTGTTGTGCACAGATTCCAATGCATAAGCTTTGGTTATATGAGTCATGAGTGTCACATGAGTTGAAGAGGATGTTTCAGTTTGTTGAGCTTAGAACCGGTTACGGGCTAGCAACCAAATTTTTGGTTGGAAATGACCATTGGTAATCGAACCCAAAGTCTAGTGTCACAATTCCATAAGCCATATATTACCTACACTCTAAGAATTATGGTCTCAGAAAATGAAAGCAGTGTTATCATGTAATGCTTTGGAGGGCAAAGTTCATCTAGGGGGTAAATGTATTATTTTGACTAGCCTTCAAAACAGACTTCAGAGAAGGTCCGACCTTGCCAAGGAGATTATTTCAAAATGCCATAAAATTCACTTAGAGATTTCAGTTTCTGACTGGAGGGGTGTTTGGAAGTTTCTTCACAAATAAAGTTCAACTATATACATTTGTTGAGGTTTTTTTGTCTAATGAGATATGGACATGTAACCTTCAAGAATTTGCCTTATATTGTTGAATGTGTTGCACAATCACAGGCTAGCTTACTGTGTCATGGTAGTAGAGGGACACACGCAAATTTTGGGGTGGAAGGTTACCCTATCTCATTGGTTGCCTATGGTGATAGTGATGCACAAAATTGTGTTGCATTTTTGTAGGAATGTTCTTTATTGCCTTATTTGTCCTGTTCAAGTTGTTCTCGCAAGGCGGTTTCAAGTTGATTACATTAAAGTTAGTGATATTTTCTGGAAGGCCATATTTTGACCTCTGGAAATTCTCCCATCCTTTCTTTCTAGAACTTCTGTCCTAGTTGTCTTTTCTATTTCTTCAATTGGAGAGATTCCGTAATGTGTATTTGATACAGTTTCATTAAATGAAATTAGTACAAGATCTTTTCACTCATTGTAGTCACAACTTATTTTCTGCATTTAATCACAACCTTTACAGCAACCTAAGCACAAAACTCACTTGAGATTTGGGGTTTATTATATATGTATAATGTAAAACTGCACATTTTCTTTGAGTCCTGTGAGTAGCAGTAGGTTTATTGATAAATAAGAAGCCACTACAGTGTTACATTGATTCTTATAAACTTAATATGAAGGTAGTTTTCCTTGTTGCTACCATTATCTCCTAATAGACCCTTTACATGTTACTCCTCTAATACAAACATATGAAGGTAGTTTTCAAGCAGCAGCGTACCCCTCTGGATGATCTTGTAGATCCAGACTAATACACTCATGATGTGTACTGTGATTTTTTTTCTTATTAGAACAATTAAAGCTTGTAAACAAAATTAGTCAGAACATCATAGAGGAAGAAATTCAGTTAGATCAAAAGGTTGATTGTGTAATGTGTAGTGACACCACTGCTGGTTTATTCTATCTGTATGTTTAAAACTCCATCTTTAATGTCTGTTCTGTGACAATTGCTGCACAGCCTTCTGTGTTTTTCATATATCTAAATGGTTTTGTTCTGATTAATGCTGCTATAAGATTTATTAGTTTATCTATCATTGATGAAATCCAAGTCTATCTTGACACGAGAGAAAGAGTGTGCTGATGCTTTATCAAATTGTCATGATCCTTCAACATTGTACTCGAAGTTCCAGAAATTACCATAGGCTTGACAAAGTAGTTGAGCAGTGTTTTTTGGGGTGTTGAATTGATAGCAAGAAGGAAGTTTGCTGCTAGTTTTCTGGTTTTTATGCTACTTGATTGCAGTGTCTTCAATTCAAGTTTGCGCTGATCAATATTGTAATTCAGGTTTAAGTTACAAGAAATTGATTATTCAAACCATTCAAGTTAGTACAATAGATTGTAGGTTTAATTTGAAACATAAAGTTCACCCGGTTAACGCAAAGAAGACTCTTGCACACTATTCGTATTTTTTGTTATACTCCTACTTCTTTTAATCTTGCTCATTGCTATAAACCTTGCAATACTATTTCAATTGATATTTCATGTCTCGCATCTACTGTTTTGACAGAATGTTAGGTACAATTTAGAAACACATTTGCCTAAAAAAAGTTTGACAGATCAATGAGAAAACTTAATTCTTTAACTGTAAATTTTCCTGACTGAAAACTATGGTTATTTTCTCTGGAAAGCTTTCCACAAAAAAGAAATAGTTGTTGAAAGTGACCAAAACATGAGACAAGATTCCCGTTTGGACGCAGTATGAAACAACGTTGCGTGAAAAAGCACTTACCGGTTTGGCTATTCTAGGTGCTGGTGGTGCTATTAAACCATTAGGATTGAATGGTTACATATGATTAAGAGTTCAAACCATTGATAAATGAATATATACCAATGCACAACCACTGGGCAACAAATTGGTATATTCATTTATCTTCTAAAATTGAATAGAAAGTTGTTCATTACATTCTATATGTTTCTTTCAAATTCTGAATTTCAAAAAATTACCTCTTTCGTCTCGTTCGAATAGTAAAATCCGAGTGTATCTTATATGTTTGTTTGCATAATACTTGAATTGTAATAACTTTGCATGGGCTTCAATCAGGCTGACCCATCATGTTCTAACCTAAGAATGATATAAGAAGAGATTGTATGCGAAAGGGTGGCATCATGCAGCGAGTACGTGATGTCATCCAGCCTGACCCAATACACCTAGTTTAGCACAACACACTTAAACCCCGAGCCATATAAGGGCATGGCAAGTCACATATCGGGATAAGTGCAATGACCACTTATCTAGGAAGGTGACCACTCTTCATATTAAAGGGGGACTCATTCCTCCTATCCCCACGATATGGGTGGGGTTAGGTATTTAAACGGGGACTCATTCCTTATATCCCCACGATATGGGTGGGCGGTTAGGTATTGAAATCGACGCCTTAACAACAATTTGGTCAAAGTCCAGGTCTATAAATATCCCTATCGCATGGTTGAAAAAGATCAATCACTTTTTTCACAAATTAGAACCTAAAAAGGTCATATTGCACATCTCATCACAAGCAGGGTATTCTCTATTATACTTAATACAAGTATAGTTGGCGTCCACTGCAGGGTCTGGTCAAACTGACATGAATAACACTTTCATCTAAAATTTCAGTTTCCATAATCATCCTTCCGTGATGCTGAGACGGGGAAATGCCAACAACAATAACAGTGATGATGAATGCATAGAGGAGATGTAAACCAATATAGAAGAATTGTGTCGCACCAACGAAGCTCTGTAGACCAACATTATGCACTTTCAACAACAACGATATTACAATAACCCACTAGAGGGTGACGAAGTCCAAGATCCCTAACCTCTCTTAGACGAAATCTAGGACGCTCTAGTACTAGAAAAATTTAAGCATTCGCATGTGATACCCTTCGACGGGAATAACGATCTGCAAAAGCACATAACTTCCATAAACACTCAGATGACAATAATAAACTCCACCAAATCCTTGAAATGCAAGATCCTATATGGTAAGTTTAAGGAGGCATCACACAGGTGGCACATGAAACTCCCTACATTGTCAGTTACTAGCTACCAAGACCTTTCGAGAAAGCTAATTAATCAATTCTTGACAAGTAAACATTGAAAGCTCTCGACCACCCGTCTGTTCAATGTCCGTCAAAGGCATACTGAATCCTAGAGGAATCATGTTCAATGAGATAACCATGTAGGTGGTCAACCGTCAAGAAATGTTCGCGGGGACATTTCAAAATGGCTTTAAAGTCGGGCATTTAAACGTATCTCTCGCCCCAAAGCCCGTTACTTCCATGGATGAGATAATGGCACGATCTGAGTGCTATATAAAGCGAGGAGAAAGCAATGTAGAGAAGAAGGCTAAAGACACAAAACATCGCGTTGTTGGCAGTTTTGAGCCCTCCCAACAACGATATAGAAACCATTAGACATCGCTCGTTCGAGACAGGGCGACCTTCAAACGCATCGGGAATCCCTCTGACAACTACATATCACTTAACACCAGACGAGAACAAATTTTGCACGAGTTACTCCATACTCACAACATCTCGTCTCCTCTAACCCCAAAGTGGAAAGTCACGGAGAACAAGCCTAACAAGCGGTGCAAATACCACAAGGTTAAGGGTTATCATACCGATGATTGCCAATTGAATTGGAAAATAGAGCCCCTTATCCAAGAACATCATTTGAGAAAATATGTCTAGGGAAACTCTTAGCATGCGGGGATTAGATCTCTTCCCATGTGCGGGACCAACCCAAAATCCCCAATATAAAAAACAAAAAGAGTCTAAGAAGGAATGGATAATAGGTCAATCCTCCATACACTCAACATCATCATTAGAGGATTTGTTGGAGGGTAGAGTTCAACTTCTCCCAAAGAAGATATGGCCGCCATGTAATGACCACAGGGGATTCACATACAAAGCCGAGGTCAACTCCCGAGTCCAAAATCATGTTCTCCCGAAAAGATGTTGCAAGAGTTCTATCCCTAAGAAGACGATCCCATGGTGATAGAGGTATATTCGTTAAACTAGGAAATAAAGCAAGTTGTGATAAATCCTAGAAGCTTAACTAGTGTCTTGTACTAGGACACTTTCGAGAGACTACAATTGGGTCCCGAGAATCTGCAATTGTTCAAAGGCTCATGGTTGAACTTTTGGGCGAGGAAGTCCAAGTTAAATGGTACATTACCCTCAAAATTGTGTTTGGGGTGAAGGAATGCCAAGATGATATAGGTGAGATATATTGTCTTCGACTCCCGTTCATCGTATAACACCATCATAGAGCGACCCGCCTTAAACCTTCTAGACACCACCTTATCAACTCCTTACCTCACCATGAAGTATCCATTGGAGAATGAGAGAATAGGAATTTAAAAAGGAGACCAAGATACTTCCCAAAAAGAGACTGTTTGAAAATGCTATCAAAACAGATTGAGAATAAAGAGGGCGACAATGACCACATGCACCGCACCAAATGCAAAAGTCCACAGTAAATTTCGTCGACCTAGACCCTAGAGAAGAGTATATAAAGGAAATAATTATGCCCATAAAATATTTGAAAGAGGTCTGAATAATGCCACTTGACTTCCAATCAACAAAGTTAGTCACTTCCTTGGAAAAAATCGAAGAAAGGAATATGGTTGCCTTACTCTAGAAAAACATTGATTTGTTCGCTCAGGCTTCCTTTAAAATGCCAACAATTGATGTTAGGGTCGTATGTCATCGCATCTCCCTCTGCACCTAAATGAAACCAGTAATACGGAGGAAGCATAAGGTGGGCGAGGAAAAGAGGATTGTCATCGATGAAGAGGTCAGGAAGTTAAAAAAAATAGGGTTCATAACATAGATCATATATCCCACTTGGCTTACAAATATGGCGCTAGTGAGAAAAAGCATCAAGAAAGTAGGGGATGTGCATATACTTCACGGACCTAAACTTGATGTGCCCCAAGTACCCCTATTTGTTGCCCAACATCGATAAGTTAATTGGAAGATTTCCAGGGTATAATACTTTGAGCATCATGGATGCCTACTCCGGGTACAACCATATTAAGATGGACCCTTAAATGCACCCCAAAACTGCCTTTATGGCCAACGATTGTAGTTACTACAATGAGGTTATACCTTTCAGACTCAAAAATGCATGTCCTACTTACCAGAGGTTGATGAATGTTATCTTTTTAGATCATATATGCAAAAACCTCGAGTTCTATATAGACGACATGTTTGTTAAGACCTAGGAAGAGGGAAACCATTGCACCTACCTAAAAGACATCTTAAATTCAATTAGGAAGTACAATATGCACATGAACCCACTAAGTGTTCATTTTCCATCCAAGAAGGAAAATTCTCGGGATTTATGCTAACTAGGAGAAGAATAAAAGTCAATCTGGATAAATGCCATATCATAATTGATATGAAAAGTCCCACCATAATGAAATAGGTTCAATAATTGATAGGACACATAATCGTCCGCTCTCGATTCCTTTCCTATGCGGGGGATAACACTTTCCATTTCTTCAACCCTTAAAAGAAAATAGAGAAGTTTGAGTAGAATAGGAAATATGATGATGCCTTCTCAAAGCTAAGGAATATCGTGGCGACTTCCCTAGTCTTGACACGAGCAATGAGTTATGTGCTCGTCCAAGAAAATAAGAGCAGTGAACAATTGGTCTACTTTGTTATCAACATATTCAAAGGCACAAAAGTAAGATATCATAAGATAAAGAGATTGGCATTGGCGTTGGTGATGATGACGAGGAAGCTCGGGTCCTATATCCAAAGGCATAAGGGGACGGTAAAAATGAACTACTCCATTTGCTAGATATTGAAGAAATCAAACTTTGCTTAAATAATGATATCATGGTTTTTTGAGTTATCATAATACGACATTCACTTCCTCCCAAGAGGAAGGATAAAGTTTTAGGTATTGGCAGACTTTCTAGTGAATTTCAGCTCAACGGTGGGCGGGGAAGCTACTCACGTATGGACTTCATTAGTGGATGATGCATCAAACCTAAAAAGAAAGAAGAGCATGAGTGGTGTTGGAAGGCCCGAGAAATATTCTCATAAAACAGTCTTAGAGGTTCGAATTCAAAGCCAACAATAATCAGGCCGAATATGAAGCCTTGATCGTGAAAATGACTTTGGCTAGATAAATAGGTGCTTTCAATCTCAGAAGATTACTAGAGAAAGAAAAGGCGGTCAAATACATCTAGAGAGTACAAGACTTGTCCAAACATTTCAAATTCTTCGAAGTGGTATATGTATCCAGGGAGGAAAATGGTTGGGGTAGTATTTTATCCAAGCTCGCCAACACCAAGAAGTCCTAATGCAACAGAACAATCATTCAAGAGACCCTTGCCATTCCTAGCACCTAGAAATAAGTGATAAACACAATTGATACCATTGACACCACATGATAGATGACTCCAATAGTGTAATATTTAACAAATGATGAACTTTCCTCAAATGAGGGAAAGACGAAGAAAATCAAGAGAATGGCAACAAAATACACCATAGAGACAGGAAAATTGTACAAGATGGGAAAAACCTCCCCAATGCAAATGTGTCTGGGCGAAAATGAGACATTTATGGTACTAATGGAAGTTCATGAAGGAGTATGTGGAACCCACACTTGAGGGAGGGTCTTGGCCTATAAATTGATGAAAGTCGATTACTACTTGCTAGCCATGATGAAATGCATCGCAAAATTGGTCAACAAATGTGAAAAATTTCAGAGACATTCAAACTTACACGACGCCCCAATCGAAGTATTTCACTCTATGAGTTCTCCCTAACCATTTTAGCACTGACACATGGACATCTTGGATCCTTTTTCTCTGGAACCATGGTAGCGAAAGTTCTTATACATGGGTGTTGATGACAATTTAATTGCGAGTGTACTGGCGTGTTAATCAAAGTAATAAAATAAATTCATCTCTGTAGGGATTGCAAATTTAGAACAAGGAATGTTGTGCAATGTAAGTAAAAAAAATAAACGTAGGGTTTTCCAAAATTGTTTGGTCGAAAACACAAGAAATAGTTTTTATAACAATGATGATAAAGGAGACCAAGTCTTATTATCAAATCCTCTATTTTTACTTGATTGATGAAATACATGTTAACAGACATGCAATGACTATAAAGTTACATGACAAATTAACTTTATCATTACACCTAATCCCTTGGCGTGTATCTCACTAGTCTAAACCTCAATTCCCCGATCCCTCAAGCCAATTATACCGTCAAACTAGGCAATATAGTGTGTTAGTTCCTAAGTCAAAATCCCTAATTATCCTATCCCTAGTCAATTAACTAATTCAATAGTTATATTAGTTTGGAAAATAGCCCTAGGGTCAGTAGTCATTACTTATCAAAATCAAATCAAATCCCGTAACAAATAATAGCCAATGAGCACAATCTATAACTGAATAAAAACATATAGCCAAGACAATTACATTAACATCATCCGATCATATGTCCCAATCAAATAGAAATAGGTTCATCATCAAATAAGACCTAACCTAAGATAAATCTAGCTACTCATGTTGAAATTAATCAATACCATAAGTGTAGACTCGAAGATCATAAAGAATCACTGAATAATAAGCTCTCCAATGGCTCCAATGGCTCTAATAGCCTCCACAAGATACAAAATCACCCAAATATGTCACTTTCTCTCTAGGAAATCGAACCCCCCTTTAGTTTTACACTTTTTCCTTTTAAAGCCCAAAAAATTGTGTCAGAAAAAGCGTTCTAACACGACCGCGTTGAGGAGCGACACAGGTGTGTTGCATAATGATGGCGAAACCGTGAGCGCATTATGAAGTAGCGTGGGCGCGTTTTGAAGTAGCTTGGGCGCGTCGGTTCCAGTGGCTTCAACGTGTTTTTGCTTGTTTTTTCACCCATTTTCACACTAAGTCCTTTTCTTGACCCTTTGTCACTTTCCCATTCTTTTTCCTCACTTTTTCTTCTAAGTTTCTCATTTGTAGTCCGATTTGTCCGATTTTTGTTGCTAAATGATGTGCAATGACAACATGTCATATAGTGTAAACTATTTTATCAAATGGATCGAGGCTGGAGCGGTGTCCAATATCACAAAAAAAGAGTTTGAAACTTCTACTATAAGTGAATAACCATAAGGTTTAGGCTACCCTTGTAGATCGTATCAAATAATGGAACCCGAAGAAGACTCCTGCACACTATTCGTATTTTTTTTTATACTTTTGCTTTTTTTAATCTTTCTCATTGCTATAAGCCTTGCAATACTATTTCAATTGATATTTAATGTCTCACATCTACGTTTTTGACAGAACGTTAGGCACAAGTTAGAAACAGATTTGGCTAAAAAAAAGTCTGACAGATCAATGAGAAAACTTGATTCTTACACTGTAAATTTTCCTGACTAAAAACTATGATTATTTTCTCTGGAAAGCTTTCCACACAAAAAATAGTTGTTGAAAGTGACCAAAACATGAGACAAGATTCCCGTTTGGACGCAACATGAAAAAACGTTGTGTGAAAAAGCACTTACCGGTTTGGCTATTCTAGGTTCTGGGGGTGTTATTAAACCATTAGGATTGAATTGTTACATATGATTAAGAGTTCAAACCATTGATAAATGAATATATACCAATGCATAACCATTGGGCAACATATTGGTATATTCATTTATCTTCTAAAATTGAATAGAAAGTTGTTCATTATATTCTATATGTTTCTTTCAAATTCTGAATTTCAAAAAATCACCTCTTTTGTCTCGTTCGAATAGTAAAATCCGAGTGTATCTTATATGTTTGTTTGCATAATACTTGAATTGTAATAACTTTGCATGGGCTTCAAATGGACTGACCCATCACGTTCTAACCTAAGAATGATATAAGAAGATGTTGGACACAAAAGGGCGACATCATGCGGCGAGTACGTGATGTTATCCAGCCCGACCCAATACACATAGTTTAACACAACACACTCTAACCCCGAGCCATATAAGGACATGGCAAGTCACATATTGGGATAAGTGCAATGCCACATATCTAGGAAGGTGACCACTCTTCCTATTGAAGGGGGACTCATTCCTCATATCCCTACGATATGGGCGGACAATTAGGCATTGGAACCGACTCTTTAGCAACAATTTGGCCAAAAGGTCAGGTCTATAAATATCCCTATCGCATGGTTGAAAAAGATCAACCATTTTTCAAAAATTAGAACCTAGAAAGGCCATATTGCACATCTTATCCCATGCAAGGTATTTTCTATTGCACTTAACACAATTACAGTTGTCGCCCACTGTAGGGTCCGGTCAAACTGACATGAATAACACTTTCATCTAAAATTTCAGTTGCCATAATCATCCTTCTGCGATGTTGAGACGAGGAAATATCAGCAACAATAGCAGTGATGATGAATGCATAATGGAGATGCAAACCAATATGGAAGAATTGTGTCACGCCAACGAAGCTCTGTAGATCAACATTATGCCCTTTCAACAACAACAACATGACAACGACCCACTAGAGGGCGAAGAAGTCCTAGATCCCCAACCTCTCTCAGACGAAATCTGGGATGCTATAGTACCAGAAAAATTTAAGCATCCGCCCATGATAGCCTTTGACGGAAGGAGCGATCTGCAAGAGCACATCACTTCCATAAACACTCAAATGGAAATAATAAACTCCATTAACTCCTTGAAATGCAAGATCATATCTGGTAAGTCCAAGGAGGAAACACCGAAGTGGTACATGCTACATTGTTAGTGACTAGCTACCAAGACCTTTCGAGAAAGATAATTCATCAATTCTTGACGAGTAAACATTGAAAGATCTCAACCACCAGCATGCTTAATGTTCGTCAATGGCATACTGAATCCTAGAGGAATCATGTTCAATGAGATAACCATGAAGGTGGTCAACCCTGTTCAAGAAATGTTCGTGGGAACATTTCAAAATGGCTTTAAAGCCGGGCACTAACGTATCTCTCGCCCAAAAGCCCGTTACTTCCATGGATGAGATGATGGCACGATCTGAGTGCTATATAAAGCGAGGAGAAAATAATGAAGAGAAGAAGGCTAAAGACACAAAGCATCGCGTTATTGGTAGTTATGAGCCCTCCCAACAACGATGTAGAAGCCATTACACATTGCTCATTCGAGATATGGTGACCTTCAAATGCATTGGGAATCCCTCTGACAACTACATATCACTCAACACCAGACGAGAATTTTTTTTGCACGAGTTACTCCATACTCACAACACCCTGTTTCCTCTAACCCCAAAGTGGAAAGTCATAGGAACAAGCCTAACAAGTGGTGAAAATACCACAAGGTTAAAGGTTATCATACCGATGATTTCTAGCTGAATTGAGAAATAGAGTGCCTTATCCAACAACACCATTTGAGAAAATATGTCTAGGGAAACTCTTAGCATACGGGGATTAGACCTCTTCCCATGGGCGGGACCAACCCAAAACCCCAAATATAAAAAACAAAAAAAAAGTCATAAGAAGGAATAGATAACAGGTCAATGCTCTATACACTCAACATCATCATCGGAGGAATTGTTGGATGGGACAATTCAGCTCCTCCCGAAGAAGATATGTCCGCCAGGTAATGACCACGGGAGATTCACATACGAAGCTGAGGTCAACTCCCGAGTCCAAAATCATGTTCTCCAAAAAATATTTTTCAAGATTTCTACCCCCACGAAGACGATCCCATGGTGATAGAGGTATATTCGTCAAACTAGGAAATAAAGTGAGTTGTGATAAATCCCAAAAGCTCAACTAGTGTCTTGTACCAGGGCACTTTCGAGAGACTATGATTAGATCCAGAGAATCTGCAATTGTTCAAAGGCTCCATGGTTGGACTTTTGGGCGAGGAGGTCCAAGTCAAATGGTACATTACCCTCAAAATTGTGTTTGGGGTGAAGGAATGCCAAGATGATACATGTGTGATATATTGTCTTCGACTCCCGTTCATCGTATAACACCATCATCGAGCGACCCACCTTAAACCTTCTAAACACCACCATATCAACTTTTTACCTCATCATGAAGTATCCATTGAAGAATGGGCTAAAAGGAGACCAGGATACTTCCCAAAAAAAGACTGTCTGAAAATGCTTTCAAAATAATTTAAGAATAAAGAGGGCGACAACGACCACGTGTACCGCACCAAAGCCAAAAGTCCACATTAAATTTCGTCGACCTAGACCCTATGGGAAATAATTATGCCCATAAAAGATTTGAAAGAGGTCTGAATAAGGTCGTTTGACTTCCAATCAACAAAGTTAGTCACTTCCTTGGCAAAAATTAAAGAAAGTGACTAACTTCCTTTCTGGCCAATAATTGAAAAAGTGACTAACTTCCTTTCTGGGCAAAAATTGAAGAAATGCACCCAAAACTGCCTTTATGGCCAATAATTGTAGTTACTACTATGAGGTCATGCCTTTCGGACTGAAAAATGCATGACCTACTTACCAGAGGTTGATGAATGTTGTCTTTTCAGATCATATATGCAAAACCTTGAGTTTTGTATAGACGACATGGTTGTCAAGACCTAGGAAGAGTAAAACCATTGCAGCGACCTAAAGGGCATCCTAAATTCAGTTAGGAAGTACAATATGCACATGAACCCACTAAGTGTTTATTCGGCATCCAAGAAGGAAAATTCTTGGGATTCATGCTAACTAGGAGAAGAATAAAAGTCAATCAAGACCTGGTAATTAGGGCATGCATTTTTCAGTCCGAAAGGGATGACCTCATAGTAGTAACTACAATTATTGGCCATAAAGGCAGTTTTGGGTGCATTTCTTCAATTTTTGCCCAGAAAGGAAGTTAGTCACTTTCTTCAATTTTTGCCAAGGAAGTGACTAACTTTTTTGATTGGAAGTCAATCAAGATAAATTTCATATTATAATTGATATGAAAAGTCCCACCATAATGAAAGAGGTTCAATAATTGATAGGACACATAATCATCCGCTCTCGATTCCTTTCCTATGCGGGGGGTGGGGTGGGGTAACACTTTCCATTTCTTCAACCTTTAAAAGAAAATATAGAAGTTTGAGTAGAATAATAAATATGATGATGCCTTCTCAAAGCTAAAGAATTTCGCGGCGACTCCCCTAGTCTTGACACGAGCAATGAGTTATGTGCTCATCCAAGAAAAGAATAGCAGTGAACAATTGGACTACTTTGTTATCAACATATTCAAAGGCACAAAAGTAAGATATCATAAGATAGAGAGATTGGCATTGGCGTTGGTGATGACGACGAGGAAGCTCATGCCCTACATCCAAAGGCATAAGGGGATGGTAAAAGTGAACTACTCCATTTACTAGATATTGAAGAAATTGGACTTTTATTAAATAATGATATCATGGTTTTTTGAGTTATCATAATACAACATTAACTTCCTCCTAAGAGTAAGGATAAATTTTCAGGTATTGGAAGACTTTCTAGTGGATTTCAGCTCACCAGTGGGCGGGGAAGCTACTCACGTATGGACCTCATTAGTGGACGACGCGTCAAACCTAAAAAGAAATCAGAGCATGAGTGGTGTTGGAAGTCCCGATAAATATTCTCATAAAAAAATCTTAGAGGTTCAAATTCAAAGCTAACAATAATCAGGCAGAATATGAAGCCTTGATCGTGAAAATGAATTTGGCTAGATAAATGTGTGCGTTCAATCTCAGAGCTCAGAGGGACTTTTAGTTAGTCACCAGCCAGGTCTCCGGAGATTACTAAAGAAAGAAGGCATAACTCGTCAAATACATCCAGAGAGTACAAGACTTGTCCAAACATTTCAAATTCTTAAAAGTGGTATATGTATCCAAGGAGGAAAATGGTTGGGGTGTGTCATACCCTAATTTTGTCCGGGCGTTTTAAAATTTTCATAAAATGGATTTCATTTTCAATTTGCATCAGTTGTACAGCATAACATGCATTTCATCATGAATAATACCTAAAATATCAGTCGAAATAAATTCTTGAATATACAGACAAATTTGTCAAATCATTCCTCAAGCACGTGCAAAATCAGCGGGTAAAAAGTTTCGAAACCAAGCTTGCAGACGTCAGTATTATTAATCTGCGGTTCGCGTAGTTTAATCTGGTATGCTCGTTAGATTTTTGGACGACTTTTTCAATTGCATTTTGGTCTGTCTGAGCCTTTTAACCAGTCAAAATTTATTTCAGAATTAAAAGAAACGTTGTATTTTTTCAATAAGTTTATTTCGCGTTGATCATTTTAGTGTGTCCGATTTAATTTTTCGAGCAAATTTTTGCCCGACTTTTATTCATTTTCAGTCATTTTATTTTTATGCTTTCGCCAAAACATTCAAAAAATTTAAATAGGAATTTCCATGTCTTTATTTTATTTTTATCATATTTACTTAGAGAGTTGTCAATTTTATTTGATTTAATTGATTTAAATTATTTAAAACAATTAAATCATCTAGAAGGGGCATTTTAGGTATTTTTAAAGTTGGTTATAATTTGTGTTTCTTTCATTTTGATTTCGACCATTAAATAGGGATTAATCAAAGGTCCATATTAGTGATCCATGTACATCCTATTATCCCATAAAAATTAAACAAAAATAGCAATTAATTAAGTAAAGAAAATGAGAATAATAAAATATCTATTTCTTTCCTCTCAATAAGCACGTGGCGCATGTGGATTGGAATGCTAAGTTTTATTTTGAAAATTAGAACCATTGATGTAAGGACATGTGTCCCAAATGACAAATAAAAATGGATTTTGTGGATAAGCACTAGAAATTGGTGGCCCAATGGGGGACCACAAGGGGAGGAAAAATGACTTTTCTCCAACATCTCTCTGGCTGGCGATGGAACGAGAAAAGAGGACCAAGAAAAAATGAATCATTTTTTCTCTCTTCATAAATAAAATCTCTTCTTCTCTTTCACCACCCAACCTTCCTTCAACAACAACTCTCCATTTCCATTTTAAAATTTCCGCATCACATAACACTGTCGCATTCTCCTTCCTTCCAACTCTTCATTCCCGCCGCCGAACCATCCATAACGCACCTCCGTCCACAGTTCACCATAACGCACCCTTCATCAAAGGCTCACCGGTAACCCACAAACCACCACCATATCACCACCTCCGACCGCCGCGACTCATCCCTTCTTCTTCTCCGTACTCCTACCATTTCGACTTCCACCATTATCACTTGAATCCACCCTCAAATCTCAAGAAAAATGAACAAAGAAAGAAAGGTTGTTACTCTCACTAACTACAGAGATGTTAACACCACCATAAAACTCCATAACCTCCACTCCGAACAACACCTTTACCCACAACTACTCAACCAAAATTCCCTCCATCTATAGTGAATACACCATCACCACTATGAAACTTCTGGTCTCATTTTATCATTTATAGTTTGGTTTGAATTTTGAAGCTCACCAAACGGTAACAAAGTCGATATCCAACACAATTCCAACACTATCACAACAATTCCAGCAATAACCATCTAATGACTCCACATCAGTTCGATTTCGCCATCTTCATCGACGAAAGAACAACTTCACGCACCTCCTTTGAAGCCTCCATGTCGTTTCAGAATTCATCATCACCGTTAAACGTCTAATTTTGAGCTTAAGATCTGATTATGATGTCACTGGATTCGTTCATCCGCACTTGCAACCAATGTACGACCTCCGTTCATCGGCTTCGGCATTGATCTCTCAAGCACTCACTACACCACTCGGGCGGCCACACACGGCGACATGCAACAACACTCTGACCGAACCTCAACAATAAATACAGTTGAGATCCATATCATTGATCCCTCCACCGCGAATGGGCAACTGCTTCACTTTATATACACTGAGCCGAGCTTAAAGTTAAATGGTTGTTGTTTGAGTTAGTCTGAGTATGTAATTTATTCATATATGAGTTCATGGAAGGAGTGTCGAAGTTTAGAAGAGGGAAAGGAATAAGTGAGAAATTTTGTTCTGGCATGTCGAATTATTCTTCCTTTTTCCTTTCTTTTGATCTTAATCTTTGGGTTGTTATCACCGTTCCAAATAGAGATGGCTAAATACTTTTTTTATTTATTGTAAAAATGTATGCACGAAAAGTCAAAGATCTGCTTTACTCAGTTTACGTTTTCGGTTAGTAGATAAATCAGTCTACTTCAATTTCTCTTTTCTTTAATAAATTACTCTTCATTGATTTTAATTTTAATTTTCTTTAAATATTCTGATGATGGGCTTTGATTGAAGCTATCAATATCAAATTACTGATTGAACCTTGGCCCATTAGCCGTTATGCCTTGTATGTATATTGTGATGAACTTTGTGAATAAATTAGTCTATGTACATAATATTGATTTGATATCGCATATTTGCATTGTGTTATGGCGGATTAAATTAACGGTTTCAACATTGATTTTATGTCGACATACCGTCAAATTCCAACACATCAATAGAATATTATCACCGCGTTACGATATCGTGTATGACACTAATCATATTGTCATTTCGCCCTAACCGGTTTTGAGTACATTGTAGCCAATTCAATTTGATTTTTTAAATTGACATCGTCACTTATTTCTATCTCTTTTTAATTAAATCAATTAATTGATTACAATTTTGCTTAATTAATTTAATTCTAATTAATTAATCTTAATTAACTTGATTATTTTATTAAATAATTTTGATAATTAATTTTAATTAACGAAACTAATCAGTTTAATCGAATTTTAATAAATTAACTCTGGTAATTAAACATTGATCAATTTATTTTACCACCATTTCAATCATTCTCAAGCTAAGCCCGTTCAATTCAAAACTATTATAAACCACTAAAGTCACAATTTTCGATTCAATGTCGAGCTCCCACATTTCAATATCTTTGTAAGTCGATTGCTTTTAAGCATCGCTATCAACCTCACATAGCTTACTCTTGGGTTTCTTACAATGAGACCTACTCGACTATTAATTAATTGAGCAAATGATTGATACACTAAATGTAATCCAATTTATCCGTAAACACACATTCAAATCTCGATCCAACATCGAGTATTTTTTATTCAAGTTAAATTAAAATACTTAATCACAATTAAAAATCACTTCATTTAGAAATGAAAAAGGGATGGTTTTGAGCCTTCAACTCTTCTCCTCGATTATTTGAATACGAGTTCTCTTACTTGGTTAGTCAAATAATTGTCATTTTTATCCTCCTAAACATAATTAAATAGAATCATTTTTATAATATGAAACAAAATGGGGGATGGTTTTGAGCCTTCAACTCCTCTCCTCGATTGTTTAAATACGAGTTTTCTTGCTCGGTTAGTCAAAGAATTGTCATTTCTTTACAAACTTCTAACTCAATTAAATCGAACATTCTTATAATAAACTACGCGAAAAGGGAGATGGTCTTGAGCCTTTGATTCCTCTCCTCAAATGTTCAGACATGAGTTCTCTTACTCACTCATTCGAATATTTGTCGTTTATCTTAAAACACACAAGCCATACATAAACGTATTTCTCATAATCACTCAGATGAAAAAAAAAGTGGTCTAGAGCCTTCTATTCCCTTTCCCGAATATTAGGATACGAGTTGTCTTACTCGACTATCTGAGTATTCGTCATCCATTCAAAACACCTTAACTATCATTAAATCCTTTTATGATTAAGGATGAAATGGGAGATGGTCTAGAGCCTTCAATTCCTCTCCTCGACTATTAGGATATGAGTTGTCTTACTCGACTATCCGAGTATTCGTCGTCCATTTAAAACACCTTAACTATTATCAAATTCTTTTGTAATTAAGAATGAAAAAGGAGATGTTTTAGAGCCTTCGATTCCTCTCCTCGACTATTTGGATACGAGTTGCCTTACTCGACTATCCGAGTAATCGTCATCCAATAAAAATATCTCAACACATCAAATCTCTCATTTCTCGCCCACGTGCGATCGAAACCAATCAAGCCAAACATTCAACATATTAATCCAACTTGTCACCCCCGTGCGACTAAAACTCTTTTCAAAAAGAACGTTGTTTAATCACTTCTAATGCGCACAACAAACTAGTGCTTAAAGCCTCCACCGAGAGTAAACAAGCCAACGTTTAACCTTTAGAACACGATCTAAACAGTTGTTCCCTAAAAGACACCAACCAACCGTAGTTCCCTGAACTACGAATGCTCTGATTTCCTTATTGCACTATAAGGATACGTAGGCAGGAGATTGCTAGATCTTTGCAAGCACACTAATAAAAAACCTCCCTTTTCCCCCTTCTGAGGTTTCCATCCATCTCTTTTCAATCTTTTTATCATTCGAAGAAAACAAAAAACATTTAGCTAACATTCAAATCACAAATTAAACTAAAAGGTTCTCGTTGAGTACAACGGACGTGAGGGATGCTAATACCTTCTCCTTGCGTAATCGACTCCCAAACCCGAATATGGTTGCGACGACCATTATTCTATTTTTTTAAAGGTTTTATCGATATTTTCCTATTCCTTCATTGGGATAAATAAAGTTCGGTGGCAACTCTGTTCGAACTATTTTTTTCCGCGACCATCGCGAGGAATCAAATATTTCAAGATGCGACAAATGGCGACTCTGCTGGGGACTAATTTTTTCCGCGACCATCGCGAGGAATTGTATTTTTCAAGATGGGAAAAAATAAAGATAACAAACAAACAAGGTTAACACTCAAACAGAAATTGAACTAAGTTAGGCTTGACTCTCTCTTGCTTGGAGCTAGTCTCCAGTAGAGTCACCATCTATCGTATCTCGAAAAATACGATTCCTCGCGATGGTCGCGGAAAAAATTAGTTTGAACAGAGTCACCACCGAACTTTATTTATCCCAATGAAGGAATAGGAAAATATCGATAAAACCTTTGAAAAATAGAATAATGGTCGTCACAACCATATTCGGGTTCGGGAGTCGATTACGCAAAGGGGAGGTATTAGCACCCCTCACGTCCGTTATATTCAACGAGAACCTTTTAGTTTAATTTGTGAGGGGTGGTAATAGCTTCCCCCTGCGTAATCGACTCTCGAACCCGAATATGGTTGCGACAACCATTATTCTATTTTCTAAAGGTTTTATCGATATTTTCCTATTCCTTCATTGGGATAAATAAAGTTAGATGGCGACTCTGCTCGAACTAATTTTTTTCGCGACCATCGCGAGGAATTGTATTTTACGAGATGCGATAGGGTGGTCTTTTATCCAAGCTCGCCAACACCAAGAAGTCCTAACGCAATAGAATTATCATTCAAGAGACCCTTGCCATTCCTAGCACCTAGAAATAAGTGGTAAACACAATTGATACCCTTGACACCACATGATAGATGATTCCAATAATGCAATATTTAACAAATGATGAACTTCCCTCAGATGAGGGCATGACGAATAAGATCAAGAGAATGGCAGCAAAATACACCATAGAGATAGGAAAATAGTACAAGATGGGAAAAACTTCCCCAATGCAAAGGCGTTTGGGAAAAAACGAGACATCTATGGTACTAATGGAAGTTCATGAAGGAGTATGTGGAACCCACACTAGAGGGAGGGTCTTGCCCATAAATTGATGAAAGTCGATTACTACTGGCCGACCATGATGAAATATGTTGTAAAATTGGTCAACAAATGTGAAAATTTTCCGAGACATTCAAACTTATACCACGCCCCAATCAAAGTCTTTCATTCTGTGAGTTCTCCCTAACCATTTTATCAGTGGGACGTGGACATGTTGGGTCCTTTTTCTCTGGCGTCATGGTAGCTAAAGTTCTTGCACATGGGTGTTGATGACAATTTAATTGCAAGTGTACTAGAGTGTTAACCAAAGTAATAAAATAAATTCGTCTCCGTAGGGATTGCAAATTTAGAACAAGGAATGATGTGCGATGTAAGTAAAAACATTAAACGTAAGGTTTTCCAGAATTGTTTGGTCGAAAATATAAGAAATAGTTTTTATAACAATGACGATAAAGACGACCAGGTTTTATTACCAGATCCCTTATTTCTAATTGATTGATGAAACATGCGTTAACAGACATGCAAAGACTATAAAGTTACATGTCAGACTAACTTTACCACTACACTTAATCCTTTGGTGTGCATGTCACTAGTCTAGGACTCAATTCCCCAATCCCTCAAGCCAATTGTACCGTCAAACTAGGTAATAGAACGTGTTAGTCCCTAAGTCACAATCCCTAATTATCCTATCTTTAGTTAATTAGCTAATTTAATAGTTATAGTAGTTCTAAAAATAGCCCTAGGGTCAGTAGTCACTACTTATCAAAATCAAATCAAATGCCGTAACAAACAATAGGCAATGAGTATAATCTATAATTGAATAATAACATAGATCCAAGACAATTACATTAACATCATCTGATCATACGTCCCAATCAAATACAAATATGTTCATCATCAAATAAGACCTACCTAAGATAAATATAGTTACTCATGTTGAAGTTAATCAATACCATAAATGTAGTCACGAAGATCATGAAAAATCACCGAAGAATAAGCTCTCCAATAGCCTCCACAAGCTCCAAAATCACCCAAATTTGCCACTTTCTCTCTAGGAAATCGACCCCCTTTTTATTTTCCACTTTTTCCTTTTAAAGCCTAAAAAATCGTGTTAGAAAAAGCTTCCTAACACGACCGTGTTGATGAGCAACACGTGTGCGTGGCATAATGATGGCGAAACCACTGGCACATTTTGAAGTAGCGCGGGCGAGTCAATTCTAGTGACTTCAGCGTGTTTTTGCTCGTTTTTTCACCCATTTTCACCCTAAGTCCTTTTCTTCACCCTTTGTCACTTTCCCATTCTTTTTCCACACTTTTGCTTCTAACTTGCTCATTTGTAGTCTGATTTGTCCAATTTTTCTTGCTAAATGACGTGCAATGACAACATGTTATCCAATATAAACTATTTTATCAAATAGATCAAGGCTGAAGCAGTGTCCAATGTCACAAAAAAAGAGTCTGGAACTTCTAATATAAGTGAATAATCATAAGGTTTTGGCTACCCTTGTAGATCATATCAAATAATGGAACCCAATTTGCAAGCTCGGTCATGATAGAGTTATGTCACCAACTTGGAATCCAACCAAATTTATTCTTGGTAGTGCACCCTTAGGCCATCAGACAATAAGAGTAATTCTATAAGGCCATCCTTTATGGAATAAAGAATAAGATTGTCAAGGCCAATGGTTTATGGGATGAACAATTACATGAGGTATACTCGTTTCCCGTTTATCATTTTTAGTTGATGTCGTCACACCCCATACTTCTCATCCATGCCATGTCCACTTAAGTACAACTTCTAAAAAACCATATATGTTATGATCTTATCTATAACATCATATAATAAGTATCTAGAAATTATTATACAATATTATACATAACAATATTCATAGTCGGTCCTCTGGAACTTAATCGGTAAGGATGCCTCAGAGGAAAAGTAAAAATAAAAAAAGAAGTAAAATACATAAGTTAAGTTACATGATTAATAAATTTACTTTTAAGAACGAATACATAGATTATAATCTTCTTCCTTTGATCCTTCACTTACTTAAAATTGACAATCATGTATCTATGTTCCTGAAGAAAAATAATAAACAACGTGGGGTGAGAACTACATTCTCAAGGGGTTTTTCTACTAGGAACCTCAAACTTTACTCATGCCTTCATATTAAGTCCTCTAATCACTTCTATCTATATTTATTGAATTGCTAATGATTTCATACTTGTCTTTCATACAACCATTTCATCAAGCTCTTGAGAATAACCTACCATTATTCTAAGATAAACTATCTGAGGTCTAGAAAAATCTTACCGAAATCCTATTCTAACTCGAGTTTTATTTTAAGTAGGTAGTCGATCACATGCATTATGTTTTGGGCAGGCCAAAATGGTCTCACGTTGCTTGGAAATTGAGTTTAATGATAGTTTATATACAACAACCACACTCTTCAACCCAATGAGGCATCTTTTTTAAAAGGCAAAGCCGTAAGGATTCTCATACACAAATTGGAAAATACCTCGTAGCCGTAGAGGCGCGAATTTGAGGTTGACCGGAACATTGGTGCTAGAAGAAGGGGTTGGGTCCATATGCATACACCCTACCCCTTAGCCTAGACTGAGGAGAAACTGTTATGGGCCAGCCAAAATAGTCCCACATTGCTTAGAAATTGAGGCTAAGTGTATTTATATACATCACTCACACTCCTTAACCCAACGAGGCGCCTTTTCCAAAGGACAAAGTCGTGAGGGTTCTCACTCACAAAGCGGACAATACCTCGTAGAATTAGTGACACATACTTGAGGTTGGCCGGAATATTATTGTTTTGTATCAAAACTATAATTGGTGTTAGTTAATGACATAGGACTCTACAATCGGTGTCACTAATCTCCGATACAATGGTGCGAGATGGACTTGCAAGGTTAACATTATGATGCTCACTCAGTTTAGAGTCCAAGATGAGTATAGTGAAAAGTAGATATTAGAAAAGTGTACCTTGAATCTAACGTGTGATCACTATATATATGGATAATCTTGATTGGGCTGGTGCATGGTTGGGCCTTTGTATTTGGTTTTTGGCCGACCCAAAACACATACTTTCTTAAATAAGGAACATGTTTAAAATTATCATATGTTCATCACAATGAGTTAGAGAAGCCTTAATGTTAATTACATTTTAAAGTTTCAACTAAATCTTATGCATATATACTTACTAGGTGTAACTGATTTTATTCATATATGAATTCCTCTTGATCCTTAACAAATCCTTAATTATATCCTACCTTGTTATGATCACTACTTAAGAGTGTTTTATGGTTATCCTTATGGTACTTAATCGAGGTACGATTTATCTATTTAAATTATAGGTTAAAGCATGTAACTTGGGGTTTCCGGTCATTCCTCATACGAAATTATGGCCTAGCCGTGATGTGAACTACAACTGTAATTGTCCCAGAAACGACCACTTCCTCTAATGAAATTTCCTTGGCGATCCTTAACTACATTTGTAACTAGTTGTTTAATTGATTACCTTGTCCAACATGGAAATATATGATATATAGTAGTTATAAGTCATTAAGGAGTTGTCCTATTCTCTTGGTTAATTTATTAAGCCTCTATAATAAATTGACTTAATGCTCCAATCGATTGGCAGTTTCAAAAAAAAAATCCCAATCGATTGGCTGCATCTCCATCCAATTGGTTAGTTTAAAAATCCTTTTAAACTATTGTGGACAACTTCTTAATTACTTGACTTGCTTTCGAAAACATTTTTAAAATGTAAAACAATTATAAAAAAGTCTTTTAAGTATGTGTGAGTTTCATTATAAGGATTGATTTGTACTACCTATACCGATAAGATGCATCTTCTTTTGGTAGCATAACAAATAAGAACTCAATAGTTAAGGAGGTTTGACCTGAAGTAGTATTTGGATAGGTGACCTTCTGGGAAGTTTCTCGAAAAATGTGTGAGTGATGATAAAGCATGCTGAAAAGACTCGTGTTGGTTTGTGAGGTCAGTCGATAATCCTGAAAGCAGTTTGGAGCTTTACAAATGGTGTCAGAGTATACCTCTCCCAGTACGATATGGTTCGAAGACGAACCAAGCAAAAGTTGGTGGGCATGTAACACCCGAGGCCGAAGAGGGCAGAGAGTGGATGTAACACTCGAGGCCGGATAGGGTGGAGAGTGATTGCCAAATTCACATCGAAATAAGAGAGGCCGAGAGGTTGTGCAGGAATGGGACTGCATGGTTGAAGGAAGGATTATAAGGATTGATTAGTATTACCTATACCAATAAGATGCATCTTATTTTCGGTAGCCTAACAAAGAAGAACTCCATAGTTAATGAGATTTGACTTGGAGTAGTATTTGGATGAGTGACCTTTTGAGAAGTTTCCTAAAAAGTGTGTGAGTGAGAATAAAGCATGCTGAAAAGATTTGCGTTGGTTTGTGAGGTCAGTTGATAATCCTGAAAGCAATATGAGGCGTTATAGGATACATATATTATATAAGCACTTCAATATTGAGTCTTTTTTCTTGATGAAGTATTGAGATGTTTTACTTGTTAGTTCATCATTATCAGAGTGTTGAGATCTATTTCCACCGACTTCAATATCACAACTATATTCATCAAATTATCATAAAGGATCTTTTGCGAAATTGTCAACTTTATTCCTGCAAGCACATAGATCCACATTCTCCTCCTTTTTGATGATGACAAAACATCTCTCGGAGGAGGTGGTAAAATAAACAAACAAATATTTGGATTGAATAAAATCTCCCTCAATTTAGAAGAGAACATACTATACTCCCCTTGAGAGTATAATTCTTACTCTTTCTCATAATAAAAAATATAAAGATTAATCAAAGCACATAAATCCAATGTAAAAGGAATAACTTACCTTATAGATGGACAAAATTAGTCCAGAGTAAGGAGTAAAAAATAGGATCCAATATTTTATTTCATCCCACTGAAGGTAGCATCCATCTTTGAAATCAACGGGTAGGTAAGGTTTGGAAAACTTCTTCCCCTTGATTCTTTCTCGGATAGAATCAAAAAGTCTTTGAGTCTTTCTAAACTGAGAGTAAATTTCCCCCTTAGGATATCTTTGGACAACTTCTTTTTAGCCTCCTTGGGCCTTAGGCTGATATTGGGCTCTAGGCGTACTGTGTTTGACACCCATTTGCTCCACTTAAAACTTAACCACTCATTAGTAGAAATTAATTTAATTGAATAAGCAATTAATGAATCACTTACTAGAGAATCAATCATAGTTATCCGATTTTTAAATCTATATTAAGTGTACTACCTTAAAACCTCAAGATAACTTCATAAAAACCTCCAATTTTCAAGGGAGCGATGAACCATTATCAATTTTCCTTCTCTACAAATAATCTGGCATGAAGTTAGGTCCAAATATATGGTTGATAAATCCATCACCTTAACCTTCTAAGAGGTTCCATGATCACATCAACGTGAAAACCATGATCACGTCTATTGAGAAACACCATCAACATACCAGTTTTGAACATCAGGATTGATAAACACCATCCGATGACCTTCTCTTATTGTACACCTAAGATAGTAAAAGAAACTCTCCCATTTGTCAATTTTAATCCGCATTATATAAAAAACATCCTTGCACAAGGATTCGTTAGTAGCCTCAAATCAATTAAAGATCATGCACAATAAGGAAGTGTTTAGTTTGAAAAAAATGGTTGCATCATTCTTCCTTCTTATAAACTTGTTTTCAAACATAATATTTTTTTCAGACTGTCAAACTAGGCTATAGGGGCTTGTTTTAGACCGTAGAAAGCCCTTTTCATTTTGAGAGAATGAGTAAGAAAATATTTATAAAATCATAAAAATGATTAGCATACACTTCCTTATGGACGTGATAGTTAAAGATTGCACTCTTTACATCCATTTGGAAGATTTTACGAAAACATAATGCATGAGAAAGCTAGAACCCTACATATGGCTTCTAGTTGAGCTACAAAAGCATAAGTTTCACCAAGATCTATGATTTTTTGTTGATTGTAACCTTTCGTGATGAGTCTTGTTTTATTTCTTAAAACATTTCCAAAAACATAAAGCATGTTGGGAAAGATCCATTAAGGTTCCAATCACTCAGTTAGCTTTGGGAACGAATTCCCAACCGTTGTCTCTCTCAAATTGATTTGACCTTTCTTGCATAGCAAAAGACCAATGTTTTTTTTTATGGTAACCTCATTAATTTACTTTGGATCAATTTGTGAAAAAAAAATCCACATGACTGTATACCTTGCTAAGGTAGTGTTTAAATGTAATTCCCTTAGAAATATCTTCATTAACATTCTGAATAGGATAGTCCTTTATGGTCCTCCATTCTTAAAATAGGCGTTGATTATCTTAAGTTGGTTTCTTTAACTTGAATAATTCCATTTGGACTTTGGACTTTATCTTGTCTTGGATATTTTTCTTTCCCTTGATTGTCATCTCCCAAGTATGTTCTTCAAGGGATACCTGCAACATTAACAACCTCTACTTCTACCTACTAGGGGTTCGTACCCCAAAGATAGTATGCATGCGTTCTTTTATAGTCATGGTATTTTTTGAAAAGAAGTTTTAAAAGGTTTAAGGTTTTTATAGATCATGCATGTAAAGGAGTTTGACATACTATATTACCTTTGTTACACAACTTACTTACTATTAAGTAAGTTATGTGATAAAGCTTTAATCATTTAGAGCAACTAAAGGGTAATATTATGGATCTTACCAAAAATCAAGATTGAGTGATTTTGTTTTGTTGTTATTATGAAAGTAATTTCTTCCCTTGCAAGAGTGGAATAATAAAACATATTTATTTCTTAAGTTGTATAGCTTGAGGAGCAATTGTCGATATCAGCATGTGCATCACAATTTGAATTTTCTACCTTTGGTACCCAAGTCTTTTTGGGTCATTTGGTGTTATTGGAATATGTATTATGAGTATACATTTTTCTCTTTCTTCTTTTTTAATTTTATAAGGGTATTTATAAAAGTATGAAGGAGGATGTCCTTCTTTTCTTTCATGACTCTTTGATAAAACAAAACCTGGCAATATGGTTTTATTTACTGCAGTAATTGTATTTTATGGTTTTACACTTAGATGTTTGTTGGGCATTGCAAATATTACTAAATTTTTTACTATTATTCTCGGGATCATAATCAAGACCAACCTTAATGTAATACGCTATTTTGTTGCTTAACAAAAGATTCAAGTTGTCTCTTCCTTTAGTGAATTTATCAAACGTGTTTTAAAAATTATCAATTTTATTTTTCAAAATGTTGCACTGATCACACTTGATAGATTTGTCTAATACTTTATGATATGAGGAAGAGTTTTGAATTAGATCATCTTATCTCTCTCTAAGACGTTCTGTTTCTTCCAACAAGTTTTTATTTTTTCAATTTAAGGGAAGAGATAATGTCTTTGGAGGTAGAGATAATTTGTTATAATTTACTTGTTTCTTTTGTTAGCGTTTTACAAATGCGATATAAATCTTGACAAGAAAAGTGAGAGATTACCTCATCGTCTTGATAATTTTCCATGAGATAGAGGTTTTATTCTTTCTTATATGAGGATTCCATATCATTGTTATTCCAAGATATGTATGCTCTTTTTTCTTTTATCTGGGATTTATTGAACTTTCTTTTATGGTTCCGAGGGAAATTTGGTCTTATGTGTCTTTTTTCCTCATTGGTGACATGTAGGAATGGAAAAGAAGCTTTCTTCATTTTGCTTCTGGAGCTTTGAAGTTTATTCTTCGTGCTTTATGAATTCTTTTAATTTAAGAAACGTGAATTCCATAAATTCATTATTTTTATTTTGACACTCTTTATCTTCTAGCTTGATGTCTTTAATGCTCATAGCTTTTAATGCAATACTTTTCTTCTTTTTTCGTGCCATCTTCTTCATCATCAACAAGTCTTTTTAGTTATATCTAGCGTTTCTGCAATTTTCCATAGAGAGTGTGTGTGCCCATAGTCGTTAAATTCTTAGATTCATAAATCACAATGAATTTAGGTTTCCAACTACGATTTATGCATATAAGAATTTTTATAACTAGTTCCTCATTTGAAAATGTTTTTGCCAAAGTTCTAAAATGACTCATGATATGGGTTAATCCCATTTGCATTTGATTTATGCTTTTTTCAGGTTTCATTCTGAAAAGTTCATACTCATTGGTTAATGTGCACAACCTTTCCATTTTTACCTTAATAGTTCCTTCATGGGTAATTTGGAGGATGTCCCACAATGATAAACTTGCAAAAACTCATCAAGACCGAGAGCGAAAGTGATGATAACTTGTTGATGAGCCAGTTGATTGGCTTAAGGCCTAATCAATTGGTTTAGTCATTTTTAATCGATTACCTTTCCCAACATGAAAATATCTGATGTAAAGCCATTACAAGTCATTAAGGCACTATCCTAATCGCTTGGTTAGTCGATTTGCTTAATACTGCAATCGATTGTCAGCTTCAAAAAAGTGTCCCAAATCAATTAGTTAGTTTAAAAATCCTTTTAAACAATTGTGGACAACTTCTTAATTACTTTGATTGGTTTTGAAAACATTTTTAAGATGTAAACAAAATTAGAAAAATTCTTTTAGTTGTGTGTGTGTGTGTGTGTGTGTGTGTGAGAGAGAGAGAGAGAGAGAGAGAGAGAGAGTTGTCTTCTAATTGAAGAGCTACTTCCTTACTTTTACAAACTCTGGCCACTCAGGCAGACATAACTTGGAAAACTTTCACACTTTATTTGAGGCTTAAAGATTCTTTGTTGGATGCATATATTATATAAGCACTTCAATCTTTAGTCAATTTTCTTGATGAAATTTTGATATGCTTTACTAGTTGGTTCATCATCATCAGAGTGTTAAGAGCTATTGTCACCAAATTCAATATCAGAACTATTTACGTTTTTGTCATAAAAACATCATAGATAATCTTTTGTTGGATTGTCAACTTTATACCTGCAAACACATAGGTCCATAAAGTTGACTCCATATGGGCCTGAAGTTTTTGAGCTTCCGCAATCCCGAATTACTCTACGAACTCCATCTTATAAACATTCGTGAACCAATAAGTTCTTATCCACGTCGTTCATTTTTGTGAACTCGATGTTGGCTGGAATAGGTTTCACACCTCTTCCCTAAAAAAGATTATGAAAATGATCACCAATTTATTTTTTGTCTCATTTTCTTCCTTCATTATTCTTCCATTTACTTCTAGCGTAATAATTTCGTTGTCTTTCCTTATCTTATTAATACAACCATGGAAATATTTAGAATTTACGTCTTCTTGTTTCAACCACCTATTACACGATCTTTGGAATTGAATGATACAATTAAGGTTCACGAGTTTGTATAGATCTACATTTACTTCTCTTTTACGATTAATCTCCATTGATATCAGTCCCATCGATACACAATTAATCTTAAGATTATTAAGCTCTTCTTTTGTTGCTTTTATTTTCCTCTCCAAGTTTTAAGTATGTGTTTTGTGAAACTCTTTTAATCTGATATAGATCATATTTTACTTTTTCTCCAATACAAACATCCCCTACTCTCTAACTTCAAATTAAGCCATTGTTATTTAAAAAAGTTATGATAAACATCAATGTTCTTCCAATAGCTTAACACGCGGAAAGAATTTGGTCCCCATTTTTACACTGAAACGCCAAGCAAAATGGGACATTGATCTGATAGCCCATTGTTTAAAGCCCATTGATTACTGTTAGGCCACAATCTGAACCACTATTCTGATATCAGAAACTTGTCCAGATGACTCACTGATGTGCCCATAAGCCTAGAACGAGTGAACTCCCTACCATGGAGTGGTAAGTTAATTAGGTATAAGCCTGAGATGAAATCGTCAAATTCTTCCATTTCCTCTCTTCTATTATTCTCAATCGTTCATATTCTTTCTTCTTCCACTCTGATGGAATTAAAGTATCTTAAGACACATATTTGTTCTCCATTATTCTCTTTAGTTCTCTCTGATAACTTATCACATAAACATGTCTTTCTTCTGTTATCGCATGGTGCATATATGTTCATAATATTTATTTTAATCTTGTCTTTGCCCCACCCCTTCTACCCTTATGGTGGAATCGAATCTCTGAATAATTCGGGCTAAATTTGTCTTTTGTCCCATGTTGTAAGAATTCCTCCATATCTCCCTATTGATAGGTTACTAACGAAATCGAAATCATTAGAACCCCACAAAAGATAATAGTTCTTTCTATCTAGAACATCCATCTTAGTTTCTTGAATACACATAAATGTCGATTTTTGGGACTGAATTATATTTTGAACTTATTTTTTCTTTGCCAAATCACATATATCCCTAATATTGTAACTGATTAACTTCATTAATTAAATTTTTCTAAACCCTAATCCATAACGGACCCAACTATTTTTTCCATCTTACACCCCATCAAATTCAAATTGGAATAATGACTTACCTGATTTTGTGAAGCATTACGGGTGATACAATTGCAGCTAAAAGTCATCCTCTTATTCTTCCTTTTTCTTTTCTTTTTTGTTGTTAGAATCTCTATTCTTCTTCTTCTTCTTTCTTTAAAATACATAGTCTCCCCAATTAAATATTGTTTTTTTTTTTTATGATTTTGCATGATCCTCGATAACAATTTTCCGATGCTTGAGTAATTTTACTGCCCTCATGTTGAATCTTGCAAAAGCTTCTTTGATTTGCTCCTCTGTTATGTTTTAATAATTTTAGGGCAGGAGTCATTGTATTGGTGTGAGAGATTGAAGAAATT